>NC_137970.1:109466523-109809023 GCF_963924665.1 Micromys minutus | reverse complement strand
TGTGTGTGTGTGTGTGTGTGTGTGTGTTTATACACTTGTCACAGTCCCTATCCAGCTTCCTTTTCTGTGCCTGGGGGATAAAGCCAGGGCTTTGTGCTTATAAGGGTTCTACCACCATCTTTTATCACAGAATTTATATTTCAAAAAAATAGTAACAATTATGCATTAGAAAATAATACACTAGAGTCAAGTGTGGATCATCATGCTTCTATTTCAAGCAGTTGCATAAGGGGAAGCAAGAGGCTTAGGAGCTCAAGATCTGCTAGAGGGTGAATTGGTCCTGGATTACCTAGGGTATCTTCTAAAAAGAGGAATGGCCTGGAAAAAATGGCTCAGTGATTAATTAAGATCATATATTTTTCTTACAGAAGACCCCAGCTCCAGGGATCCTAACTCAATTCTGAGTACCCACAAGGTCAAGTCCAAGCACCCACATTGGCTACATCCTAAAATACCTTCACAGAAATTCCAAGTAATCTAACACTTCTTACTTCCCCTGACTTGCTCTGGTAACTTTACTCATGTGCACAGATACAAATTTGTGCAAACATTTTAAACTTAATAAAACTATATTTCAGAAGAGTGGATGAGGTAATAGATGGCTCAGTGGGTAATGGGATTGCCACAAAGACTGACAACCAGAATTATACCCCTAAGACCCTAATGGAAGGAAAAAAACACTTTCAAAGTTTGCATTCTGACCTGTATGCTTGTGCTGCTGCGACATGTGAATATCCCACCTCAGGTTCACTCAAAATAAATTAATAAAGGTAATAATATGAAATAAGGGCAGTCATGCCAGGTTTGTGTTACTTGAGGAGAACTGGAGGAGGAATTTGGGGTTCCATGAGGGGTCAGTAAGAAGAAATTAGGGGTAAATATGTTCAAGGCATACAATTTACATATATAAAATTTCCAAGGATGAAAATTAAGAGAATGTCATAAAAATATTTAGTATTTTGAAAAGACATTCACAAGATTTTGTTACAAAATAGAAACAAGATATTGTGCAGGTAAGTTTATACTTTAAAATTTTAATTACATTAAAGTAAATGCAAATTAACATGAAACAACTAATGTGATATTTTGGGTGTCTATTCATGGTTCCATATGTCATGTGAATTTGATATTTGCTTTGCAAGTATTATGAAAATGTTACACAATTTAGTTACAGAAGTTAATAAAATGTTCTAAAGTTGTGCAGCTCTGCCATCTTGTGGCTGAACTAGAGATTACTTTATTAACACCTCTTCAAAAATCTTTGTGGTGTGTGTGTGTGTGTGTGTTTGTGTGTGTGTGTGTGTGTACACATGCTATAATCATACACAAGAACACATATCTTGCATGTTCTTCCTGGAGGTCAGAGGATAACTAAGAGTTGGTTTTATCCTTCCACAATGTAGGTCCCAGAATTTCAACTCAGATCATCAGGGATGAAAAGCAACCTTTTGCCCACAGAGCTATCTTGCTGGCCATAAAACTGTCTAATTGTAGTCTGAGGGACCGATGCTGTAATCTAGATTGCAGAGCAAATACTACTGAGGGTATGACCTCAGGGTTGAACATTCTAATTTTACAAGTAGTTACGACATGTAACTCTGCCGATGTCCTAGGAGAGTATTAGTTTTGAACTCTGACTGCTACATTTACAATACTAATATGGGGACAATATGCTCTTAGCTTCTTTTAAGCTTTTCTTTACATTGATTCATTATTCATTCATTGTGTGTGCGTGTGTGTTTATCTGTGTGTGTGTGTGTGTGTGTGTGTGTGTGTGTGTGTGTGTTCATGTGTTCATTCACTTGTCATAAAACAACTTTAAGGAGTTTATTCTCATGGTGGGTTCTGAAGATTGAATGCAGGTAGTTAGGCTTGGTGGCAAATGTCCTTACACACTGAGCTAGCTATCTTACAAGCCCCTCACATACAACCATTCATCAAGACATTCTTTTACTTGCTATCTTAACAAAAATGATGATTTTTCCATATTGGTATAGAGACCTGGACACCACGATGGGTTTTGAATTTTATTTCACTAGATACCTACTGAGACTAGTTACTTTCTTTCCTATTGCCCAACCCCTGGATATATGTTTATTTGAGGGTTAGGTACAATGCACCTCATATTTCTATGCTGGAGAATTTAAGAAGCTACAATATCTCACTCAGTGGAAGGCAAAACGATGTCTTCACTCAAAGTATGATGTTATAGGAATCAGAAGGTTACCTATAGTACCACTTGGAGAATACCAATCTGGTAAGATTCTTAGTATTTTCCAGTCTACTCCTGCATATAAATTAGCAATACGTACAAAATTTTAATTCAAAAAATTATGAGTGTACAACAGCATGCTGGGTTTTGTTTTGTCGATGTTTATTTGTTTGAAGACAGGCTCTCACCCTGTAGACCAGGCTAGCATCAGACTTGTGTTGACTCTTCTGCCTCAGATAGCTCTGAGTTGCAATGCCTGGCATTCTTCAATCAACTTGTTAGATTTCTGAATTGTCTGAATTAAGAATTAAAATAGAAAATTAACAGTTTGGTGGTTTGAATAACAGTGGCCAACAGGCTAATATATTTGACTGCTTAGTCATCAGAGAAGGGCATTGTTTGAGAAGAGTTAGAAGGATGAGTATGTGTGGACGTTATGGAGGAAGTGCATCATTGGGGGTGAGATTCAAAGTTTCCAAAGCTCATGTCCTCCCAGGTTCTCTCCCTGCTCCCTGTGGATCAGGATTTAAAGCTCTCCACTCCAGGAGTATGTTTGTGATTGCCGCCATGCTCCCAACTGCAGAATCAGCAGCAACAACAACAACAACAACAAAAATAATACTACTAATAATAACAGACTAAGCATCAGAAACTAAAATCAAGCCTCCAGTTAAATGTTTTCTTGAACAGGATTGTTCTGGTGATGATGGCGCTCTACAGTACCAGAATATTAACTAAGACAGGAATATCTTTTGAAGATTTCAAATGAACATGATTTTGAATATAACTTTGAATATGTTTGAATGCACATAACATACTTATAAAAAGCTTATTAGAGCCCCTATTTATCATAGACTTTTGAAGTGTTTTATTTTTTTATTTTGTTTTCATTTCGACTAGCATGAAACTTAATACACAGCCTAGACTGGCCCCAAGCTCTCAAACAACCCTGAGATTTCAGGCATGAGTCAGTCTGTCCAAAATGTATCTTGAGTGTGATTTACATGCAGATCTGCTTAGCCATGAGATAGAGTGGAAGAAGTCTATACAAGCATTGTTCTGTTACTTTCTTTGTTTGAATGCTAATCTACAATTATACAAGGTGTACCTCTGCTCTGAGATGAAGGCTAGATAAAGAAGAATTCAAGAGACCTACCCTGCAATGTATGTGGAGGAGAGAGCCCTGAGGACAGAAGATTGAGGAATCCAGGCCTACAGCATCATTTGTCTGTACATCTAACTACACTAGGTCTAGTCAACACAAATAACATACAACTGTAAAGATCAAACAGTTCCTGATTTTAGAGACAGGACTGTGGAGTTTTGGTATGCATAGCTTAGCCTAGAAGGCACCCAGGATTCAGTGAGCTCTTTTGGATTTCAACTGACATGGAATGGTTACCCATGTGTTTAAAAGGTGAACTGTATCACATCAAAATAAAATGTAGATAAAAGTCAAAACTCTGGCTATATTCGGAGATAGTGGCAATCATTAGGGTGCCCCTGTCTGGTGACACCTGAGGAGAGAAAGTAAAACAGAGATAAATAGACAGAGGCAACAAACCAAGGCATTCTAAAGAGAAATTTAATCAATATTTGATCTACATTCTAAAGAAGGAGAGAAATTTAATCAATATTCTGCACTTGCACAGATGCAATAGGACCTGTGGCTTGAGCAATGAAGGAACCAGCACAGGAGCTGAAACACAAACACAGTCTGTTCTCATCGATCAGTGTATATTCACTGTAAGGTAAGGATAATGGTTGGGGCCAGAGGATCTCTCGAATGATCTAGAATCCTCAGACCAAGGAAAGACTCAGTAGATGCCTAGAAATGGGGGACCTGGAGCCTGTAACTGGCTTGACTTCCAGTAGAGAGACTGGGACACCAGCCCAGACACAAAACATTTAACCAAGAATCTGTGCTGCCTACAATATGTGCAGCAAAAAGTCTTGGACAGAGATCAAGGGAACAGTCTACAGTGTCAAGTGGCCCAGACACTGAGTTTCCCAACCAAAGAGTATGTGTTCGACCCACCTAGGCCCTGTGTAACAGGCAATGTTTGTGCATCTTGGTCTTCATGGGGGACTCCTAAAAGCAATATTACAGGCCAGCTCTGACTCTGTTCTTTTAGGATGAAATTTTCTATGATGTCTCTTAAATCCATTTGTTTTATAACTTCTGTTAGTTTCACTGTGTCTCTTTTCATCTTCTGCTTTCATGATCTGTCCACTGATTTGAGTGGGGTGTTGAAGTCTCCAACTATTATTGTGTGTGGTGTAATATATGTTTTGAACTTTAGTAAAGTTATCTTTATCAATGTGGGTGGACTTGCATTTGAAGAATAGATGTTCAGGATTGAGAGTTCTTCTTAATAGATATTTTCTTTGATTAGAAAAGTGTGCCCTTCCTTAGCTTTTTGATAACTTTTTGTTGAAAGTCTATATTATTAGATATTAGAATGGCCAAACCAGCTTGTTTCTTGGAACCATTTTTTTGAAAAGAATTTCCAAGCCTTTACCCTGAGGAAGGTTCTGACTTTATTCTTGGGATGAGTTTCCTGTATGCAGTAAAATGCTGGGTCTGATTTAAATATTCATTCTGATAGTTTATATCTTTTTATTGGGTAACTGAGTTCATTAATATAAAGAATTCTTATGGAATAGTGATTGTTGTTTCCTGTTTTTGTTGTTGTTGTTCTTGTTGTTAGAGGTAGAATTATGTTTGTATGTTTTTTTGGGGGGGGTTTCTTGCAAGAAGATTACTTTCTTGCTTTTCCTAGGTGTAGTTTTACTTTTGTGTTGGAGTTTTTCATCCATTATCCTTTGTATGGCTGGATTTGTGGACAAATACTGTGTTAATTTGCTTTTTCTTGGAATATCTTGGTCTCTCCATCTATGATTATTGAGAGTTTTGCTGGGTATAGCAGCTTGGGCTGTCACTTGTGTTCTCCTAGGGTCTACATGATGTCTGTCCAGGACCATATAGCTTTCATAGTCTCTGTTGAGAAGTCCAGAGTGATTCTGATTGGTCTGCCTTTATATATTACATGACATTTTTCCCTTACTGCTTTTAGTATTCTATCTTTGCTTTGAACATTTGGTGTGTTGACTATTATGAGGATTTTTTTATTCTCATATAATCTACTTGGAGTTCTGTAGGCTCTTTGTTTGTCCATGGTCATCTCTTTCTTTAGGTTAGAGATATTTTCTTCTATAATGTTGTTGAAGGTACTTACTAGGGCCTTTCATTTGGGTTTCTGCACCCTTTTCTATACCTTGTATTCTCGTGGTGACACTTGCATCTGTGACTCCTGATCTATTTCCTTGGTTTTCTATCTCCTGGGTTTTCTCCCTTTGTGATTTCTTAATTCTTTCTACTTCCAATTTTAGATCCTGTATGGATTTGTTCAGTTCCCTCCTCTTTTTCCTCATGTTTTGCTGTAATTTACAAAGGGCTTGTAATTTTTTCCATGTGTCCTCCTGTGTTTCTTTATACAAGTTATTCATGTGCTTTTTGAGGCCCTCTATCATCAACATGAGGTATAATTTTAAGTCAAAATTTTGGTTTTTTTTTTGGTTTTTTTTTTTTTCTGCTATGTTGGGATATCCATTACTTGCCTTTGTGGGTTCTGATGTTGCCAGGGTGTCTTGGTTTCTGTTGCTTAGGTTCTTGTGCTTGTCTTTGCCATCTCATTATCTGTGATGTTAGGTGAACTTGTTGTCTCTGACTCAAGCTTTTCTCTCCTGTGGGCCCACGGGCTCGTAAGAGAGAAGGATTCTGAGTGCTCAAATCTCTTTGGGCAGGGCATGAGTCCTGATGGGGCTGGGCCAGCTCCAAGACTGGGTACAGGTGCAATGGTAACTAGTCTTTTGTTAAAAAGAGGATTGAACTGGTTCTGCTACCCATCACTCATAACAGCATGTAGAATGACTTTTATATTCAGGCACTTTTCTTTCCATCAATTAATTAATTTTATTTCCATCAGCATTGACTTCCTCCACTCCTCCCAGTCTCCCCTTCACTGCTCCATTGACGCCAGACAAGGACAACACAGTTATAGGAACAGGGTCTGTATACAAGCAGCAATGTTGGGTTAGCCCCACTCCAGTTTTTGGGGGACCCAAATAAAGACCATGCTGCAAATCTGCTATGATATGCTGAGATAACCCAGGCCGAGCCCATCCTCCTCTTTCGTGTTTCTGTCTCTAAGAACTCCCAAGGTTCCATGTTCGTTGACTTCTTGTGTGGTCTGTATCTCCTTCATATATTAAAAATGTGTTATGTTAGGTTGTGATATACTTATTCTAATATGTCAATCACAGTAATTAATTAGAAAAGTAAAACATAAGAAATGAAATGTCACGATGTTCACCAAAGTTAGGGAGTAAAAAATAATATATATATTATGAATCCTATTTTTCAAAACTAAACTTAAAAACAGCCCAGAGTGCAATACAAAAAATAAATAAATAAACTAATGGAATAAATAATAAAAGGAGAAAATACTTAATGCCAGGATGCCCATCTATATACAGGATATCATTTAAACCTCATAAAATTATTATCTCGATCTTTGACATGTAGAAAGTATGTTAACAATAAAGGTGGCACAAAGTGGTAAACCAGGAAGATGAAGAGAACAAATTATCAGTATGTGTTGTAGCTGACACTCCCCCACTACCCAGGTACATGTCTACATATTAATTCTACTGCGCATATTTCTCAAACCATGGCTAAACCATGACACTTAACACATACCCTGAAGCAACACGGTAGTCAAATCTTTACTAGAACATTCCCCAGGAATCTCTACCTATAAGGTTAAAAAAAAATTAAGATACACACAATGAAGAATCCTGCAGACAAAGAACCAAAGACATATAAAAATCCGCGGGTTTTGCAGAAGCCCATGTGACAATGCAGAAGAAAGAAGCTACACCTCTGCAAGGGAGCCTGGGGACATGCGCTCTGGTGGTCCGTCCCACCGGAAGTGAGGTCACGGAGGGCAGAAGCGGTGCGTGGAGACCTAGGAAGCTGCTGAGGCTGGTGTGCAGCAAAGTTGGAAGAGAGGCGGGTTGTTTCAGGTACTGCTGATGGCTGTGAACAAACCCTAAATTAGTGTGTGCAGGATTCTCGTGCATTGAACAGGCACCTGCAGGGAGCTGACCCGAATCTAACTTTCTCCAGGAGGGTTTCATCGGGCCATCTGTGGACTGTGGTAAAATGTCAATTTGTAATAAAATATGGGATGTGGTTGGAGGCCTGGCTATAACGGAGGAGTCAACTTTAGAAGATGTCTTCTGGGGAAGGATTAAGGAGTAGGATTTCGTACAGCCATAAGCTTTGATAATGCTCATAAAAGTCAAAATATAAGCTTTCATAATGCTTATAGGAGTCAGAATATAAACCTTGATGCTTATAGTAATCAGAATATAAGCTTTGCTAATGCTTATAGGCATCAGAGTGTAAGCTTTGATAATGCATATAGAAGTTAGAATATAAGCATTGATAATGCTTATATGGAAGTCAGAATATAAGCTTTGATAATGCTTATAGAATTCCAAATATAAGCTTTGATAATGCTTATAGGAGACAAAATATATAAACTTTAATAATGCTTATAGAAATCCAAATATAAGCTTTGTTCATGCTTATAGGAGTCAAAATATAAGCTTTGGTAATGCTATGGGAGTCAAAATATAAGCTTTGATAATGCTTATAGGAGTCAAAATATAAGTTTTGATAATGCTTATAGAAGTCCAAACATATAAGCTTTGATAATGCTTATAGAAGTCAAAATATATAAGCTTTGATAATGCTTATTGAAGTCAAAATATAAGCTTTGATAATGATTATAGAAGTCAGAATATAAGCTTGGATAATGCTTATAGAATTCCGAATACAAGCTTTGATAATGCTTATAGGAGTCAAAATATAAGCTTTGATAATACTTATAGAAGTCCACATATATAAGCTTTGATAAATATTATATGAGTCAAAATATAAGCTTTGATAATTCTTATAGAAGTCCAAATATATAAGCTTTGATAATGCTTATAGGAGTTCATATATAAGCTTTGCTAATACTTATAGAAGTCAAAATAAAAGCTTTAATGATAAAATATAAGCTTTCATAATAAAATATTGTACAAATATAAGTCCCAGGTGATTATTGGGGTTCTGTCTGCTGAAAGTAGCCACAATATCTTATGCTTTTGTTCTGTACAGTTGACATTGTAGTGTTTCCTTTTTAAATAATTTTTAAAACAGATTTATTTAGCCGGGTGGGGATGGTACATGCACTTGGGAAGCAGACAGGCCTTTCTGAGTTAGAGAATGTCCTTGTGTACAGACTGGAGTTCAGGACAGCCAAGTCTGTTCCAAAGAGACTCTGTCCTGAAAACAAATTAAAAAACCAGATCAAACGAAACAATCCAAGACAAAGGTTGAAGTAGATATATTATAATATATATATATTATGATATATAAATTCTACTTAGTCAATGTTACTTGTGAATATATATATATATACACACATATATATATATACATATATATATACACATATATATATATATGTATATATATATATATATATGTATATTCTACTTAGGCTCTATAATGTAATGTTGCTTTGTATAGACATAATAATATATACGTTTTCATCACTAACCAGTTACAATTGAAAAACCTGTTGATGCCCTTTTCCCTGGAGAAGATGATTTTTCCTGCTCAGCATTCCTTAGTCACCTCTGTGCAATGGTGTGGCCCATAGGCTTTTCCCCACTCACTCATGCACGTCTCTAGGTTTCATCTTATTAAGCTCTTATTGGTGACAATTTATGGGCCTCTGACACTACTAGGAGATCAAAGCCCACAGAAAACTCTCTGATCTTCTAACTCTTAAAATCTTTCTTTTCCCGGCTCCATAATGTGCCCTTACCTTTAGGTGCGGGGGCAGTTTGTAGATGGTCATGTTGTTCATTGGTTGGAGTTTTCTGTATGGTTTTCCATCTACTACAAAGATAAGTTGGCTTGTTAAGGGGCGAAGATGAAACTCAATCGGTGGGTTTAAGGACAAATGTTAAAATTGTCCTTAGGAGTTATGTTACTAAGCTGGTTGCATGTTCCCGTCCAATATGGATGATGACTTCACTGTCACAGGGATGCTATCTAGGTTTTCAAGCCTGGCCTTCCTATTGTTAGGTGTGTCTTAAGCCCAAGTAGACAGCTGTTGGCTAGTGCCAAGTGTATGTTTCACAACTGAAGCTTCAGTATCCTTTTGTTCTGACTGTGGTTCACAGGTGTCATGGCAGGGCAGGGCTGTTGTTCACCCAGCCCTTTGATAACTGTGGGTGATAGATATATTCCAGCTGTGTCATTGCTGTAGCCTCTTCGTGAAGTGCATGGCATCTTAAGCAACACCTGTCTTCCTGACTTCCTGTTGCAGATTATCCTTCCGTCTCTTTAATAACTGAAGCCCACTTCATGCTCCCCATGTGTGTGTTGTGTGCATGACTGTTGGACCATGTTCTAGATCACGGGTATAGTCTATCAGGCCAAACTGACTTTCCATCTCGAGTTGGCATTTCTTACCAATAGTTCTTCAAATAGAGATTTTTAGTTGTATTTTGTTTGTTTTTGTGTTTTGTTTTTTTTTTTTTGCATGTTTGATAAGGTCCTACCTTGTAGCTTTCCTTTGCCTGTAGGCCAAGTTGGTCGTCTTGAGGGTAAGGCAGCCCGTCTGTCCCTGATGAAAGTTTTTGGTTTATTTTCTTCAAAGTTCTCAGAGACATAGGTTTATTGATTATGTTGTAGATGCACCGGTTGGAGCTCGACACCACAGTGTGGTTTATTAGTGAATTCGTTATGAATGTAGTGTGGCCAATTTTGGGTTTATCTGTTGGTCTGTGTTGTAAAACAAATCAATGATGCCAGTTGTGGAGTCCCTCTGTTTGAGCAGACTTTTTTTTTCCTGTGACATTGCTGTCAGCCACGGCCAAATTACAAATGTAATTTGTAAAGTCTGCCTTGGACTGTAGCTTATGATTGCTGGTCATTGGTGCTGTTCGTAGAATTCACAGCTGTACAGAGCGATTTGATTGCTTCTCTCCTTTGGCGTGTGACGAAGGCCTTTCAGATGACATGAGAACAGGTCCTCAGGTAGGAGGCATGTAGGTCAGTTGGTGCCCAGTTCTGTGTCCCATGTCTGAAATGTGCAGTGTCTTTACAAATAGGGTCTCACTTTCAAGTCTGAGTATAGAATAACGGGCAATGACAATGACCAATGCCGTTGGAAGAGTTTCATAGACCTCTGTGTTCATCAGGGTTTTACCACTGTGGAGAGACACCGTGACCAAGGCAAGTCTTATAAATGACAACCTGTAATTGGGACTGGCTTACAGGGTCAGTCCATTAACATGAAGGTGAGAACATGGCAGCATCCAAGCAGGCATGGTGCAGGAGGAGCTGAGAGCACTACATTTCCATGCAAAGTAAGCCAGGAACAGACTGAGCATCCTCAGGCAACTAGGAGGAATGTCTTCAAGCCCATCCCCAGGGTGACACACATTTCCTCCAACAAGGCCACAGCTTCTACTAGTGCCACTCCCTGGGCCAAGCATATGAATCTATCACAACCTCCTTGACCTACAATTCACAGATAGGTTTTCCATGCACAGTGCTAGGGTTTAGATAGTATGTGCCTCTTGATGTGTCTGGTGCATTCATTGTATGTTCCAATACAGAACATAGTCTGTAAAATAATCTTTGACTCTTGGGATGATCATTAACACCCTACCAGCATAATTCCATTCAAATTATACATGTGTGTGTATGTGTGTATGTGTTTGTGTATGTGTGTATGTATGTGTGTGTTTGTGTATATATGTGTGTGTATGTGTGTGATTGTGTATGTGTGTGTTTATATATGTGTGTTTATATATATATATATATATATATATATATATATATATATATGTGGGTGTGTGTTTATATATATATATATATATGTATATGTGTTTATGAGTGTATGTGTGTGTATGTGTATATATAAATGTGTGAGTGTATGACTGTATGTTTGTGTATGTGTATGTGTGTATGTTTGTGTGTATGTGTGTGTGCTTATATGTATGTGTATGGACATGTATGACTATGTGTATTTGTGTACATGTGTATATATTTAATTTGTGTACATGTATATATAATTTAATTTACCATAAAATAATGTTTCCCCGGGTATTTTTCATTTTTCCTCTTAAGGTTCTTTCTCTGTACTATCTCTCCCCCTCTGTGATTCCCTTCCTTCTCCCTCCCCCAAATAAAACCATTGCCCTGTTTGGCCTGTTAGTCATTTAGAATCCTGTCTCCAGGTTGCTGCCTTCAGCTCAGGTTCCAACTGCTTTGAGTGGTGAAATTTACCTGCAGTGTGAACTAAACCCTTTCTTCGTAAATGTCCTTTCATCTGGATTTTATCATGGCATAAAAGAAGCAGACTTGCACAAATATTTCATCGAATTTATTTGGAAGTTTTTTTTTTTTAAATGAGGTTGTGAATTTTAGATTAAGAATTGTAGGCTTGCGAATATTAAGGAACCTCTCTTTGAGAGACAGAGGTCCCCATGTCCTACATTGTCCAAAGGAAATGAATATCATGGTGCTTTTTTTTTTTTTTTTGTCTATGTTCTTAGCCCTAGAGAAACCTGGAAGGAGCATCTACAAAATATAAGCTTTGTCCCATCCCTTTCTTTCTTACTTTGCTTTAGTGAGCTGTGGCCTTTGATGGGAAACCAGATAATTAAGAGGGAAGATAGACAGGTGCTTTTCCGGTTTTTAAGGTAAGTATTCTAGATCAGCATTAAAGGACGCACTCACTTTAGAAGCAGGTGGCTTTGCAATACACACCTGTAATGTTAGAACCTCGATACTAGTGAAGGACACTTTTTTAATTAATTCCTAATCTTGAGTCATTTTTAATTAATTAATTTTTTTCATAGTCTTGAGTCATTAGTACAAGAAGTAACAGACTAGCAACATTGATGTGCCTTCCATAGTTTTAGCAAGTGTATGTTATGTTTGGGTAAATGTTCGTCCTCTTCCTGATGGGAGTTTTAGGGGCAAAGGTTTGTGGTCATAGACCCATGACATGTCACGTGGCATAAAACATCCAAAATCTGAGGCAGAATCCTGAATGAAATCTAAGACATCTCCCTTCCCAAGAGCACAGGTCTCCAAGAGATGGTTGTCACAGAGAAAAGCTGGGTTTGCCAGACAGATTTCTTAGAACCCACAGTTGTCCGGGGACATGGACCCTGGTTCTGGAAGGGAATTGAACTAGTAGTTATGGAAATGTAGAAAGTACATTTCAATCAATACTCCAAATAAAAACTACAACCCATGGCCCAAAGGCATTAGAATATCTGAATTAATTAATATAGCAGTACTTGGTTTCCCAACATGTCTGAGGAGGCCCTTGGTAAGACAAACTGTGATATGTGGTTATTCCTTATTCCTGAAGATTGAAGATGTGATAATAGATAATTTGTTCTGAGAAAATTAAATCATATCCCAGACATTCCTATTGGAAAAAGAAAGGACATTTATTGATGGTGATTGATACCCCAAAATGAGTGATCTCAACACAGCTATACCCATAATGGTTACAAATGGTAGCATGGGGAAAAAAGCTAGATGAATTGAGTGCCTTCAAGTTCCTCCCTGGTGCTGACAAGACACAAATACTTGGTGTGATACAACCAACAGCAGGAAAGGGTCTCAAATATTATCAAAGTGTTTGGTCTATAGCATGAATGAACCATCCATAAAGTTAAGTACAGGAATGACCACAAATTAACTATTAACTACCCATATACTCTGTTCTTCCCTGTAGATAACTCAGATAAATTCAGTCAAACTCACAACACCTCACTCTGTATACTGGGATCTAGGATGGCCAGTAGTTGAATATTTATTTAGGTAAACTTCCAAATGAAGGGGACACCCATACTTTTTGGTTCTAGTAAGGTTCCTAAGCATTGAGTAGGTCAATACCACCCACCCACCCACACCCACACACACACACACACACAAACACACACAAATCTGTGGTCTTTAGTTCTTGCCCTTGTCCTAGAGCATTTTCTTTTTCTTTATTTTAATGTATAGTTTTTTATTAGATACTCTGACTTACATTTCAGATGTTATCCCTCAACCCTGGCCTGCTCTCATCTCCCCTCCCCCTCCAGTTGCCTTCACAAACGTGCACTCCCTTCTGATCCCCCTCCCCACCCATTGTCTTATCATTCCCCTACACTGGGACAACATGCCCTCCCTAGACCAAAAGTCTCTTCTCAAATTGATGCCAGACACTGCTTTCTTCAGCTACATATGCAACTGGATCAATGGTTCTCTCAAAGTGCCCACAGAGGTTGGTGTTTCAGGCTATGGGAGGTTTGGAGGGTTTGGCTGGTTGATAATGTTGTTATCTTCCCATGAGGTTTCAACACCTTTCTCTTCCTTAGATCTTTTCTTTAGCAACCTTATTGGGATCCCCAAGTTCAGACCACTGATTAGCTGCAAGCATGCTCAGCTGTATCTGTATGACTTTAGCAAAGTACTTGAGGGGGAATCCCTGTCTGGTTCCTGCCCTTAAGTACTTTTTGAGACCAGCTATAGTGCTTGGATTTGGTGACTGCATATGTTGAGGATCCCCAGGTGAGGCAGCTTCTGAGTGATCTTTTCTTCAATCCCTGTTTCTCTATTTAACCTTGTGTTTCCTCCCATGAGAGTTTTGTTCTCTTTTCTAAGAAGGACTGAGGCATCCCCATTTTGGCCTTCCTTCTTTTTGAGCTTCATGTGGCAGGTGAGTTGATTCTGGGGTATTCAGTACTTTCTAGGGTTTGTGTCCAATTATCAGTGACTGCATATTATGTCTGTTCTTTTGTGACTGGGTTATCTCATTCAGGATGATATTCTCTAGATGCATCCATTTTTTTTTAAGAATTTCATAAAGTCATTGTTTCTGACTGCTGAGTAGTACTCCATTGTGTAAATGTACCACTATTTTTGTATCCATTCATCTACTGATGGACATCTGGGTTCTTTCCAGCTTCTGGCTATTATAAATAGAGCTGCTATGAACATTGTGGTGCATATGTCTTTGTTGTATGTTGGAGCTTCTCTTGGGTACATGTCCAGAAATGGAATAACTGGGTCTTCAGGTAGTACCATGTCCAATTTTCTGAGGAATCGCCAGACTGATTTCCAGAGTGGTTGTACCACCTTACAACCCCACCCTCAGTGGAGGAGTGTTCCTCTTTCTCCACCTCCTTGCCAGCATCTGCTGTCATCTGCATTTTTGATCTTAGCCATTCTGACTTGTGTGAGGTGGAATCTCAGGGTTGTTTTGATTTTCATTTCCCTGATGGCCATCTCCAGGCTCTCTTGTGTGGGCTCAGGTGGTAGAGCACTTGAAAGGCTCCTCTGAGGGCTCAGGGTTTTTGCACCCTTACAATGTTATTTAAAACAAAAACAGAGATACATGTACAGATTGTTAAAAGCATTTTAGTATAAAATGATATGAATATATTTTTGCCAGTACTTAATTTTTATATGTTTGATATTATGCATTGAAACCTTACTATTTACAATGATCATAAAGTACATGTAGAACAAAATGTAACATAGGAAATAGAGTTTTCTTGGTCTGTAAAGGTTAAATAAACATATTGATTTTAATGAATAAAAGTTGCCATAAGGCTATCCTCCTACCTTTTGAATTATTAATGAGCAGATTTTAAAATATACAAATATTTCCACTTAGGATGAAAAGTGTCCCTGCCATTCTTCCGAGCATCCAGGGGCC
Source organism: Micromys minutus (assembly GCF_963924665.1). Taxonomy (NCBI): domain Eukaryota; kingdom Metazoa; phylum Chordata; class Mammalia; order Rodentia; family Muridae; genus Micromys; species Micromys minutus. The sequence goes on along the minus strand of NC_137970.1, from coordinate 109,793,945 downwards.
TGTGTGCTGGTTGCCTGAGCATTTTAAATAAGCAGGGTCCCTACTGTTTTAGTCTTGGGAGCATGGTTGTATTATTATTATTATTATTATTATTATTATTATTATTATTATTATTATTATTATTATTATAAGTTTTCATAAAATTTTGATCATATCCACCTTCTTTGCCACACTTCTCCTCAATCTCACCTCCTTTTATTCCTACCCACTTAGTTTTGTTTTGTTAATCTATTAAGTTCTACTTTTACTCCCCAAGTAGTTTGGTGTGTGTGTGTCTATGTATCAGAGCGTGCTCAACCAACAAAGTGTTACAACATTAGAGAAAATTCAGTTTCTCCATATCAGCAGCTATGTGCAATTCTTCAGCCACAAACAGAAGTTCAGACCCATCTTGTGGGGAAAAGGTTTTGTTATGGCAAAAAAATGTGGCTTAATGTTGATTAAAGTAGTGAAGATTAAGGAGATTTTTTTCTTCATTTAAAAAAGGAGTGACTTCAACAGAGCCACATATGTGTCCTCACTGCCCTCTGATCATTCCATGTTGGGTGGCCTGGCACTCAGCATGTCTTTTAATTTGCACACATTAGGTCTTCCTTGTGAACTTGTATAGTATAACTTTCACAACTCTGCTGGAAGAGCGAATTTTATAGGCAGATGACCCCCATCTCCTTCCTTTCTCTTCCAAACAGTTCCTCGTTTTGCTGCCTTCCCACCTCCACACCTGCCATGTCCAAACTTCAGAAGAGTCCAGAACATACAGCTAACCAAGGCCAGACCTGTGAAGAAACCTGTCAAGTCCAGACCACAGCAGGCTCCGGCCATGTTGAGGAGCCTCGTTCCTCATCTCATCTCCCTATGGCTGGAAGTCTGAAGGGTCAGACCGGCGAGGAGGCCCAGGTCCCCAAGGCTTCAGAGGAACCATGTAACTCCCGTCAACTTATCATGGCTGACAACCAGAAAGATCTTGCACATGGGAGTCCCAGTCCTTCCAGGGGTCTTCAGCTCCCCTGTGCCTCTTCAGGGGACTGTGCCGAGGGCCTGGGTCACAGAGAGGTACAGGGTGGCCTGGCCTTCCCGCCACATCATCCAGATTTGTCTGTCATTGTCATAGATGGCAAAGTTAATTTCTTGGTGAATTACATGCTGGTAAAGTACCAGGCGAGGGAGATGCTGAGCATGAGTGACATCATGGCACTCATTGTCAGAGAAGATTCAGACCATTATCAGGAAATCTTCGTGAGAGCCTCTGAGCGCATGGAGATGGTCTTTGGCCTGGGTGTGAGGGAGGTGGACGCTATCAACCACTTCTACACCATCTTCATCAAATTAGGCCTCACCTATGATGGAATGCGTAGCCATGAGTTCAGCTTCCCCAAGACCGGTCTCCTAATCCTCATCCTGGGCATCATCTTCATGAAGGGCAACCATGTGACTGAGGAGGACATTTGGGAAGCGTTGAGCCCGATGGGCATCTATCCTGGGATGGATCATTGCATCTTTGGTGAACCCAGAGAGCTGATCACGCATGAGTTTGTGATGGAGGGGTACCTGGCACGCCAGCCACTGGGCAACACAGATCCCATGCAGTGTGCATTTGTGTGGGGGCCGTGGGCTAAGGCAGAAACTAGTAAGATGAGGGTGTTGAAGTTTGTGGCCAAGGTTCATGGGTCAGACCCTACTGCCTTTCCTTTTCAGTATGAAGAAGCCCTGCTGGGAGAAGAGAGATGCCTTGGCATGATTTTAGAGTCACAGTAAGAGACACAGAAGGCACTGGGTTACCTGGCAGTTTGCTCACTGAATTGCTAACAATCGCTGATTACCCCAGGGGGGGGGGTGGGTGAAGTCAAAAATAATGCTGCTTAAGAGAGACTTTTAAACATAATATTTCTAGTGTTGTTTGAGTTGTATATGATAATTGATGCACAATAGTTTAAGAAAGATAAGAGTAATGAAAATACTTATGATTGAGATGAAGACAAAGAGTTGTTCCTTGTCACAATTGTAGGAATTATTACATCATTAAGAATAAAATCATTTCTCATTTTAAAAGAGTAACAACATCCCCTTCTCCCTGGCAGGGTGCGGAGAGTGTGCTCTGGGCTCAGAACACACATTTGCCATTAAAAAATCAAAAAAAAAAAAAAAAAAATCTAAAAGTCCTTTGAATATCTCCCACCTCCTAAAAAACATGGTACCTTTTCTATATTTGGTAATGACACCCTTTCATGTGTGGTGGCTTGTGATGAAAAGGGCTCTAAGGGCTTTGTGTTTGTACATTTTGAAACACAAAAGGGCTATTTGGAAAATAAAGGGAATGCTTTTAAAATGGCAGTAGAGTGTCAGTCAGATGATTTACATCCTGGAAGGAGCAAGAAGCATAGCTTGGAGCCAGAGTGAAAGAGCTCAGCAGGGTTTCTCTTAGGAGCTTTGAAGAAGAAGTGGATGATGAGAGAGTGCTTCTGCAAGTTTGGGCAGATGACACGTTTGGATTTGTCAACTTTGAAAGGTAGGAAGATGCGCAGAATCCTGTGGGTGAGATGAAGGGAAAGGAACTCAATGCAAAACACATTTTTTTCTTACACTTTATTTTAAAAAATAGAGAAATACATGTAAAGATTTTTAAAGGCATTTTTGGCATAACATTATGTGAATACTTTTGTCAGTATTTAATTATTTTAGAGGTTTGATAGCATGCATTGAAATCCCACTAGTTACCATAAGCATGAAGTACAGGTAGGACAGAAAGTAACATGGAAACCATTTTCTTGTTGGGTATAAATTAAGCATGATGATCTTATTTTTGAACAACAAACACATTTATGTTGGTTGAGCTCAGAATGCAGGGGAACAGCAGATGGAACTTAAGCGCAGATCTGAGCAGATGAAGCAACATTGGATCCCCAGATACCAGGGTGTGGACCTTTCTGTGAAAAATCTCATCCCCTGCAGAAGCCACTCTATGTTTCTTCAGATAGGCACTAAGAAGGGCACCAGGCTCACCTCCCTAAGCAGTATATGCAGAGCATGGCAAGTGTGCAAGTGTGTAAGTGTGCAAGTGTCTGTGCTCAGGGTGCCAGACTTCGTCCATTCCAGGATATGACTGGTGTTATCTGTCCAGCTTCTCTTAGACCTCTACTTGGTATGAGATCAGCTTCCTCGAAGCTTCTATGAGTCATGTCAACACAGTGTGTTGCTGGCATGTCAACACTCAACACACAGCCACAAGTCAGCATGTAGCAGCCTGCTGCTCACTTGCATGTCCAGTTACCTTTTGACCACTTGCATGTTGGCCTCTGCACCCCCATAAGAGCAGAAGCAAAAAGGAAATAGCTGTTTGTTCTGATTAAAGCCATGTACCCTTTTCCTGCTGGCAAATTCCCTGGCGTGATTCACACACAACTCATGTCACTTCACATGTTCAAATCTCCAGAGTCTCTCTACTCAAAGTTCGGTGAGGCTCTGGAGCAGTGAGCATTAAACTGGGGTTCCAAGTTTCTACACAGAACATGGACCACGAACAGAAACACGTGATTCACCAAAGGGGAAAAAGAAGCAGTGACTGTAATGTGATTTGAATAAATAAAAGTAAAAGGAAAATAAAAAATCATGTATATATACATACATATACACATATACACATACATATACACATATACACATACATATACACATATATACATACATATACACATATACACATACATACATAAATATATGCATGCTCTTATTAGAACAATTTCCCCATGCATGCTTTTAATAGAACACTTCCCCCCACATGCATGATCTTAATAGAACACTCCCCCCAGGAAGGCATTTAAGAAAACATATTCCCTGTGCATGATCTTCATAGAACACTCCCCCATGTGCATGCTCTTGATAGAACACTTTCCCCCTGCCGTGCATGCGCTTAATAGAACACTTTCCCCCATGCATGCTCTTAATAGAACACTTTCCCTCATGAATGCACTTAATAAAACACTTTCCATCATGCAAGCTGTGAATAGAACACCCGACCGTGCATGCATTTAAGAGAACACTTTAACCATGCATGCTCCTAATAGAACACCCCCCCAAGCATACCTTTACTAGAACAATCACCCCTGTGCATGCTCTTAATAGAACACTTTCCCCTGCGCATGTTCTTAATAGAACACTTTCCCCAAAGCATGCTCTTAAAAGAATATTTCCCCCCCCCGTTCATGCTCTTAACAGAACACTTTCCCGCCATGCATTCTGTTAATGTAAGACTTCCCCGCCAGTGCATGCTTTTAAAGAACACTTGCCCCCTCTGAATTTTCTTAATAGAACACTTTCCCTCTGTGCCTGGTATTAGTAGAACACTACCCTCCCATGCATGCTCTTAATAGAACACTTTCCCCCGTGCATGCTATTACTAGAACACTTTCTTCCTTGCAAGCTCTTAATAAAACACTTTCCCCAGTTCATGCTTTTAATAGAACACTTCCCCACCATGCATGCTCTTAATAGAACATTTACTCCCATGCATTAACTTAATAGAACACTTTCCCGTCTGCATGCTATTAATAGGATACTTTCCTTCTGTGCATGGTCTTAATAGAACACTTCCCACCCCCCAAGCATGCTCTTAATAGAAAACTTTCCCCCGTGCATGCTATTAATAAAACATTTTCCCCCATGCATGCTCTTAATAGAACACTCTGCCCCCCATGCATGCTCTTAAAGAACACCCCCCGTGCATGCATTTAAGAGAACAATTTCCCCATGCATGCTCCTAATTGAACACTCCCCAACTGAGCATGCTGTTAGTAGAACACCCCCCTGTTTATGCTTTTAATAGAACACTCCACCCACCCCATGCATGCATTTAAGAGAATACTTTCCCTGTGCTAGCTCTTAATAGAACACATTTCCCATGAATGCTCTTAATAGAACACTTTCCCCCATGCATGCTTTTAATAGAACACTGTCCCCATGTATACTATTAATAGAACATGTCCTCCCTGTGCATGCTCTTACTAGAACACTTTTGCCTGTACATGCTCTTAATAGAACACCTCTCCGTCCCCCTCTCATGCTCTTAATTGAACACTTTCCCCCTCCCGTGCAAGCTCTTAATAGTACACTTTCCGCTGTGCATGCTCCTAATAAAACACTTCTGCACGCGTGCTTGCTCTTAACCGAACACCTCCCTCCAGTGCATGCATTTAAGAGAACATTTTCCCCCGTGCCTGCTCTTAATAGAACACTTTCTCCCATGCATCCAATTAGTAGAACACTTTGCCCCCGTGCATGCTCTTAATAGAACACTTTCCTTCAATGCATGATCTTAATAGCACACTTATCCCCCATGCATGCTCTTAATAGAACCCCCCCAAGCATGCTCTTAATAGAAAACTTTCCACCATGCATGTTCTTAATAGAACACTCCCCCCCCCGTTCATTCCCTTAATATAACACACCCCACAGTGCATGCTATTAATAGAACACTTTTCCCTCTGCAACCTCGTAATAGAATATTTTCCTTCCGTTTGTGGTAATATAGAACACTTTCCCCACCAAGCATGCTCTTAATAGAACACTTTCTCCCATGAATGCTCTTAATAAAACACTTTCCCTCATGCATGCTATTAATAGAACACCCCCAGTGCATGCATTTAAGAGAACACTTTCCCCATGCATGCCCTAATAAAACACTCCCCACCTGAGCATGCTGTTAATAGAAAACCCCCCTCCCGTGCATGATCTTAATAGAACACTTTCCCCGTGCATGCTCTTAATAAAACACTTCCCTCCATGTGCATATTCTTAATAGTACACTCCCCTCCCCCATGAATGTGTTTAAAAGGACACTTACCCCATGCCTGCTCTTAATAGAATAGTTTCCCAGGGCATACTCTTAATAAAACACTTTCCCCGTGCATGATCTTAATAGAACACTTCCCACCCCTGTGCATTCTCTTAATATAACAATTCCGCCCCAGTGCATGCTCTTAATAGAACAATTTCTCCTGTGCATGCTCTTAATATAACACTCCCCCCATGAATGCTTTTAAAAGAACACTTTCACCCATACATGCTTTTAAATGAACACACCCCTGTGCATACCCTCAATAGTACACTACCCCCATGCATGCTTTTACTAGAACTTTGTCTTCCATTGCATGATCTTCATAGAATAATTTCCCCGTTCATGCATTTACTAGAACTTTTTCTTCCAGTGCATGCTCTTTATAGAATACTTTCATGCATTTAATAGAACACTTCCCCCCATTCATGCTCTTAATGGAACACTTTCCCCTGTGCATTCTCTTAATATAACACTATGCCCCCAGTGCATGCTCTTAATAGAACAACCCCCCGTTCATGCTCTTAATAGAACACTTTCCCTGTGCATGATCTTAATAGAACACTTCCCACCCCTGTGCATTCTCTTAATATAACACTTCCAGCATGCATGCTTTTAAAAGAACACTTTCACCCATGCATGCTTTTAAAAGAACCCCCCTGTGCATACCCTTAATAGTACACTACCACCCATGCATGCAATTACTAAAACTTTTTCTTCCCGTGCATGCTCTTTATAGAATACTTTCCCCATGCATGCATTTAATAGAACACTTCCCTCCCATGCATGCTCTTAATGGAACACTTTCCCCCTTGCATGCTCTTAATAGAACAATTGCCCCCATTCATGCTCTTAATAGAACACTTCCCAGTGCATTCTCTTAATATAACACTCTGCCCCCAGTGCATGCTCTTAATAGAACAACCCCCCGTTCATGCTCTTAATAGAACACTTTCCCCCCATGTACTTTCTTAATATAACACTTCCTCCCCGAGCATGCTCTTAATAGAACACATTCCCTCTGTGCATGCTTTTAATAGAACACTCCCCCCCCCCACATGCAAGCTCTTAATAGAACATTTTCCCTTTTGCATGCATTTAATAGAACACTTTCTCCCATGCATGCTCTTAATAACCCGCCGTGAATGCTCTTAATAGAAAAATACTCCACATGCATGCTTTTAATAAAACACTTTCTCCTGTGCTTGCTCTTAATAGAACACTTCCCCCATGCAAGCTCTTAAAAGAACATTTTCCCCTCTGCATGCTCTTAATAGAACACCCCACCTGTGCAATCGTTAATAGAACACTATGCCCCATGCATGCATTTAATAGAACACTTTCTTCCTGTGCATGTTCTTAATACAATACTTTCCCCGTGCATGCATTTAATAGAACAGTTCCATCCATGCATTCTCTTAATTGAACAGTTCCCCCATGCATGCTCTTAATAGAACATTTCCCCAGTTCATGCTCTTAACACAACACTCCCCCGTGCATTTTCTTAATAAAACACTCTCCCCCCAGTGCATGCTCTTAATAAAACACTTTTTCCTGTGCATACACTTAATAGAAAATTTTCCACCATTCATGCTCTTAATAGAACACCTAACCCTCTGCATGCTCTTAATACAACAATTTCTAAATGTGCATGCTCTTAGTAGAACACTTCCCCCCATGCATGCCCTTAATAGAACATTATCCCCCTTGCATGCTCTTAATAGAATGCATTTAAAAGTTCATTCTTTTAATAGAAAACTTTCCTGTCTGCATGCTCTTAATTGAATACTTTCCCACTGTGCTTGCTTTTAGTAGAACACTTTCCTTCCATACATGCTCTTAATAGATCACTTCCCTCTTGCATGCTCTTAAAAGGACACTTTCCCCAGTGCATGCTTTTAACAGAACACTTTACCAAGTGCATTCTCATTATAGAACACTTCCCACCCATACATGCTCTTCATAGAACACTTTCCCCTGTGCATTCTCTTAATATAACACTACCCCCTATGCATGCATTTAATAGAACACTTTACCCTGTGCATGGTATTAATAGAACACCCCTATGCATGGTCTTGATAGAACACTTTCCCCCATGCATTCTCTTAATGTAATACTTCCCCACATTGCATTCTCTTAATAGAACACTTTCCCCTCTGCATGACCTTAGTAGAACACTTTCACTATGTGCATGCTCTTAATTGAACATGTACCCCCCAATCATGCTCTTAATAAAATACTTTACTCCATGCATGCTTTTAATAGAACACTTTACCCCGTGCATGCTCTTAGTAGAAGACATCCCCCCGGTATGCTCTTAATAGAACACCCTTGCTGGCTCTTAATAGAATTCTTCCCCCCAATGCATGCTCGTAACTGAACACTTTCCCCCATGCAATGTCCTTAATAGAACAGTTCCTACCCCTGTGCATTCTCTGAATATAGCACCCCCCGTGGATGCTCTTAATTGAACACTTCCCCCCATGCATGCTCTTAATAGAACACTTTCCCACATGCAAGCTCTTAATACAACACTCCTCCTCTGTGCATTCTCTTAATAGAACACTTTCTCCATGCATGCATTTAATAGAACACTTTTACCAGTGCATGCTCTTAATAGAACACTTTCTCCCATGCATGTTCTTAGTAGAACACTTTCCCCTCTGCATGTTCTTAATAGAACACTTCCCTACCTACATGCTCTTAATTGAACATTTCCCCCCAGTGCATGCTTTTAATAGAACACTTCCCCATGCATCCTCTTTATAGAAAACTTCAGCCCGTCATGCTCTTAATAGAACACTCCCCCCCCCCGCCCATGCAGGCTCTTAATAGAACACTTCTCTCGTAAGCATGGTCTTAATAGAACACTTTTGCCTGTGTAAGCTCTTAATAGAATACTTTCCCCCTCCTGTGAATACTCTTAATAGAACACCCCCAGTCATGCATGAATTTAAGAGAAAACTTTCCCCTGCACATTCTCTTAATAGAACACCCCACCATGCATGCTCTTAATTGAATACTTTCCCCCGTGCATGCATTTAATAGAACACTTTCCCCCATACATGTTCTTAATAGAACACTTTCCCCCATGCATCCTCTTAATAGAGTACTTTACCCCATTCTTGCTCTTAATAGAACACTTTCCCCCACTGTGCATGCTCTTAATAGAACATTCTCCCCCGTGCACGCTCTTAATAGAACTCTTCCCCTCATGCATGCTCTTAACAGAATACTTCCCCCTCCAATACATACTCTTAATAGAGTACTTTCCCTCTTACAAGCTCTTAATAGAACACTTTCCCCATGCATGCTCTTAATAGAATACATTCTCCCCCTGCATGCTTTTAATAGAACACTTTCCCTGTGCATGCATTTAATAGAACAGTTTCTCCCATTCATGCTCTCTTAATAGAACACTCCTCCACCCCCTGTGCATGCTTTGCTGCCACAGAGTATTTGCCCTGTGGTGGCCTCATGTCATTGCCCCCTTTGGGTTAGGGGTACACACAGGGCCCACTAACACGGATTTACCCCAGAGAGCCAGCACTAAAGTGGGTTGACGGCAGGAATTGTTTTCAGGGCTTATACGGGGGCCTCTGGGCACAGAAGCCCGTCTGCCCCTGGTCATTAGGAAAGAGGCCAGGAGCAAAGAGCAGCCTCCACTCTGGCCTGGGCTCTTCAGCCCCACACAGCGGCAGGGTCGGGTTGTAGGTCAGCTCAGGCTTGACGGCTGGTTGTGAGTCTCTTCCACCAGGGTATTCTTGGGAAATGAGAGGTGCCCTTGAAAGGGTGTGTGGACATATTTGTGTGTGTGTGTGTTTGTGTGTGTGTGTGTGTTTTTATATGTGTGTGTTTACATGTATGTGTGTGTATGTGTGGTTTCAGAATAGTGTATGACATTCTTGTGCACACATTTGTATAGTAATAAGTCAGACTCTCTGATTCTGCAACAAATTCATAGCCCTGTTTGGTTCTCAAACCCGACTGTGTAACTAAGATCAGGCCCACCTGAGGCCTGTTCATAGGTTTCTGTGGTTTCTTTTTAATATTTGCATATGACTCATTTTTCCCCTTTCACCCTTTTTGTAATTCCTCACAACCCTCCTACTGAGGAGAGGCAGAGGCACCACTGGAAAGGGATCAGGGTCTGTGGTTTTAACACGACTTCCGCTATACCATTAATAAATGGCCACTGTGAGTGATGGAAATACATACATCCCTTCCATTCTGATGGAAATTCACAAGTAGTGTAAAACTGACAATATGTCTACTCCGTGGTTAGAATAGAGAACATGGCCAGAAAAATAAGAAAAAGAAGAAAAAATCGAGTATTCATGATATATTATTATGTAACAAATTTTGTGAGCTATAGTATTTTAGAGATTCAATGAATAAAACAGATAAATTAGTTAAATTATACTAGAATCCAAGAGAATATAATATTCATTGAAAGTCCTCCCCTCAAAGAAAATACCGCCAGATGGTTTTAATACAGCATTTTATCAGAATATAACAGGAAAACTAATTCTAATATTCCTCAAATAATCCCAAAAAGAGAAAACAAAATTTTGATCCTTCTAATCCATGTGAATGGGAGATCTTTCCGTTTTCTGAGATCTTCCTCAATTTTCTTCTTTAGAGGTTTGAAGTTCTTGTCATAAAGGTCCTTCACTTGCTTAGAGTCACACCAAAGTATTTCACAGTTTTTCCTTAAGTTGTCATTCAAACCATAGAACTTCCCAACACACACACAGGGACACACACACACACACACACACACACACACACACACAAGAACACACACATAGGCACATATACACAAACACCTACACACACATAGGCACACACATGCACAAATACAAAAACACACACAAGAATGCACATACATACACAGGCACATATACCCACAAAGTCACATACACACACACTTACACACACTGGCACACACACACATAAGTACACACAAAGGCACACACAAACTCACACACAAACAGGGGAACACACATACACAGACATATATACATACCCTCTTTCCTCTTAACATCCACCTCATCCTTCAGTCACTTTCTTCTTTCTGTCTTTCCTTCTTCCAGGATTCTTTCTAAATATCTTTTTTCTCTTTTTCTCTAATTTATCTTAACTGAACTCTTTTACTCATTTCTCCTCTTCTTCCTCATATATAGGGAGCCGTTGGTCCCAATAGCTGGCGCCAGCTTCCCGCCTATATTCAGCCAACATAGCCTTTCCCCTCATGGAGCTCACATTGTACCACATACGTCATAGCCCACTCTTGAGGCACGCTAATGAGCTACTGGAGGATGCACCAATCAGGTAGCAACACAAGTCTCTTAGGCAGATATAAACAGTGGATTTTTCTTCCACGGGAGTCCCCTGCTCAAGAGTGCTGTACAATAAAGGTTGTTTGCGGAAGAATCCTGTTGTTTCACGCCTTTTTCTGCCGGCAGGAAGTGGGACAGCTGACAAGTGGTGCTGGATCCCGGGAAGTTTTGAACACCAGTGGCGCCAAACGGAATCTTCAGTCCGCGAAAGTGTATCCAGAACTTCAAAAACATAAATAGGTAAGTTCCGACAGACATGTTCCTCTTTGGATTTTACGGGGTGCCAAAGGAGCATGCCAAAAACTTAGGCATGTCTCTTCTTGGATTTTCTCCGGCATTAGAAGGGTTATTGCTTGCATTTGTGGTAACTGTTGTAACATTACTATTGTGGAAGTTATCTAGACAGAAAATTATCATGCAGCACCAAGAGGGCGGGTCAGAAACAGAGCGTAATAAAAAAAGGGAGTGCGCAAGAAAAAAGTAAAAGAGGTAGGCTCCGAGAGGCATGTTCAAAACAATTCAGAAATGGAGTGAATTTAAAGGCAGAAAGACTGCTAGGATAAGAGAGGATTTTGCCCGGGGAAACAAAGTACAAGTTTCCCGGAGAGGAAACTTTGTATCGGCTAAAAGAGCAAAAAGCTTTAGAGCTGACAGAAGAAGGGTCAGAGACTGAATTATTTGAATCTGAGGAAGAAAATTTAGAAAAAGAAGAGGCAAAATAATTTGGGGCTGAGCAGTTTCAGCCAAAAAACTGTATCAAAACTGAAAGCAGTTTCTGCTGTTCTGCCTCATGCAGAGAGGAAGTGTGAATTCTCCTTTTGTTCGACAGAGACATGCCATACCCTCAGGCAAATGTTTCTGTTGTTCAAGGAGAATAACATTATCCGCAGTTATCACCCTCTAGAACATAAACAAGTCAAAGAGTTGGCAGAGTCAGTCCAAATTTATGGAGTCACTGCTAATTTTACCATGTTCCTGATAGAAAGATTAAGTACAATAGCCATAACCCCTGATGATTGGCAGTTTGTTACCAAAGTTTGTCTCCCAAGTATGGGACAATACATTGAGTGGAAAGTCTTGTGGCATGACGCTTGTCAGGCCCAGGCTCGTGCCAATGCATCCGCAGGACAGCCAGCTTGGGATTTCGAGATGTTGTCGGGACAGAGACAGTGGGCGATGAATCAAACCGCCTATCCTGTGGAAGTCTATGGCCAGATAGCACTTTGTGCCATAAAGACATGGAAAGCGCTCACTAATAAGGGAGAAGTGTCAGGAAATCTAACAAAAATTATTCAGAGTCCAAGTGAACCCTTCTCATATTTTGTGGCCTGAATGATAGAGACAGCAGGAAAAATATTTGGAGAACAAGAACAGGCTATGCCCTTGATAGAGCAACTAATTTTTGAACAATGTACTAAGGAATGTCATAATGCCATCATCCCCTGCAAGGCTAAAGGATTGCAAGCCCGGATTAAAGCCTGCATAGAGATCGGATGACCTTTAACTAATGCAGGTTTAGCTGCTGTCATACTACAGGGGCAACAGTGGCTGGGTCTTTTTAAAAAGAGTGTCATTTGCTTTCAATGTGGGAAGCCTGGTCATATAAAGAGAGAGTGTAAAAGTCAGAGCTCTGGATTCAACCCTAAGAGTATTCCTGACCTGTGCCCTAAGTGTAAGAAAGTGAAGCATTGGGCTAATGAATGTAGATCAGTAAAAGATATCACTGGGAGGCCCCTATAAGTGTCAAAAAATGTACAGCGGGGCCCCCGTCCTCAGGGCCCTCAAATATATGGGGCAACCAGCTCCCTAGTAGTCTGGGAGCAAGAGAACCCCCACAGAGAGCCACTCCAGGTTCCTCGGGATTGGACCTCCGTGCCACCACCAGAATAGTCCTGACTCCACAAATGGGAGTTCAGCCTATCCCTTCTGACTTTCATGGGCCATTAAGGGCTAATTCAATAGGGCTGCTTTTGGGATGTACATCTGCCACCCTTAAATGTTTGGTAGTACACCCTAGGGTGATTGATCAAGATAATAAAGGCCAACTAAAGATTATGTGCTCCTCCCCAAGGGGTTTGTTTCTGATCTCCCCAGGAAATCTGAATGCTCAATTGCTCATCCTCCCCAGCTGTCATGCCCAATTTGCATCAAACAGGGTGAGAAGGGAAAACAAAGGCTTTAGTTCTTCAGGAACTGACTTATCATATCTAATAGTAGATTTGAATCCTCCACAAACCTTGAATTTGGAGGTGGAAGGAAAACTTTTTGAAGGACTTTTAGACACAGGAGCAGAAAAAAGCATCATATCTACTAAGTGGTAGCCTGCTAAGTGGCCAGTTAACCAATCTTCCCATTCTTTACAAGGCCTTGGCTATGAAGCCAGTCCCGCTATTAGCTCTAAATCATTAAAATGGAAAGCCCCTGAGGGACAAAAAGGAACTTTTACACTTTATGTCCTTCCACTACTGGTTAATCTATGGGGAAGAGACATTCTAACAAAACTAGGTCTTAAACTTATGAATAATTATTCCCTGCATGCACAAGAGATGATGACTAATATGGGGTATATCCCCAGAAGAGGCATTGGCAAACATCATCAAGGTCCTACAGACCCCATACAGCCCACCATAAAATCTTATCGAAGTGGTTTGGGTTTTTCTTAGGGGCCATTGAGGAGACTATGCCCATACAATGGCTTCCAGACAAGGCAGTGTGGGTTCCTCAATGGCCTCTTTTCTCTGAAAAACTAGAGGCTGCCCATCAATTGGTAAGGGAGCAATTACAGTTAGGACATTTGGAGCCTTCTAGCTCCCCTTGGAATACTCCAATTTTTGTCATAAAAAAGAACTCAGGCAAATGGAGACTCTTACATGACCTCAGAGCTATTAATGCACAAATGCAACTGTTTGGGTCTGTTCAACGTGGTCTCCCGCTTCTGTCAGCTTTACCCAAGCTGTGGAAGATAATTATTATAGATATTAAAGACTGTTTTTTCTCTGTACCATTACATCCCAGAGATAAAGAGAGGTTTGCCTTTACTCTGCCTGCCATAAACCATGTAGAACCTGATAATGAATACCAATGGAAAGTTCTCCCACAAGGAATGGCAAACAGTCCTACTATGTGCCAGCTATATGTACAACAAGCTTTAACCCCTATTAGAAATCAATACTCGTCATTATCAATTTTTCATTTTATGAATGACATCATTTTATGTGGCCCTAATGTTCAAGACTTAGAAATAGCCTTTGATGATTTAGTTAAGTCCTTACAACATTTTGGGCTAACGATAGCTTCAGAGAAAGTTCAGCGATCACAAGTGGGAACATTCTTAGGAGCCATCATTCACCCAGAATTTGTTGTACCTCAAAAAATAGAAATAAGGAGAGATCATTTACAGACATTAAATGACTTCCAAAAGCTCCTAGGAGACATTAATTGGCTAAGGCCTTTCCTAAAGATTTCTACTGCTGAACTGAAACCCTTGTTTGATATTCTTTTTTTTTTATTATTTTGTGAATATATGTATATTTTTTGTTTTCTTTATTTCTTGGACTTCATACAGTCTGTGAGTTGTTTCTGGGGGAGTGCAAGCCTCTGGGGTTAGCATTCCACTATCAGTGACTGCATATTATGTCTGTTCTTTGGTGACTGGGTTATCTCACTCAGGATGATCTTCTCTAGATGCAGCCATTTTCTTAAGAATTTGGTTAAGTCATTGTTTCTGGTGGCTGAGTAGTATTCCATTGTGTATATGTACCACAATTTTTGTATCCATTCGTCTTCTGAAGGACATCTGGGTTCCTTCCAGCTTCTGGCTATTATAAATAGAGCCGCTATGAACATTGTGGTACATATATCTTTGTTGTGTATTAAAGTGTCTCTGGGGTATATGCCCAGAAGTGGAATAGCTGGGTCTTCAGGTAGTACTATATCCAATTTTCTGAGGTATCGCCAGACAGATTTCCAGAGTGGTTGTATTAGCTTGCAACCCCACCAACAGTGGAGAAGTGTTCCTATTTCTCCGCAGCCTCGCCAGCATCTGCTGTCATCTGAGTTTTGGATCTTGGCCAATCTGACTGGTGTGAGGTGGAATCTTAGGGTTGTTTTGATTTGCATTTCCCTGATGGCTAAGGATGTGGAGCACTTCCTCAGATGTTTTTCGGCCATTCGGTGTTCCTCAACTGAAAATGATTTGTTTAGCTCTGTACCCCATTTTTTAATAGGGTTATTTGATTCTCTGGTGTCTAGCTTTTTGAGTTCCTTGTACACTTTGGATATTAGGCCTCTATCTGATGTGGTGTTGGTAAAGATCTTTTCCCATTCTGTTGGCTGCCGTTTTGTTTTCTTGACGATGTCCTTAGCTTTACAGAAACTTTGCAATCTCATTAAGTCCCATTTGTTAATCTTTGACCTTAAAGCTTGAGCCATTGGTGTTTTGTTCAGGAAATTTTCTCCTGTGCCTATGTGTTCTAAGGTTTTCCCTACTTTCTCATCTAATAGTTCCAGTGTATCTGGTTTAATGTGGAGATCTTTAATCCACTTACACTTGAGCTTTGTACAAGGAGATAAGAACGGGTCTATTTTCATTCTTTTGCATGTTGAGTGCCAGTTGGACCAGCACCATTTGTTGAATAGGCTGTCCTTTTTCCATTGAATGTTTACTGCTCCTTTGTCAAAAATCAGGTGACCATATACATGAGGGCTCATTTCTGGATCTTCTATTCTATTCCATTGATCCACTTGCCTATTTCTGTACCAGTACCATGCAGTTTTCAGCACAATTGCCTTGTAATATAGCTTGAGGTCAGGGATAGTGATTCCCGCAGATGTTTTCTTGTTGTTGAGGATGGATTTCGCTATTCTAGGTCTTTTGTTATTCCATATGAAATTGCACATTGATCTTTCCAATTCCATGAAGAACTGGGTTGGAATTTTGATGGGGATTGCATTGAATCTGTAGATTGCTTTTGGTATTCTTGAAGGAGATCCACTGTTAACATCCCCATGGTCTCTGACCCCAGAGGATGTGGCAGCCTTATGAAAGGTAGTAAAAGCCTTGGCTAAAGCTCAGCTAATCAGAATACACCCTGGTGAACCCTTTGAGCTATGTCTCTTACAGACTGAGAAGTTGCCTACTGCAGTATTATGGCAAAAATGTCCTTTGCTGTGGATTCATCCACAGGCTTCTCCAGCCAAAACTATTGAATGGTATCCATCAGCCGTAGCCAAACTTGCCTTGCGAGGATTAAAGGCTTCTGTTATTCATTTTGGTACCTATCCAGAAAAAAATAGTTATTTCCTATACTGCAGAACAGTTACAGAATTTGGGTGCTGTTAATAATGATTGTGCCATACTTGTATGTGCCTTTTCTGGGACATTTGACTACCATTACCCTAAAAACCCAATTTTGACCTTTGCACGCTGTCAGCCTCTTGTGTTTCCCCATGTGACAAGCGCAGTCCTTATTACAAAAGGTGACATAGTATATACCGATGGCTCTAAAACAGGGCTAGGTGCATATGTGCATGAAGGCAAAGTAGTAACCAAACAGTTTGCCCAAAATTCCCCTCAGTTGGTTGAATGTCAAATTGTTCTAGAAGTTTTACTTGCTTTCCCTGGTCCCATTAATATAGTCTCAGATTCCGCTTATGTAGTTAATGCAGTTAATTCCCTAGAGGTAGCTTCTCTAATTAAATCTGGGAGCCCAGTTGCTTCCATATTTATGCAAATTCAGCAAGTGCTGTTATCCAGACATTCTCCTTGCTACATCACGCACATTCGTGCCCACTCAGGCCTACCTGGCCCAATGTCACAAGATAATAATTTAGCAGATCTTTCCACCCGAGTTACTGCATTTCCAGTCCTGACCCCTGTAGAGGCCACCACCCGGTTCCATTCTCTGTTTCATGTGACAGATGAAACCTTACGTAGGCGTTTCTCCATCACCAGGAATGACGCCAGAGACATAGTTCTCCGCTGTGGAAGCTGTAGCGTCTTTGTCATCACCCCACATATAGGGGTAAACCCACGAGGCATTCAGCCTCTCCAAGTTTGGCAAATGAATGTCACCATGTTCCCTCCTTCGGAAAATTAAAATATGTACATGTGTCCATTAATACTTGCTCAGGAGTTATTTTTGCTTCTCCTTTATCAGGACAAAAGGCTTCTCATGTTATTACTCATTGTCTTGAAGCTTGGAGTGCATGGGGCATACCTAAAGTGTTAAAAACGGATAATGGTCCTGCCTATACCTCAGCAAAATTCAAGCAATTTTGCCATCACATGGGAGTTTCACTCCTGACAGGATTGCCTTATAATCCTCAGGGTCAAGGCATCATTGAACGTGCTCATCACACCCTAAAGTTTTATTTAAACAAACAAAAAGGGGGAATTGAAGAGATACCCCCACACCCCAAATGGCCATTTCTACTCTACTTCTTACCTTAAATTTTTTAAATTTGGATGCTCATGGCCATTCAGCTGCTGAGCGCCATGGACAATGGCCTGTGCCACCTAAAGAGTTAGTGAAATGGAAAGATGTCCTCACTGGTAATTGGAAAGTCCTGGATCCTATTTTAATACAATCCAGGGGAGCTATTTGTGTTTTTACACAGGGAGAAGAATGTCCAATTTGGATCCCAGAACGTCTAACATGTCGAGTGCTACCAGAACAAGAATCTGTTCCACCTGCTTCAGATAAGCCTGCCCTGCATGACGATTCAAGCAGAACCGAGATGGAAGATTCTGTCGGTGTTTCCAAAACCGATGCACATATGCCTTAATGCAAAACTATTTTCTTGTTTGTTTGACACCATTAAAACCTTTGATGTACTATACTTGCCCTTAGACACGGAGATAGCAGGGTTAGGAGATTATAAATCTCTTGCCTTATCAAGTAATTTTTGGCATGCTTTTGTGCAGAGAGACTGTTTCTGCTCTAGATCGTGTGCAAAGTTTGTACTCAACAATAATGTGACAAAGTGGTCATAGCACAAGCTCTTGCTGCACTCAAAATGGGCACCTCTCCCTCTGTTTGGCTTAGTATGCTTGAAAAAAATTGATGGGTCTGTGTCTGGATAGCCCTTGCACCCTGAGCCTTTGAGGCATTGTACCAGGAATGGGTATCCTACACGTAGGCAGCCTTTGCACCCTGCAGGGCTTGTTCCCATTGCACGCAGGAAGGTGCTTTACCCATATTTATTGCTGATCATGGTCTTGAACCCTAAAGGTCCAACAAGAGCCTGATGGTTGATCAGCCATGTTTTATGTTTTTATTTAAGAGAAAAGGGAGAAATGTAGGGAGCCGTTGGTGCCCATAGATGGCGCCAGCTTCCCGCCTATATTCAGCCAACATAGCCTTTCCCCTTATGGAGCTCACATAAGTCATAGCCCACTCTTGGTGCATGCTAATGAGCTACTGGAGGATGCACCAATCAGGTAGCAACACAAGTCTCTTAGGCAGATATAAGCAGTGCATTTTTCTTCCACGGGAGTGCCCTGCTCAAGGGTGCTGTACAATAAAGGTTGTTCACGGAAGAATTCTGTTGTTGCACACCTTTTCCTGCTGGTGGGAAGTGGGGCGAGCGCGACACTCATACCTTCATCCTCCATGATTTTTACCTTTTTTTCCTAATCACTGTTTTTTTCCTAGACATTTGTCTACCCTTCTATCTTTAATTTTCTCTTACCTTCTTTAATTATCTTCCTCAATTCCCTCTTTATTCATTTCTTCTCTCCCCTATTTTTTCATCTTCCCTCATACTTTCCCTCCACTTCCCCCTTCCATCCCATTTAGGGTTTCAGCTCCTCTCTCAGCCCTCATCTGCCTTTCTCATGATCCTCCATATTTCTTACATTTCACCCCTCTTCTCTTCCATTTTTTCTGACTTCTCTTCCAATAGTGTCATCCTTTTTCTTTCTTCCTCTTCCCACTTCTGTCCTCTTCTTAAGTGCCTCCTCTTCCTATAAACATCTTCACAATTATAACATTATC
The DNA here is from genome assembly GCF_963924665.1 of Micromys minutus. Lineage (NCBI taxonomy): Eukaryota > Metazoa > Chordata > Mammalia > Rodentia > Muridae > Micromys > Micromys minutus. The sequence continues at coordinate 109,774,779 of NC_137970.1, read as the reverse complement.
ATTTTGCTTTCTCACATTTTCTTCTCAACCTCTTTCCTTCTCTCCTGTTTCTTCCCTTACTTCCTCCCTTTCATGTCTCCACCTTTCTTCTCTACTCTCATCTCAGACACCTGTTTATCCCTATTCTTTCTTCTCTCCTTCCTAATGTATTCTCCCATCACCTTTATCTCTTTCCTTCTTTCTTCTCTTCTATCCTTCTGCCATTTTCCTAAAACTTCCTTCATTCGTCCTCTTCCCTTTGCCCCAGTATATCCTCTTCCAGCTTCTTTGCTCTCTCCTTCCTAGTCAATTTTCATCCTATTGGTTCTCCCCCCTCTGATCTCCTCTACTCCAGCATGGTCCATACTATCTCTTCTTTCACTTGACCTTCTTTTTAATATTATTCCCTCTTCATGCATCACTCTTCTTCAACACTATTTCAGTTTTTATCCTCTGCCCTCTTTTCTTCTTTCTCTCTCATCTTTGCTCTTTACTCATTTCCTCCTCAAAGTCTTCTATTTTTTTTCTTTCTTCATTTCAATTTCTTCTTCTGTACTGTTCCTCCCTCCTCCTCCCACTTTGTGTCTCCCTGTTTTGTATTCCCTCTGTTCCCTCTTGCCCTTCTTCTGACATTCTGCCTCATCCCTACTCTCAGGAATCTTTTATATTACCCCTGTCTCCATTTCACTGTACTCTACTTCTCTGTCCCCTCTTTCACTTTCATAATTCCCCTTCTTCTTTCTTTCTTCTCCTCTTTTCTTTCTTTATTCTGTCTACTCACTCATCCCTTTCTTCATATATTTCTTCTCATCCAGCTCCCTTCCTCTTCCCTCATTTTTCCTTCTCTCTGAATTTCTCTTACTCTCTGTACATTTTATGCCCATTTGTCCTCAATCTTTTTTATAATTCCATGTTCTCCTCCCTCTACTTCACACAACACTGCTTTCCCCACCTACTTCTATCTGTCTACCATCTCTTCAGACTCCTCTTTCTCCCATCTTCTCTTCCTCACACCCAACCAATCTCTCAGATCCCCACTTCCCTGTTCTGCCTCATTGCCGTTCTGAGACTTTAGTTGTTACCTTCCAATTCCTTTCACTACTCTCCATTCTTTTCTCCTCCTCCTTCTTCATTTTTCCCTCTTTTATTCTCTGTCGCTAACTTTCTTGCCACCTTCTTTCTTTCCTCTTCTATTCCTTCCCTTTCTTCTCTCTAATCCTCTCACTAACTTTTTATGTTTCACTCCTCCTTTTGTCTCATCCCTCCACCCTTCCTGCTGATTTCCAGCTCTCATTTTTTCTTCACTTCACTCAATCTTATTCTCTTATCTTCTCACTGCCCTCATTTCTCCTTTTCCTTCATTCCTTCTCTCCATGTTCATTCTGATACACCCCCATCTGTTTCTATACTTTCTTTTATTTCCATTTTCTTCTTTCTACACTTCTCTCATTTCTCTTCTTTATTCTTTTATATTGTCTAATAATCCCTCCTTTCTAGTCTTTCCTCATCCATCTTCTTTACTCCCGCCTCACTTTTCTCCTCCTTGATCTTCCATTCTTTCTTTTTCCTTCTACTCCCTACACCTCTTCCATTTTCTCTCTTTCTTATTTTCCCCCATCTCTCTCTGCTATCCTCCATCTCCCTTTATCTGCTTGTAATTTACTCACTTTTCCTCATCACTCATCACTTTTCCCTCATGCTCCCCTGGTTCTTTGACAACTCTTCTGTGGGTTTACTTCTTTTATCTACCTGCTGCCTTTTATTTACTTTTTCTTCCTCTATAATCCTCTTCTCAAACATTCTTTTATCTTCTTCAGTCTTCCATCTTATTCCCTTATATCTCTTACCTGCATTAAAAAAGATTCCTACTGGTATCTCCTCAATCCTTTCCATTTTCTTCCTAGATGGTCTTGACACTTTTTTTCTAGTAGCCATACCACCTTTCTTCCCTCTCTCTTCACTCCCCTCTTCCTCTGTTTCTGCTTTCTCATACCTCTATTTCTCCCTTTTATACTCATCCCTATTTAGTACTAATAGCTCCTCTCTAAGTATTTATTACCTACTCTTTTCTTCTCCTTTCCACTCTTCCTCTTCAATTGTATCACTTTCTGTTCAGTCTATTTTTTCTTTCTTCCTCTTTCATCATCATTCTTTTCTAGTTATTCTTTACCCTCTGTTTTCTCACTTCTTTTCTCATTTCCCTTATCTCATGTTCACTCTTTCCTCCTTTTTTCTTCATTCTTTTCTGCTCTTTCCTGTTCTATCTATCCTACAAATTCTACATCAATCCCGATTAAACCTTGTTTAGCTTCTCTCTTTCATTGACTTCTTTTTCTCTTCTTTTTTATCTCAATCCTCTTCCATCTTCTTTCTTCCTCATTCCAATTCCCACATTTCCTTCCACTTCTTTTCTTTCCACATTTATCTATTTTTACTTTTTTCTCTGTCCGTTTTCTCTGTCATCTACTTCCAACTTTCTTATTCTGTCCCTTTCTATTTTTCATCTTTCTCTTTCCTTCATTTAACTACTCTCTCTTCTACCCTCCTCTTCTCTCTTCCACTATCCCTCTTCTTTTGCTTTTTGTGTGCTTCCTCCATGCTTCTTCTCTTATCCCCCCTCCTCTTTCTCTTTTAATGGTCATTTTCTCAATCTCAGTGTCAACAATCTCTCTTCCTTCCTATTCTCATGTCATTCCTCTTCTATCTGCCCATGTCTGTAGTTCTCTACAATTTCTTATTTTCTTCATTCTTCCAAGTTCTTCCCTTACATCCAACTTTTTTAAACTTTCTTTGCTTCCCTTGTTCTTTGTTGCTCCTCCACATCTTTACCTCTTAATTCCTTTCCTTTTACTTTCTTTTCCATCTTCTTTTGATTCCTCTTCACTCTACACTATGTTTCTCTCTTTCCATGAAAACTTTTTCCACATTATAAATTTCCCTCCTCTTCTCTATTAATCTTCTAACTCTGTTACATCCTATTCTTTCTTTACTTTTACAACTATCTCTTTCTATCTTTACTTATCATTTACTTTTTTTCTTACAACTTAATTTAAAAACAGAACTTCATGTACAGATTTTTAAAAGCATTTTGGCGTAAAAATCTATAAATATATTTTGGTCTGTAATTGACTCTTTTTAAGGTTTGACAGTATGCATTGAAATCTGAAAGTTACAAGGAGCATACAGAAATTGAAAAACAAAGCATGACATGGGAATAGTCAATTTTTTCTTGGTGTGTAAAGGTTAAACATAATGAGTTTTAAATACCAAACATTGCCACAAGGTTATCTTCTTAGTTCTTGAGTTACTAATATTTAAAGTCTGGGTGTTCCCCTCTGAGAGGGTCCTATACACTTATTGGGTTTTTTCTAAGGAGGACCAAGGCTTCCACATTTTGGGCTTTCTTTTTTTGAGCTTCATATGGTCTGTTAGTTGATTTTTGGGTATTCAGAGATTTCTGGGCCTAGTATCCAATTATCAGTGACTGCATATTATGTCTCTTCTTTTGTGACTGGGTTACCCCACTCAGGATGATATTCTCTAGATACATCCATTTCCCTAGGAATTTCATAAAGTCATTTTCTTCAAAAGTTGCATAGTACTCCTTTGTCTAAATGTACCAATATTTCTGTATCCATTCATCTACAGAAGGACATCTGGGTACTTTCCATCTTCTGGCTATTATAAAGCTGCTATGAACATGGTGGAACATGTGTTTTTATTGTATGTTTGAGCATCTTTGTGGTATATGCCCAGAAGTGGAATAACTGGGTCTTCAAATAGGATTATATCCAGTTTTCCGAGGAACCACCAGACTGATTTCCAGAGTGGTTTTACAAGCTTGCATCCCTATCAGTAGTGGAGGAGTGTTCCTCTTTCACCTCATCCTTGCCAGCATCTGCTATCATCCATGTTTTTGCTCTTAGCCATTCTGACTGGTATAAGGTGGAATCTCAGGGTTGTTTGGATTTGCATTTCCCTGATGAATATGGATGTCAAGCATTTCCTTACATGCTTCTTTGTCATTCCACATTCATCTTACCACTTTCTTATCTCCTTACCTTATACCTTCATCGACTTTCTTCACTTCTCTTCAGTATTCCCTCCTCATCACTCTGACATTTATTTCCCCTTCTATCCCTAACTTTATTTTCTTTCCTGATTTCTCTTCCCACTCATCTCTTTTTTTCTGTATTCCTCCTTTTACTTCTTCCTTTTCAATCTTCTTTGAGCTTCTTACCTTCTTCCTTCTCTCTTCCTCTTCTCTCTCATTCTTTATCCCTATTTCATCTGCTTCTTTCTTTCATCTTCTTTCATAATCCTTTTTCTTCAAACTTACATTCGATTATTTTTCCCCTGCCGTTTTTATTCCTTTCCCTGTTCTTCCCAATCCACTCACTCATTTCCCTTCTTGTCCTTTTACTCCCTGTCTACAGTTTCTTCTTACTTTTCTTTCCTGACTCTGCCTCATCCCTCCCCATTTCTATTTAATGTTCTTCCCTTGTCATCTTTCTGACATTATCTTTTTTCTTCCATTTGTTCAACTGATTTTTCCTCTTCCATCTCTCCCCTTCTCTCCTGTACCCTCTTTGCTCTTATTTTCCCTTCATTCAGCATTCACATTTTCAATTTGGTCCTCCTGTCTCCTCTTACCCTCTACTTTCTCTTACCACCGCTTTCCTTATTTCTCCCCTCCCTTGCTCCACTATTCCTCCTTTCCCCAGGAACCACTTATTCCCTCTTACATTCCAGTCTTTTTAGTTCTGGTGTGTATCTTGCCCATAATCAGGAGTACTGTGTCCAGAGCAGTCTCTGATTTTGCCTTGCTCTTCCACACTGTGTCAAAGTGCTGAGCTTCTACATAGATTCTTAAAACCCCAGATACTGGCTCTCTAAACATGATATAAAATTGACCTTTTCATTCTGCCACACTATCAACTTATTAAACCCCCCCCCCAAATAACTGAATTCCTCTGTCCCTGACACACCCTGAACTCCCCTATTAAACATAACACTATCTACCTCATTCCAGGTCTTATCTCATCTGTGATAATTTCCTATTTTCTCACAAGTGATCTGCTCTTCTGTCTTCTGATATCTCGTTTGGTCTTGTCTCACTAGTATCTTGTCACCCCAACATCATGTCCTGACCTCCATTTTCTGTCTGTCCACATCTTTCTAATTCTGCTAAGCCTCAAAGAACTCTCACACTTCCAGCTTCTTCCCTGCCCCTCTCCCTGTCCCTGACAATCCTGCTCGCTTCCCCTACCATTATTCTTCAGCTTGTTCCCCCTCTATCCCCTTCTGTGTGCTCCTTCTATCCTCTTGTTAACATGTCCTTTCTTGTACTCTTCTCCACTGACCCACCTGGTTGCTCATCACCCCTGCCCCTCTTCAGTGTGCTGTGTTTCTGGACAACATCTTGTAGGCTCCACACTCACCCACAGAATCCATTTTGTTTTCTCACCAGAAATCTGTCTATGTCCAGAGACTCTTGAACTCTTCCGAAGACATATGCCTTTTGTTGGCCTTTGGTCTTCTGTTCATGCACCTTCACCTACCCATGTACCTTTTCTCTCCTCTACCACCCTCTGTAGATATTAATCCCCATGCCCCCCCTTTATGCTGACTCTCTGACCCCCTCCTCAGTCTCTTACTTCCCTGAGTCCTCATTCTAAGACATTCTGTCCTCTAGCCGACCCACTTCCTTTGCCAGTGTTCAATCAGTCCACATTCTCCCTAAACCTCTTTTTTTACACACTAGCCACTGTCCCCTGCCAAGCTCCTAATGCCCCTTGAATTATCTAGCATTTCCTAGTGTTCCCTAGCTCTCAAATAGCTTGTTGCTTCTCCCCAGACATTCCACTCCCACTGTGAGTATCTTCACACTCAGATTCAAACCCTCTATTGTTCCATTTCACCTCAGACTTTTCTCACTTCCATTTGTCCCCTATAAACTTGTACTTCATCCTTGCACTTTGGTTAGCTTCTCCCTCTTGCCCTTCTACTCTGGTTCCTAGGTACCCTACAGGCTTCCAGTCCTTCTCCCCCTTGAACTCCTTTCTTCTTCTACCATCAGCTCTGTGCCCTCCCCTGAGAAGCCTACTGACTTCCTCACTAACCTTGCCCTCTTAACCTGCCCTTGTCTCCTTTCTTTCCTGCTTCAGGCCTTTCTGTTTTCTTTCAGGTCCTTTTCCTCATTTCCATCCTATGATCTTTTCAGCACAATCCTCTCAATCCCACCCACTGTTTCTTCATTTATTTCCATAAGGTTCTTGCAATACTCCTCATTCCTGAACCCTTAATTTGTCTGGTACCATACCATATGCCTTAGACTCTGTCCTAATCTCAAGCTTAGTCCCCAGTTTGTTGATATTCATATCTTAAAGATCACCCACTTAGCTTCTTTTCCTTTGTGAGCCACTGCACAAACACTTCTCTGTCTTCTCACCATCCTATCTTCTGCCAACCTTTTTACCCTTAGCATGGGCCTTTCTCCCTAGACTCTTACCCTGCGCTGTCACCTCTGTTTATTTATCCTTTTTTCTAAATTCTGCTAAACCTTCCAAGATCTGTAATAAAGTAATTTTAAGAACCGTAAACTTTAGGCTTATCAGACCAAGGGGTCTTAGGAACTGATTTTCTATCGGACTGTCCTGTTTTGGATGGTCCTATGCATTGACAGATTGCAGCATAGTTTGGCAGTCTTCTAACTTACTCTTGAGCTATCTGCCTATGCTAACATGGATCTTTTCTTGGCCTGCTGGCCTATTTCCCTTATCTAGATTATTCGTTTCCAGCTTTGGTCCTCAACACCCTATTTCTTCTGGCCAGAGTCTCCAGCTTTTCGACCTAGGTCCTTATCCATTCTACCCATGGTTTTAGCTTTCCAGAAACTCTGCATTACTCCTGAGCCTCCCTATAAGCACTCCTAGCCTCTACACCTTTGACTACTGCCCCAAACCCACAGCCAGCACCTAGCTTCCTCTCAGCCTTCAGGCATCCTTTAATGTTCATTTCCATCTTTCTGTTTACTTCAAGAATACTAGAATTTTGTAATCTTCCATCCTTACACCCCTCAACCTTATTTCTCCATCAAGGGCCTAGCTCCCAATTTGCTACTGTTTTTGAGCATCTGTTCTTTCTCTTCAGATTCCTAGCTCACAAGTGCACATCTGAGTTCTGTCAGTGCCCAACCCCCCTCTCAAGACTCATGTTGTTGTCCTGCCCTCCCTGAAGCCTGCTCTTCTCCATCCTCTTTCCCATCTCTGGATGTGAACAATCCTATCCTCCCCTATTGTCTCCCATCTTGCTCCCGAGATTTATACTTTCCACTCACAGATTTCTTACCTCCTTGATCCAAGTATCTTCCCTTAATCTTCCCTCTTCCTTTATTTTCTTTCTGCCTTCCTCCTGAGCCGGACACCAGCTTCCGCAGCCTTAAAAGTCAAACAGACTCTTCAGCTTCTATAGGCCTCTGACCATAATCCAGCTTTCTACTCTGTCCCTGCCCCCTCCACAGCCATCTGTTCCACTCTAGGCTCCTTCCCTTACTTCATACTTCAATTCCACTGCAGCAGTACTCCCTAGCCTCTAGCACATTGCCTCAGACTTCTGCCATTCCCCCATGACTCTCATGCTCTCCTCAGTAGACTTAAGACCTCCCACAGCTGCATTCATTTCCCAGAACACCTGGCCTTCTCAGTCAAACTTTTCCCTTCTCCTAGTGCCTATGAACTGTCCTCAGTAGCCTCGGGCCTCATCTCCTAAGCCATCCTCTTCTACCTAGCCTTCTGCCTCTCAAGTCCTTCAAGTGTCTTCCCCTCCTCTTTCATGTGTCCTTCTGACAGCCTTCAATTTTCCTCAGCTTTTGGTTACCGCTCATCTGCCACCTCTCCACAGGTTATTTGTTCCCTGTTTCCTGCTTTCTGTCCAGCAGAATCCTCAGTTTTTCCCCTTCTGTCCCTTGTCCTCCAGCCCTCTTACTTGAAACCCAGCCCATTCTCATGCCCTCCATGATAGTCTGTCTGTCTCTTAAGCCCACTATCCTCACAAGCTCCAGGCCATTCACTGTCCAGATCAGATTCTGAGTAGGCCTCCATCCCTTTGGCTACTTTTAGCTCCTCCCTTCTTCAGTGCCTCCCACTCTCTCCTGCAGCCTGTTAAGTTCCTCCAAAATTTTACCTTCACCAGCCACCTGAACCTCCTAGCTTTCTCTCTGCTTTTTTCTCAGTGTTCTGTCTTGTCCCTTGTATACCACATTTCCAGGAGAGCATTGCTCTCAGTCCTAGCTTTCTGCTCCCCCTAAGGTAGTACTCCCTGGCTCTGCCTGCCTCCTCTTTGCCCTTCATCTTTCTGTATGAATTGTGAGCCTCATCCTCTGTTAGCAGATTCATAGTCTGTTCTGATCCTCTGTCCTGGCTGAGGATCTATACTTCCTGAGTATCCTGCACTCTTCCTGAGTCTTATATCCTTCTTCTGGGACATAGGGTGTCCTCTTACTTGCCACCCTCTGGCTATATCCTCTCATCTGTGACTTCCTTTTCAGCAGGCAGCCTCTGACCCTCCTGCCTGCATTCCAATATAACCTATCCTCAAGTCTCCAGCCTTTTTAGGACTTTCTGTACCCAATATCTTCCAATTGTACAACATTCTACCAAGTTCACAACCATTTATACCCCTCTCAAGAACCTGGGATTTCCTTTGAATACCATACCTTCTTTCTTCTTCCTTCATCTGTTGCCTGGACTCCCCTGCCCCCAGCCCAGCCTCTTATTGTGCTCCTAGAAGCTCTTGGGCATCTCTTTGTGTTTTTGTGTTGGTATATTTTGTTTTGTTTTGTTTTTTTCTTGAGACCTCTAACTTCCAAAAGGCTTGCAGATCCCCCTGCTTTCTCCCAACCTCTACAGTAAGCCTGAGCTTCTTACTCTGTTCCCCATGATTCTGCCCTCCAATAAAAATCCTCTGACTCTCTCCCATCTCCCTAACCTCATATGAGTTTTATGCACGTGCATGCCTTTTCCAAGCCTTCTTTCTTCCTTCTTCCCCATTCTATTGTTTTTTTTTCTGCTGCTGCTTTCTCTACTCTCACTCTTAAAAATAAATTTTCTTTATAAATCTGCTGCACTAAGAACCCAGGCTCATCTCCACCTAGCCTCTTGCATACTTACTAAGACACACCTTACCTCAGTCCTAGAGTTCCTGGCTTTTCAGGTAAGTTCTCAGAAACCAGTTCTGAGAAACCAGAGCTGAGGTAGAGAAAGAAAAGCAGGCATTCCTAATTTCCAAAAGAAACTCCAATTCCCTCAATTCAAAAAGGCAGTCCAAATATCCGGAAAGGACCTCAACCTATAGCCGCTTTTCTATTGATTAGATAAATTCCGACATTCCTCAGGAACTTGTGAAACCAGTTCAAGACCTGCAGCAGACTGGTCAGATAATTACCTCTTCCTTCTGGAATCTCTACATGCACACTGGTATCACACTCACTTGTTAAACATTCCAAGCAGATCCTAGCAACCTTCCCTACATTAAAAGGACTTTCCTGCCCCAAGCTACTCAATCTTGTTATTGTTGCAATACATTCTACTTCTATGTCTCTGTCTGTCTCTCTGTCTCTTTCTCTTTCACGCTCTTCTCCCTCTCTCTCTCTCTCTCTCTCTCTCTCTCTCTCTCTCTCTCACTCTCTCTCTCTTTCTCTCTCTCTCTCTCCTTTCCCTCTTACTCTTGAGCTTGAAATTGTATTTAACACCTTGAGTTCAATCCTTAGAATGAGAGAGAAGTCTCTGATTCTGATTATTTCCCTGAACAGTGTGAATGAGACCAACTGGAACCTTCTGTGTCTGGCTCCACTGTTTCCCAATTAGAGGGAGAAAGAGAGGAGAGAGAGAGAATGTGTGTGTATGTGTGGTATCAGAGGGTTATCATCCTGTTAAGGGTCATCTGGAAGAAGGCCTTTTTCTAGGTAGGCTCTTGAATCTGCTGCTACCTGGGTTGCAACAGGAACAGTGGCACCTTAGGATCCCAGCTGAAATGTTTAGAAAAGGGCTGAGCCATCTCCCAGAAGAACAATGCCTGAAAAATAAAGAGATATCACATGGCCCTCCTGTGCATTCCCCTTCTCAATCCTATTCTGAGAGTATCTGCCTGTTTCTTGAGTCCTTCCCACTTCTCCACATCCAGTGGCAAACAGTAGCCATGCCATTCATGACAGGTAGATAGATGGGCTTCTGAGTCCCAGTAGTGTCTTCACAGGTGTTTGAGGGATCCTGGACAAAGAGGAATGATGGAAGATGCAGTTTGTATGGCAGGAGAAATGTCCAGAATCAAGTATTTGCTATTCTTCTCTGCAGATAGAGAACCTCCAGAATGTCACCAGACTGGGTTTTGGGAGCAAGAATCAGAGTTCAGTCCCAGGCCCAATTCCTAGCAGTGTTGGAGGCAATTTGGGAAGTGCTGTGCACAGCTGTAGGTAATATTCTTTTTCCTTCCTGCCAAGAAGGGAAAGGCCTGCTGATTGGTACAAAATTCATTTTTTTTTCTGCTCACCTGATTTACTTGGAAAAGATGGTCTAATCTTTAATCTCTAGGGCCTTCCTGGAAACTAACTGGTCCAATCTTCACCCATTCATTGTTCAGATGACATGTCATGAGTTATCTGCATATAATAAAAATGGATTCGATGCCTGAAACATCTGTTAGTGGGGCTCCCTATCTGTGTGCTAGTGATGAGCTTACCCTCCAAGTTACCATGCCCCACTCACACTATTAAATAATCACACTATCAGGGAACATGGAAAAGACTTGTTTACATTTTAGTTTCTCAGCTTGAACAGGATGCAGTAGTGTCAGGGAAGCTACTTTCTTCTTACCCTCTGATTTTCTGTTCTCTCCAAACCTTCTGTTCTAAAGTTCACCCAACTCTCCTGCTCTTGCCCATTCTCCAAGTGTCACCTGATCGCTGACATTTGTCCCCAGTCTTTTGTCTTCCTTCAGCCTCCTCAGAGGACCTTCCCACCTTATCTTCCCACAGTCTTTATGGTTTCTACCAGCCCTGTACTCTCTTGCTCATTTTTCAACATATCTTCTCCTCTAAGATGTCTTGAAACTCCCATCCTCACCTAGACTCCTGGATTCCTCTCCTGCTTATCTCTGCTGTCTCCTAAGTCCTTCCATCTTATCTTTTTACTACTATGGCTTTTAACTTTCTCTAACCTCCTTGAGCATTCCTTCTCAGGAACATTCAGCCTTCTCTGAGCTTACTATTGAAATACCCCCGGAGGGTATCTTCTGCCTGAAGAGACCCCTCCCAAGGAGCAGCGAGACCACGCAGTTCAGATGCAAACAGCAAGAGGTTTATTTAGATACACAGGTACCTGTGGGCACACAGTCTCTCGGAGGACTTGCGCGCTGGACAAAGGGGCAGTCACCTTTTTATAGGGCTTGGCGGGCAGAAGCAAGGTACTGAAGCAGAAGCATAGCAACAGGGTTCTAATTGGTTAGTTTAAATGAAACCAGGGTGAACTGGGGACAAGCCCCAAGTTTTCAGAAAGGGCAGCCTTGGACCCTCCTCTGGGACAGGGTGTTGTTTTTCTTCCTTGTATCAGCATGTATGGCAAAATATTGTGTCTTTACCCCGGTCCAGGTGGGCAACTACAGATATCTTGTTCGGCAAGGACTGTGCTATTTCTTGGCTGACTCTCAGTTTAGTATTTTTCCATCTCTGTCTAATTTAAGCCTTGCACAAAATGGTGTTACTGCAGCTAAGGCGGACGAGGGGTCTTTCAACTACCCTTTACTGTGAGAGCCCCCTCAGAATCCCACTCCATCCCAGCCTCTACTTTCACCACCATCCCAAGCCTGGTGTCTGCATTCTGTACCTCCTGCCTTCTTATAAACCTCTTCCATGTCTTCTACCCTCCTCAAGTGCTTCAGGTCTACATTTAGCCTGACATTGTCAACCTATGCCTACTGTTCTCCGATCCCCATGCTTTCCCAGAGTTTCTCACCACTTGCTGACATTCAGCCTTTCCTCTCCATACTCCAGCCTTGTCTCTAGGCTCATGTCCTCCTCTGGTGGTAACCTAAGAGCCTCTGAATCTCTAACCTTCCTCTTGAAGCATGTGTCACTACAATTCCTTGATAGCAAGGAAGAAGATCAAGAGCCTTAAAAGTGCCCGTAAAGCACCCACTTTACTAAACAAAAAGCCCAAATCTCAATCAAACGTCAAAGTTCCAGAAAGCTGTGGAATAGGAAAACATATAAATGGACCTCAAAGGTATTTTGCTTGGACTAAATATGAATATTGTGCTCTATATGTGTTTGTATCTGAGGATGTCGGCATGAAGAAAATCCTCCCTGGTTGTACTAAATACATTTGGGAATATTTAAAACAAACGTATGCACTAACATCCAGAGTTTTCTAAGGGAATTTAGTTAATCACAATTAAATGGAAATAGTTTCTTTATATTATATTTTATTGTATTATATTTTATTATTTTAATATTTTATTGGCTTACTCCGTTATTTGTTTACATGTGCACATGCATTTGTAAGCACATGTCAAAGTTTGAGGGCTATTAGTCAAGAATCAATTCTCTCCTTCTATGATGTGGGTCCTGCAGACTGAACTCATGTTATCTGGCTTGGCATCAAGTCCGTGTAACCTTATGAGCCACCTTGTCAACCCAAAACTTGTACCATTTTTAAAATTAGAAATGTGGGAGGTGATTTATTACCTCCATATGAGGAGAATTTCTTTGGGGCAATTCAGCAAGTTGAGTACATATTGATTGGGTAGTTAAATGTCTATTGATCAGTGTAACCATTGGGCAAAAGTGTGACTGCCAAGGAATGAATTACATATTCAGCTATCTCCCATTATGCTGCTCACCCCAACTTAAAAAGTCACAGATATTTGCTTATACTTGGTGAAGAGAAGTGACTGTTCCTCACTCCCAACTCAGGGAATTATAAATAAATGAATGAAGGCTTGGGTGGATAAATGACCAAAAGAACAGGGTTTCATATTTTCCCTGATAACAAGAATGGGGTGGGAAACGAGGGATGTCGCATTTGCTTATATTTGTTTGACCCCCATAATGCATGCTCCTTGCACCTTCTACCAATTGTTCAGAGATAACTAAGAAGAAAAGTAGAACTTTGGAAAGAATGGTCACATTCATGAAATGAACAGGTTGCTATCCTTTTTTCCCTCTATATGAATAAAAGTCCTAAGGAAATACTGTCTTCATGTCTCACTTTGAGTAGATATTTTCACTATGGGTAAATATGATGAGTGAAAAATGTGACTCTTCTCTCTCTGCTATGGTTCTCTGGATTTTCTAGCTGTCACAACCACAGGTTCAGAAATAGGTTCCACTCCTCAATATCTCCAGCTGTTCTTGGTCATATGGTAGCCAGTGGCATCCTGCTTAACATTTAATGGGTATTCTTTAAAGTAAAATGTAGTTAGGATTACTGAAACTTACTCAGATCCAAATTAAGTTTCTCAATGGCATGAGCTCCATCTGAGGTACTCATGATCTACCTGTGGCTACTAGTTCCATCATCTGAACAAATATGAATTCTGTTTGCCAGAGACACAGATGTCTCATGACATCCTGATTTCTATTGATGGTGTTTGCACCCAGCTGGCAAAAATGTTACAAAGAGTCCAGCCCATTGCCATACTCCCTGGAATTATCCTTTTTGTAAGTTAGGCACTTGCTCACCACTGACTCCCTATTGATACTTAAGTCGACACTGAGTAAAGTCAGAATCTGTTTCCTTGTTCCATTTGCCCTGATCTGTGGGCACTATGGAATAGTAATACCTGTTATTGCACTTCTCAGCTTGACTGTTCCCATGGACCTCAGGAGGGGACTCATTTTTCAATAGGTTTGGGCCTCACTCCTGGTAAATTAACATTAATCTTGTGTTTTGAAGTTCAGGAACACTCCAGAAGAATGAGTGAAAACCATCTACAATCCTCCTGAATAAACATCAACAACCTCTCTAGTCTTCAGTCTCCCCTAATAGCCTTCTATTTAATAGACCTGTGCTGAATCCACACTCTATAAATACAACAAACCCTTACTCCTCAGTCTTTTGATCAGAGGCTACTTGTGAGCTAGAGACCCCCACACAATCCTCTAATGCCTTATCTAGTGATACACATCACCACCAATGCAACTTTGGGGAGAGAGGATTTATTTTATCAATGCAATTTGAGGTCCACCATCAAGGGAAGCCAAGTCATGGAATGAGTCTCAGAAAAAAAAAGCACACACACACACACACACACACACACACACACACACACACACAAACACAAAGTACTGCTGCTTAGCAAGATGATACCGCCTGTACATGTAAGTCAAACAAGAACTCTCCTCTCCAAGTTGCTTTTTGTCAGTGTAATTAATCACAGCATCAGTGGACTAGAAAAGAAGGCCATCTATACTCACAAAAATAATTTCTAAGTTATAAAAGCATTCAAAAATCTAGCTGAAATACAACCAACATAGCCCTCATAGTGGCCATGACCTACAACTTAAGACTTTTACCCAGTTGATTCCAATTCTTTAAACCTCCCATGTTTACAAAAGCCTTCTGGGTCTGGGGAGGTGGCTCAGTGGTTATGAGCACTTGTTGTTCATCCAGAAGACCTGGGTTTGTGTACCACACTCATAAAGTGGCTCACAACCAAGTTAAACTCCAGTTTCAGGATATACAATACTCTCTGCTGCCCTCCATGTGCTCCAGGCATGCATGTGGTGCACAGTCATACTTGTTGACAAAATTCAAATAGACTTAAAATCAAAACATTTTTTAAATCCTTCACTGTATTGAAGGTACATGGCAGACTTTGAAAATGACATTTCTCTTTTCTAGTTCAGCTGGCTTTTCAAATAAGGTTGTCTTCCTTACCACAGCATCATTACATGATTGGTATATCTTACATCCAACAGCTGAACCAAATACAATAACAACCACTTATCATGTGGCATTGTCTGAAATAGTTTGACACTCCTTTCTCATTATCCCAAGGGGAATCACACAACTCTGCCTGATTCATAATCTCTAGTGAGATTTAAATTTCAGGACATGTAGGATCTCATCTGACACCTAGCAGAACTTAGTAGCTGTCCTTTATTCATGGCATATTACTCATAGCCTCTCTGGTTGCAATATATTTTTCTACTAGGAAATCTACTTAGAGGATATGCTGGTTAGTTTTTAGTGTCCATTTGACCCAAAACAGAGCTATGTAGGAAGAGGAAACCTCAGGTAAGGGATTTCCTAGGTGAGATTGGCCAGTATGTATGTCTGTGGGACATTGTCTTACACATGACAGTTGGACCAAAAATCTGTTTATTAAGATGAAGCTAATTGAGTGGTAGTGGGAGCTAGTGCATGTGAAGACAGGGCAGGAATATAAGGCAAAATCCTGAAATTAGGAACAACAGAGGAATGGTAGCTGCTGGCTCACTCACAGACATTTTTATATAGCCTAGTCAACCCATACATCCATAGCCTAGGACCTCCCTCATCAATTAATAATCAAGAAAATCCTCAAAGATATACCCTCTGAACAATATAATGGAGGCGATTTCCCAAGTGAAATTTCTTTTTAAGTGACTCTAGGCTATGCCAGATTTGCAGGTAATGACCTTACTCTCTCAATCATTACATTAACAAATTACATCCTTGCTCCTGCATATGTACAAGAATAATGGTTAAATAACAACCACATTTTATACCTTGTCTCTTTCCTATGACATTACTAGTAAGCTCTCAATTTTAACATGTCTCTAGCTTCTAGAGCTCACATAAATTTTCTGGATGAAGTTAATGCTTTTAGAAAGAGATAAGGTTGTAATCTATAATTTTCTGCCAAGCTAGTTCCAAGAGAGTTAAGGAATCTTACTGCAATTTCTAAGATAATGTAAACAGTTGAATAAATGTCTCTATAGGTCACAGGATTTGGATATCCCTATGTGCTATGGCTTCTCTCCTTTTTCATAGCTTTTGTTGAGACACTTTCTATACCAGTCTACTTGTATAAAAAATTCATGGATGAGAAATACTCAAGACTCTCACCAGCTGTGATAATAAAAGCACATGGAAGACTAAAACAGGAGAAACCTTAATATAAGGCCAGTCTGAACAACCTAGAAATAAGAAATTCAGGTGGACTTCATAGAAATCTCTTGTCTCAAATCAAAAGAAAATAAAAATCTCTAATAACAACAATAAGAAACAATGCCCTGTGTCTTAACAGCTCAGAGTTAGAATGCCTGCAGTGCATGTGCAAAGCCCTGATATCTATCTACAGCAAACACACACATACACACAGAATCATTCACACACTCATAACACCCACAAATACTCACACAGAATCTTCCCCCTCCTCCCCAGTCTGTGACTGAAAAACAATATTTGCTAAGTGAGAACCAATTTTGTGCTAGCCTGTGTGATCATAACTCTCAGTGTCTACATTTGCAACATGTCATTTACTATAAAATATCTTTCATAAATTGCCCTGAGTTCAATTTTATAGAAAAAATCAAGTATACTAGTTTCCAGTATCTGATAGAGAAAAGTGAGTCCATATTCCAGTGCCAGAAAAGCAAGAAGTTCAGGTGAGTCTGAAAAGTTGAAGAAATTGAAAGGAGTAACAGGCAGAGACAATATAGTCTGGTGGCTTAAATGATATGTCCCCCGAAAGTCTCAGTCATTTGAATGATTAGTCTCTAGTTGGTAGCTGTTTTGTGTGTGGCTTTCATGGCAGATTTGAGGTTTCCAAAGATTAGTGTGATTCCCAGAAAGCCCTCTCTGCTTGCTTCTTATGGATACAGATGTGAGCTCCTAAGAGTTCCTGCCACTAACTCTATGCCCTGTCCTCAAGAACTCTAACCCTCAGCATAAACAAATCCAATTACATAAAAACAATGATAAATATAGTAATAACAATAATAATAATAATAGTAATGATAATAATAATAATAATAATAATGATACCTTATTTTTTCTAAGTAAGCAATAGACAAGTAGATACCAGCAGGCCCACAGGTATTCACCAGCACACATAGGCTGAAACATGCAAAGAAGACACCATCAGGCTCTTAGGCACACTCATGCAGGTGCAAGTACACACATAAATTAAGAGGAGGCCGACTGAAAACCTCTAAACACTAGGCAGGCTAGTGAAGGCTCGAGACAAAGATAGAGGCCTAAGGAAAGGCCCAACCTCTAACATCAAGGACATATTTATACAAAATCAATGCAAAAGTGGCATTCTGATAGATAACTAGTGACATAAGAGATTTTAATACTGTTCACATGGGGGTATCCTGGACATCCAGTTTCAATGATTTTTGATGACTCATATAGTCCCTTGGATAGTCAGATTTAGCCAACAAGGCTCACTGAAGGAATCCATTTCAGCATGTTGTTGTCTAAACATAAATTGGCCATTATTGTCCTCTCTTTCCTATCAGAGGTAGTATTTAAAGCTTATCTATCATGTGGATTCCTTCCTACGAAGTCTTGGTTTGCATGAGCCTAAGCATGTAAAATGTAGGGTTTTTCTGGCTGTTGCTCTTGTTTTGTTTTGTGTTCTTTGAGCCATCCATTAATTGACTTTCAGCTCAGCATTTGTACCCTTACAAACCCTTCCACTGTGTCAAGTAGTTTGACTCAGTGATAGAGCATTTTCCCAGTATGTGATGACCATGAGTTCCAGGCCCACCACAATGGAAAATATAAACAAAACACAGAGTGGAGGAGGGAGGAGTGGCTTGGCAGTGATCCAGTAGAAGCAGAAATAGAAAAATACGCAAAGAACTAGTTTGGGTTAATGTGGATAGGAATCCATGTCAATTAACTAACAGTTCTGCTGTTAGCACTTGTCAGCCCCTCAACAGGCAGCAGGAAACGGGCCTCTTTTTCTTCCTGTTGATATTTCAAAGGCATGGTTTTCTGTCCTTGAAAAAGATTCAATACAATGTAGATTGTGGGTTTAGAACAGAGTGCTTTGGAAAAGCCATTGTCTCAGAAAACCTCATGAATTTTTTTTTAGTTTTCAAAATTCCAGAATTGGAATAATATTGCAAGGGAGAGAGCATTAATCATAGCATCTTTTCACAGGATTGCTTGTCTTTCTGTCGGGGGAAAAAAAAAACTTGAAAGTATGTGACCCAGTCAAAAAAATTGCATCCTTCTTACAATCCCTCTTTAGTAATGAGTACATTAATTCAAAGCAGTGATTATTAACGTTCAAAACAATCAAAACATAACAATTTTCATATTGTCTTTCCAGTTTGACTGTTGTCAGTGATTTCTGATAAGTTTCCTTTATACAGGCTTAACCTCCAAGTCCACCATCCTCCTTGTGGGTTTTTCTCCTGTCCTAAAAGAGTGGCAGTTTAGGACTCTAATTGCTAAACTGATAATATTATATATGGCAACAATATGCTCTTAGCTCCTTTCAACTTTTTCTTTATATTGATCCATTTATTTATTAGTCTGTTTCTCTGAATCTCTGTCTCTGTCTCTGTCTCTCTCTATCTCTCTCTGTGTGTATGTATGTGTGTGTGTGTTTGTGTGTGTGTGTGTGTGTGTGTTCATGTACTTGTCACAGACACTCTCCAGCTTCCTTTTCTGTGATTGGGGGATAAAGCCAGGGCTTTGTGCTTGCATGGGTTCTAACACCACCCTTTATCACAGAATTTATATTTTAAAAAGTAGTAACAATTATGCATTAGAAAATAATACCGGAGAGTCTAGTGTGGTTCTTCATCATTCTATTTCTTTTTTATTTCCTCTTTCTTATTCTTCTACTATCTTCCCTCTCTTTCATCTATTTCTCTTCATCATCTTCATCACTCTTTTCCTACTCCTTACAGTTGATTTTTTCTCCTACATCTTATTCTTTGACAGTTACCTTCTTTTGCCTTCCTCCCCTCCACTTCATCCTCTCTTATTTTCATCTTTCTTCTATTCCCATCACATCCCCCTCCTCTACTTCTTCCCTCTTATCTTCCCTTTGATAAGAATGTCAATTCCATAATCTCTCTCCATTCCACTTTCCTCCCTTCACTTCTCTTCTTTATCCTTTTTTCTAATCTTCTCTCTTCCATCCCTCTGATCTTTCTCTTCTCATTCCTCATAATCTGGACTTCCCCCTTTCACCCCATTCCCTCCTCCGTATTATTTGTGTTTTATCCATGTCCTGCTTTCACCTTCTTCTTCCTCTTCACTTTTCCCCCATGACCTGACATTCTTTCCTCTTCCCTCCTCTTTTCACTCCCCTCCTCCTCCCTCTTCCCCACGTTGTCTCCCTCCTCTCATTTTTTCTCACTATTGTTCCATAGTGTCTTCTCTTTCCTCCTAACTCTAATTTTCTCTTACCTCCTATTCTCATATCTCTCTATCCCTTTCCTTTCTGTTCCTTTGTTTCACCATTTCCTCCTTTTTCTTTGTACCTCCACATCCTTTTACTTTTTCTTTACTTTTTTCTCCCAATACACTCTTTCATATTCTTCCTATCTATTATTCCTCATTCCACTTTCCTGTCACATTCACTCCTGTCTCTGCTTCTCCTTTCTGTCGTCTTCCCTTCCCTCATTTTCCCACTTTTCTCTTCTTGCCTATTTTCCAAAACAGTATTCCTCTTCCCTATTTTATTACCCTTCCTCTCTTACCTCCTCATAAATTTTCTCTTATTTTATGGCTTTTGCTTCTTCTTTCTATCCATGTTTTTTCCTGTTCCTCTCCACTTCTTTCCTGGGCCATCTCTTATATTCTCTCCCCCTCATTCGTATACTTTTCTTCTTTCTCCTGCTCCATCCTTCTTCTTTTCTTTTATAACATCCCTCTTCTTCCATCTTCACTTTATCCTACTCTGTCTTTTTCCAGCCTACCTCTTCTCCTCTCCCCTTCTTGCTCCTCTTCTTTTCCCTCCTCTTTTCTGTTCCCTCATTTTCCATCCTTTTACCTCATCCCTCCAACCTCTTCTTACTTCTTCTCTTCAGAATTCATTTTGCTTTATTTTAGACTTCTAACCTCTTTATACAATGTGTAAACTCCTCTGTTATTTGTTCCAGTCCTATTGATCTTCCTCTGGGCTTTATGGTTTCCTCCTATGATGGCAAGCATGCAGCCTTCCACTACAGGACTCTTCTACCTTAATATCCTACTCTTGATATAAATTTTTGATCTTTCCTGGTCCTGGTCCTCCCGGACCTTCTAAGCCCCTCTAGCTTTCTCATGTCTTTATGACCCTGTGGCCTTATATCCCAGTATTTTACTTCTGGTGTGTATCCTGCTCCCATCAGGAGTACTGTGTCCAGAGAAGTCTCTGAAATTGACCTGTTCTTCCACACTGTGTCAAAATCCTGAGCTTCTACATAGATTCCTAAAATCACAGACACTTGCTATCTACACCTGACATATAAAAATGACCTGGTCATGCTGCCACACTTCCAACTTATTAACCACAACACATCCTGAACTTCCCTCTTCAACATAGCACAGTCCACCACATCCCAGGTCTTCTCTAGTCTATGATACCTTCCGATTTTCTCACAAGTGACCTGCTGCTGTGTCTCCTGCCTCCCTTCTTTCCTCCTTGAGACCTTTCTGTAGTCCTCCAGGTCCTTCCTCTTATTTCCATCTTGTGCTCTCTTCTACACAGTCCTCCGAATCCCACCTGCTGTTTCTTCTTCTATTTTCATAAGGTTCTTGTTCTGCTCCTCATTCCTGGATCCTCTTTTGTCTGCTACCATACCATATGCCTTAGACTCTGTCCTCATCTCAAGCTTCTTCCCCAGTCTGTTGATATTCAAATCTTAAAGATCACCCACTTAGCTTCCCTTCCTTTGTGAGCCTCATCACAAACACCTGTCTTTCTCCTCACATCCTATCTTCTGCCAAACTTCTTACCCTTAGCATGGGCCTGTCTCCCCATATTCTTACCCTGCTCTGTCACCTCTGTTCATATAGCCTTTCTACTAAATTCTGCCAGACATTCCAAGATCTGAAATAAGTTATTTTTTCAAGAAACATGATCTTTGGGCTCATCTGACCACAGGCTTAAAGGAGCTGCCTTGTTCTCAGGTTGTCCTGATTTGGATGGCCCCACAGCTGGCAGCTTGCTTTTTCTCAGCCTTCTGAAATCCCACAATGTTCCTCTCCATCCTTTTGTTTACTTCAAGTATCCTAGAATTTTCCAAACCTCCATCATCACAACCCTCATCCATATTGCCCCATCTAGGGCCTAGCTCCCAATTTATTACACTTTTTTGAGCATCAGTCATTTCTCAACAGCTTCCTAGCCTACAAGTGCACATCTGAGCACAGTCAGTGTCCTGCTCCCCTCTCAAGACACATGTTATTGTCCTGCCCTCCCTGAAGCCTCCTCTAATCCCTGCTCTTTCCCATCTCTGGATGTGAACCGTGCTATTCTCCCCTATTGCCTCCCAACTTGCTACCCTGATTTCTCCTTTTAGCTCCCAGATTTCTTACCTAATAGAGCCAAGAACCTTTCCTTAATCTTTTCTGTTCCTTTAGCCATTTATTTTCTTTCTGCATACCTCTGAAGCCTGACACCAGCTTCCTCTGCCTTCTAGGTCAAATAGACACCTCTGCTTCTATAGGCCTCTGGCCATAGTCTACTTTTCTATTCTGACCATGTCCCCTCCACAGTCTTCTCCTCCCCTCTAGGCTCCTCCCCTTATTCCTTCCCTACTTAGAACTCCAATCACACTACTACAATACTCCCTAGCCTCCAGCATACTGCCTCAGCCATCTGCCCTTCCCCCATGACTCTCATGCTCTCCTCAGTAGACTTAAGAACTCCCACAGCTTCATTCCTTTCCCAGAACATCCTGTCCTGCTCATTCTACCTTTGTCCTACCCCTTTAGCTATGAACTGTCCCCAGTAGCCTCAGGTGACACCTCATCAGTTGTCCTCTCCTACCCAGCCTTCTGCCTCTCACATCCTACTTGTGTCTTGGCCTGCTCGCCCATGTGCACTTCTCCAAACCCTTTGATTTTCCCCAGTTTTTTGTTACCTCTAGTCTGCCACCTCTCCACTGGTATTTCCCTGTTTTATGCTCTCTGTCCAGTAGACTCCTCAATTTATCCCTTCTGCCTCTGTTATTCAGCCCTCTTACTCATACCCCAGCCCAGCCTCATATCTTCCATGACACACTGCCTCTCTTTTCAGTCCACTGCCCTCACAATTCCCTGTCCAGATCAGCTTCCTGATAGGTCTCCATCCCTAGGGCTGCTTTTAGCTCCTCCCTCCCTCTGTGCCTACCACTCTCTCCTGCAGCCTGTTATGTACCTCTCAAATTTTCACCTTCTCCCAACCCCCTGAACCTCCTAGCTTCATCCCAGCTTCTTTCTCAGTGTCTGTCTTTTCCATTGTATACCATATTCCCAGAGCAGCTGGGCTTTCAGTCCTGGATTTCTTCTCCCCCTAAAGTAGTGCTCTCTGTCTCTGCCTGCCTCCTCCCTGCCCTCCAGCTATTGATATGACCTGTGAGCCTCATGCTCTGTTAGCAGATTCATACTCTCTTCTGATCCTCTGTCCTGGCTGAGGATATATACTTCCTGAGCATCCTGCAATCTTCCTGAGTCTCATAACATTCTGGAACTCTGGGTATCCTGTAACCTGCCCTACACTGGCAACCTCCTCTCATCTGTCACTTCCTCTTGACCTGGCAGCCTGCCCCTTTAGTGTTTGACCCTTCTTTATGAACCTCCTGCCGGATTTCCAATGTACCCTTTCTTCTAGGCTCCTCTCCTTTTTAGGGCTTTCTGTACCCAATATCCTCCAAGTGTACACATATTCTACCATGTCCGCAGCCCACTATGCCTTTCCCCAGAACCTGTGATTTTTTTTTTTTTTTTTTTGAGCTCCCTGCCTTCTCCTTTCCTCTGTCTTCCTCTGCTGCCTGGAATCCTCCACCCCCAGCCTAGCCCCCTATTGTACTCCAAGAAGTTCTTGTGCATCTCTTCAGATTTTTGTCTTTTTCATGAGATCTCTACCTTCCTAGGGGTCTACAGTTTCCCTGAACTTCCTGACATGTTCCACAGGAAACCCAAGATCCAGCCCTGCTCCTCTTGATTCTACCCTCCAATAAAAATCTCCAGACTCTCTCACTTCTCCAGACTCTCTCACATCTCCCTAGCTACATATGAGTTTTATGCCCTTTGGGCCTTTCCCAGGCTTTTTTTGCTCTTTTCCTTCTCCAATCTGTTGTTTTCCTGCTGCCTCTTTTTCTACCTCCAGCCCTTAAAGGGAATTCTTCTTTATAATTCTGCTGCCCTAAGACCCCAGGCTCCTCCCCCCTGAGCCTCCTGCACTCTTACTAAGCCACACCTCACCTCAGTCCTAGAGTTCCTGGATTCTCAGGTAATCTTTCAGAATGGAGTTCTGAAAACCCCAAACTGAGGTGGAGAGTGAAAAGCAGGCATCCCTCAGTTCCAAAATAATCTTCTATTGTCTCAATTCCAAAAGGTGGTCCAAATATCAGGAAATGAGCTCAACCTATAGGAGGGATTCTATTGGTTAGATAAAATTTAGCATTCCTCAGGAACTTGTGAAGCCAGTTCAAGACCTGTGACCGACTGGACAGATAATTACCTGTTGTGTCTGGAATCTCAACATGGAAACAGGTATTACACATTCCAAGCATATCCTAGCAACCTTCCCTACCTTACAATCCCTGCAGCTCAAGGGCTTCCCTTCCCCCAGCTCCTCAATCTTGCTATTATTGCTAAGTATTCTCTCTGTCTCTCTGTCTCTCTCATTCTGTCTCTCTTTCTTTCTCTCTCTTTCTCTCTCTTTCCTCCTGCTTCTCTTTATATTTTTTCTCAATTCTCTCTGGCTTGCTCAAACCCCCTCTCTTGCAGATAGTCCTGTGTGGTTCAGGATGCTGGCTATGCTCAATCTATTTCTTACTCTCCTTACTCTTCTTTCTTATCCAGAAGCATCTTGCTATTCTCTCCATTTTTAACAAACATAAAGACCTTCTGCTTACACACACCATGTGGGGAGCAGTTATGTCTTCAATTTATACAGCATCCAGATCCAGCAGTCCTTCAGCAACCAAAAGGCAGTAAGCTCTTTACACCTGATACTGCAGAGAAGACTATAGAGTGCACACAGTGGCCTGTAGGGTTGGGTTTCTTTTCCTCTTACTCTTGAAGTTCAACTTGTATTCAACACCTCGACTCCAGACCCTAGAATGAGAGAGAAGTCTTTGATTCAGTTTCTATCTCTGAACGGTGTGAATGAGACCAACTGGAAACTTCTGAACCTTCTGAGTCTGGCTCCACTGTTGTACATTTAGAGAAAGAGAGAAAGAGAGAGAGACAGAGAGTGAGAGAGAGAGAGAGAGAGAGAGAGAGAGAGAGAGAGAGAGAGAGAGAGAGAGAGAGAGAGAGAGAGAGAGAGGGAGGGAGGGAGAGACACAGACAAAGACAGAGACAGAAGGGGTTATTATCCAATTATCAGTGAGTGCATATTATGTCTCTTCTATTGTGACTAGGTTATCTCACTCTGGATACTATTCTCTAGAAGCATCCATTTTCTTAAGAATTTCATAAAGTCATTATTTCTGATAGCTGAATAGTATTCCACTGTGTAAATATACCACAATTTTTGTATTCATTCTTCTATTGAAGGACACCTCAGTTCTTTCCATCTTCTGGCTATTATAAATATGGCTGCTATGAACATTGTGGTGCATGAAACTTTGATGTATGTTGGAGATTCTCTGGGGTATATGCCCCGAAGTGGAATACATGGGTCTTCAGATAGTACTATGTCCAATTTTCTGAAACATTTCCAGACTGATTTCCAGAGTGGTTGTGCCAGTTAACATTCCCTCCAACAGTGGAATAGTGTTCCTCTTTCTCCACATCCTCGCCAGCATCTGCTGTCATCTGAATTTTTGTTCTTAGCCATTCTGGTTGGTGTGAGGTAGAATCTAAGTTTGTTTGGATTTGCATTTCACTGATGGCTAGTGATGCTAAATACTTCCATAGATGCTTCTCAGACATTTGATATTCCTCAAGTGAGAAGTTTTTGTTTAGCTCTGTACACCATTTGATAATAGGGTTGTATGATTCTCAGGTGTCTAGCTTCTTGAGGTTTTTTTGTATACCTTGGATATTAGGCCTCGATCAGATGTGGGGTTGGTAAAGATCTTTTCCCACTCTGTTGGATGCTGTTTTTTTTTTTTTTTTCTTGACAGTGTCCTCAGCCTTAGAGAAACTTGATCTCATTAAGTCTCATTTGTCAATATTTGACCTTAGAGCTTGAGCCGTTTGTGTTCTGTTCGGGAAATTTTCTCCCATGCCTATGTGTTCTAAGGTTTCCCTAATTTCTCTTCTAATAGTTTCGGTGTACCTGGTTTAATATGAAGATCTTTGATCCACTTTCACTTGAACTTCCTACAAGGAGATAAGAAAGGGTCTATTTTCATTCTTCTGCATGCTGATTGCCAGTTGGACCAGCACCATTTGTTGAAGTGGCTCTTTTTCCTTTGGATGTTACAGCTCCTTTGTCAAAAATGAAGTGACCATAAATGTGAGGGCTCATCTGTGGAACTTCTCTTTCATTTATCAACATCCCTCTCTCTGTACCAGTACCATGCAGTTTTTAGCACAATTGCCTTGTACTATAGTTTGAGGTCAGGGACAGTGATTCCCACAGATGTTTTCTAGTTTTTGAGGATGGATTTCGATATTCTAGGTCTTGTGTTATTCCATATGAAATTGCACATGGCTCTTTCCCACTCCATGAAGAATTGGGTTGGAATTTTGATGGGGATTGCATTGAACCTGTAGATTGGTTTTGGTAAGATAGCCATTTTTACAATGTTTATTCTTCCAATTCATGAGCATGGGAGATCTTTCAATTTTCTGAGATCTTCCTCGATTTCCTTCTTTAGATACTTGAAGTTCTTGTCATAAAGGTCCTTCACTTGTTTCATTAGTCACACCAAGATATTTCATATTGTTTGTGACAATTGTGAAGGATATATTTTCCCTCATTTCATTCTCCACATCATTTTCCTTTGTGTACAGGAAGGTTGCTGATATGTTTGAGTTAATTTTATATCCAGACAGTTTGGTGAGCTTGTTTATCAGCTTCAAAAGTTCTCTGGTGGAACTTTTGGGGTCACTGAAATACACTATCATATCATCTGCAAACTGTGATGTTTTTACTTCTTCCTTTTCACTTTGTATTCTTTGATTTCCTGTCTAATTGCTCCAGCCAGGGCTTCCAGTACTATGTCAAATACATAGGGGGAGAGTGGGCAGCCTTGTCTAGTCCCTGATTTTAGTGGCATTGTTCAAGTTTACCAACTTTGAGTTTGATGTCGGCTATTGGTTTGCTGTATATTGTTTTTATTATATTTAGGTATGTTCCTAGAATTCCTGTACTTTCCACTTCTTTTAAAATGAAGGGGTGTTGAATTTTGTCAAATGCTTTCTCAGCATCTAGTGAGATGCCCATGTGGTGTATTTCTTTGAGATTGTTTACATGGTGGTTTACATTGATGAATTTCCACATATTAAACCATCCCTGCATCCCACGGATAAAGCCTACTTGATCATGGTGAATGACCATTTTGATGTGTTCTTGGATTCGGTTTGTAGGTATTATGTTGAGTATTTTTGCATCAATGTATATAAGTAAGATTGGTCTGAAGTTCTCTTTCCTTGTAGGGTCTTTGTATGGTTTAGGAATGAGGGTTATAGTGGCCTCAAATAAATTAGTTAGGTATTATTGCATCTGATTCTATTTTGTGGAATAGTTTGAAGAGTATTGGTATTAGGTCATCAATAAATGTCTTCTGCACTGAACCCATCTGGACCTGGGTATGCTCTCTCCACTGTCTTTTTAGAAGAACTCAGAGCTATGAGTTTTCCTCTCAGTACTGCTTTCATTGCATCCCGTAGGTTTGGGTATGTTGTGTTTTCATTTTCATTAAATTCTAGAAAATCCTTAATTTCTTTCTTTATTTCTTCTTCAACCCTGATACGATTTAATAGTGCATTGTTTAGTTTCAATTTGTATATGAGCATTTGTTGTCTCTGTTGTTATTAAAGAAAAGCCATATACCATGCTGATATGATAGGATGCATGTGAGTATTTCTATCTTCTTCTATCTCTTGAGGCTTGTTTTGTGACTGATTATATGTTCAATTTTAGAGAAGGTGCCTTGAGGTGCTGAGAAGAAGTTTTCTTTTGATTTAGGATGATATGTTCTGTAGATATCTATTAATTCCAATTGGTTCATAACCTCTGCTAGCTTTACTGTGTCCTTGTTCATTTTCTGTTTCCATGATATGTCCATTGGTGAGAGTGGGGTGTTGAGGTCCCCCACTATTATTGTGTGGGGTGCTATGTATTTTTTAGCTTTATTAGGGTTTCTTTTATGAATATGTGTGCTCTGGTATTTTGAGCATATATGTTAAAGATTCATAGTTCATCCTGACCAATTTTCCTTGTAATGAGTAAAAAGTGTCCTTCCTTATTTTTTGGTAACTTTTGGTTGAAAATCTACTTTCTTCAATATTAGAATAGTCATTCCAGCTTCTTTCTTGTGGACATTTACTTTTAAGGGTTTTATTATTATTATTATTATTATTGTAACCTTTTACTCTGCGATAGTGTTTGTCTTTGTCACTTAGATGAGTTACCTGTATGCAGCATCTCTTTCTACAGAAATGTTCCTGCTAACCTGAACCAATTTTTGTGGTTTCTGCCATCTTACCTCTTAACTTCCTGATTCCCTACATTTCTCTTCACTCATTTTCATTTCCCCCTTCTATTCCCTATGTCCTACAGTTCCATAATTCCAATATATTTCTCGTATTCATATTTTTGTTTGTATCCTCACAATCTGTTTCAACTTTTTACTTTCATCCCTTTCTCCCTCCTTCTCCTCTCTTGTAGCTTCTTTATCCTATCCTCTTCATTCCTGTTTTCATTTTGCCTCTTCTCCCCTCTTTTAGATCTTATCTCCAGAAATTCTTCTCAAATATCACCTCTTTTCAAGTCTTCCTTTTGTTTATCTTTCTTGTCTTTTTTTCTTTTCTTGTCCTCTGTTTTTAATCTTATATTTCATCTCTTCATTTGACAAATGTCCTCTTTCCTTCTTTTCCATTATCTTATATTTTAAGTTCTCCCATCCTTCACAACTCCTTCTTTGCTCCTTCTACCTCCTCTATATTCTCGTTATTTCTGCTTTATCCACTTTCCTCGTTCTACCTCAGATGTGCTCCATCTACTTTGCATCTCCATCAACTTTCTTCTTCCTACCAGTTTTCTCTTTGTTCCTACATGAGTCTTTGATCAATCACCTCATACTTTATTCAATCTCATTCCTCTCTCTTCTTTTTATTTTTTCCATTCTTCTTCCAGATACTCTTCTGATTCCTAGTGTTTGTCATCCTCTCAATTTTATTTTTTTATTTTTTAACAACTTTACTTTACAAAACAAAGATAAATGTACAGATTTTAAGCATTTTTTGCATAAAATTATACAATACATTTTTGTCAGTACTTTTTTCAGATTTTAAAATAATTTTTACATAAAACTGTATGAATATATTTTTAGTCAGTACTTGATATTTTTAAACGTTTGATAGTATGCATTTAAAACTTAATACGTACAATGATCATAAAGTACATGTAAAACAAAACGTAACATGAAAATAGTCAAAGTTTTCTTGTTGTATAAAGATATATTGTTTTGTTTTATTTTCTTTTCTTTTTTTCTTGGACTTCATACAGTCTGTGAGTTGTTTCTGGGGCAGTGCAAGCCTCTGGGGTTAGCATCCCATTATCAGTGACTGCATATTATGTCTGTTCTTTTGTGACTGGGTTATCTCACTCAGAATCATATTCTCTAGATGCAGCCATTTTCTTAAGAATTTGGTCAAGTCATTGTTTCTGGTGGCTGAGTAGTATTTCATTGTGTAAATGTACCACAATTTTTGTATCCATTCATCTTCTGAAGGCCATCTGGGTTCTTTCCAGCTTCTGGCTATTATAAATAGAGCTGCTATGGACATTGTGGTGCATATATCTTTGTTGTATACTAAGGTGTCTCTGGGGTATATGCCCAGAAGTGGAATAGCTGGGTCTTCAGGTAGTATTATGTCCAATTTTCTGAGGTATCACCAGACTGATTTCCAGAGTGGTTGTATTAGTTTGCAACCCCACCAACAGTGGAGAAGTGTTCCTTATTCTCCTCAACCTTGCCAGCATCTGTTGTCATCTGAGATTTGGATCTTGGCCAATCTGACTGGTGTGAAGTGGAATCTCAGTGTTGTTTTGATTTGCATTACCCTGATGGCTAAGGATGTGGAGCACTTCCTCAGATATTTCTCAGCCATTCGATATTCCTCAAATGAGAAAATTTTGTTTAGCTCTGTACCCCATTTTTAATAGGGTTATTTGATTCTCTGGTGTCTAATTTTTGAGTTCTTTGTATACCTTAGATATTCGGCCTCTATCTGATGTGCAGTTGGTAAAGATCTTTTCCCATTCTGTTGGCTGCCGTTTTGTTTTCTTGACAATGTCCTTAGCCTTACAGAAACTTAGCAATCTCATTAAATCCCACTTGTTAGTCTTTGACCTTAAAGCTTGAGCCATTCGTGTTTTGTTCAGAAAATATTCTCCTGTGTCTATATGTTCTAAAGTTTTCTCTACTCTCTCATCTAATAGTTTCATTGTATCTGGTTAAATGTGGAGATCTATGATACACTTACACTTGAGCTTTGTACAAGGGGATAAGAAAGGGTCTATTTTCAATTTTTTGCATGTTGAATGACAGTTGGACCGGCACCATTTGTTGAATAGGCTGTCATTTTTCCATTGAAAATTTACGGCTCCTTTGTCATAGATCAGGTGACCATATACATGAGGGCTCATGTCTGGATCTTCTATTCTATTCTATTGATCCACATGCCTATTTCTGTACCAGTACCATGCAGTTTTCAGCACAATTGCCTTGTAATATAGCTTGAGGTCAGGGAAAGTGATTCCCGCAGATGTTTTCTTGGTGTTGAGGTTGGATTTCGCTATTCTAGGTCTTTTGTTGTTCCATATGTAATTTCAAATTGATCTTTCCAATTCAATGAAGAACTGTGTTGGAATTTTGTTGGGGATTGTGTTGAATCTGCAGATTGCTTTTGGTAGGATGGCCATTTTTAAAATGTTGATCTTTCCAATTCATGAGCATGGGAGATATTTCCATTTTCTGAGGTCCTCCTCAATTTCCGTTTTTAGAGGTTTAAAGTTCTTGATGTACAGGTCCTTCACTTGCTAATTTAGAGTCACAACAAGGTATTTCATAATTTTGTGACAATTGTGAAGGGTACATTTTCCCTAATTTCTTTCTCCACATGTTTGTCCTTTGAGTATAGGAAGGCTACTGATTTGTTTGAGTTTATTTTGTATCCAGCCACTTTGCTGAACTTGTTTATCAGCTATAGGAGTTCTCTGGTGGAGTTTTTGGGGTCACTTAAGTACACTATACTGTCATTGGCAAAGAGTGATGTTTTTTTCTCTTCTTTTCCGATTTTTATCCCCTTGATCTCCTTTTGCTGTCTAATTGCAACAGCCAGGACTTCCAGTACTCTGTTGAATAGGTAGGGGGAGAGTGGGCAGCCTTGTAGAGTCCCTGATTTTAGTGGGATTGCTTCAAGTTTCCCACTGTTAAGTTTGATGTTGGCTGTTGGTTTGCTGTATATTTATTTTATGATGTTTAATATGGACCTTGGATTCCTGTTCTTTCCAGGACTTTTAACATGAAGGGGTGTTGGATTTTGTCAAATGCTTTCTCAGCATCTAGTGAGATGGCCATGTGATTTTGTTTTTTGAGTTTTTTATATGGTGGATTACTTTGATGGAGTTCATTATACTAAACCATCCCTGCATCCCAGGAATTAAGCCTACTTGTTCATGATGAATGATCGTTTTAATGTGTTCTTGTATTCGGTTTGCAAGGATTTTGTTGAGTATTTTTGCGTAAATGTTCATAAGTGAGATTGGTCTGAAGTTTTCTTTCCTTGTAGGGTCTTTGTGTGGTTTATGTACAAGGGTTACTGTAGCCTTAAAAAAAGAGTTATGTAGTATTCCATCTGATTTTATCTTTTGGAATAGTTTGGAGAGTATTGGTGTTATATCCGCAATAAATGTCTGATAAAATTCTGCACTGAACCCATCTGGACCTGGGCTTTTTTTGGTTGGGAGGTTTTGATGACTTCTTCTATTTCTTTAGGTGTAATAGGGTTATTTAGATGGTTTACTTGGACCTAGTTTAACTTTGGAAACTTGTATCTGTCTAGGAATTCATCAATTTCCTCCAGATTTTCCAATTTTGTGGAGTATAAGATTTTGTAGTAGGATCTGATGATTTCTTGAATTTCCTCAGTTTCAGTTGTTATGTCTTTACTTTTTTTCTGATTTTGTTAATTTGTATACTCTCTCTTTGATCTCTAGTTAGTCTTGCTAGGGGTTTATCAATCTTGTTGATTTTCTCAAAGAACCAACTCTTGGTTTTGTTGATTCTTTCAATGGTTCTTTTTGTTTCTATTTGGTCTATTTCTGCCCTAATTTTGACTATTTCTTGCCGTCTACTCTTTTTGGGTATATCTGCTTCCTTTTGTTCTAGGGTTTTTAGCTGTGCTTTCAGGTTGCTGATGTAAGATCTCTCCATTTCATTTTTGGAAGCACTTAGGGCTATGAGTTTTCCTCTCAGTACTGCTTTCATTGCATCCCATATGTTTGGGTATGTTGTGTTTTCATTTTCGCTGAATTCTAGAAAGTCCTTAATTTTTTCTTTCTGTTTTCCTTGACCCTGATATCGTCTAACAGAGTGTGGTTTAGTTTCCATGTGTACTTAAGCTTTTTGTTGTCTTTGTTGTTGTTAAAGAATAGCCGTAGACCATGGTGATCTGAGAGGATGCATGGGAGTATTTCAATCTTCTTATATCGATTGAGGCTCATTCTGTGTCCAATTATGTGTTTAATTTTCGAGAAGGTGCCATGGGGTGGTGAGAAGAAGGTGTATTCTTTTACTTTAGGATGATATGTTCTGTATATATATATATATATATATATATATATATATATATATATATATATATATATATATATATATATATATATTAATTCTAGTTGGTTCAAAGTTTCTGCTAGTTTTGCAGTGTCTTTGTTCAGTTTCTGTTTCCATGATCTGTCCATTGGTGAGAGTGGGGTATTAATGTCTCACACTCTTATTGTGTGGGGTGAAATGTATTTTTTGAGCTTTAGTAGGGTTTCTTTTATGAATGTGGGTGCTTTTTTATTTGGAGCATATATGATAAGTATTGAGAGTTCCTCCTGACAGATTTCCCTGTTAATGAGTAAAAAGTGTCCCTCCTTATCTTTTTTGATAACTTTTGGTTGGAAATTTACTTTATTCGATATTAGAATAGCCACTCCACCTTGCTTCTTGGGGCTGTTTGCTTGGAAGTTTTTTTCTCACCCTTTTACTCTGAGATAGTGTCTATCATTGTCTCTGTGATGAGTTTCCTGTATGCTGCAAAAGGCTTTTAGTATTCTTTCTTTGCTTTGGGCACTTGGTGTTTTGACTATTATGTGTTGGGAGGTATTTCTTTTCTGGTCCAACCTATTTGGAGTTCTGAAGGCTTCTTTTATGCTCGTGGTCATCTCATTCTTGAGGGAAGGGAAGTTTTCTTTTATGATTTTGTTGAAGATATTTACTGTGCCTCTTAGTTGATACTCTTCTCCCTCTTCTATTCCTATTATCCTTAGGTTTGTTCATCTCATTGTGTCCTGGATCCTGGACATTTTGGGTTAGGAGCTTTTTTTTTTCCTGCATCTCCTCTGGCTGGTTTGTGTATGTTTACAATGTTGTCTTCTGCCCCTGAGATTCTCTCTTCCATTTCTTGTAATATATTGTAAATGCTTGATTCTGTGACTCCTGATTTGTTTTTTAGGTGTTCTAGCTCTAGGGTTATCTCTTTTAGTATTTTCTTCATTGTATCAATTTCCGCTTTAAATTCCCCCTTCCATTCCTTCATCTCTTTGATTCTGTTTCCCTCTAGTTATTTGAGTGTTTTTCTTGTTTCCTCTTTAAAAGCATTTGCATCATTTTGCTTTTCCTCCCGTTCTTGTTTAAGCATCTCTAACAGCATCTTGAAGTATGATTTCAGGTCTGTGTCTTCTTTTTCTGGAGTGTTTGGCATTCTGATGTTTGATGTTATGGGAGAGTAGGGTTCTGGTGTTCTCAGGTTGTCTTGGTTTCCTTGGGATATACTCTTTCTCTTTCCTCTTGCCATTTTGTTGTCAGTGATATGTTCTCGCATTTCCCTTGTATCTGGTCTGTGTACCTGGATCTCCACTGGTCCAGGTGGCAAATGGGCCCAGCCCTGTTCTATGCCTCGAAGTGGCAAGGGGGGAACAGAGGTACCAAAGTTCTGTTCCTGGTCCCAGGATCAGGCAGGTTGGAGGTTGCTACACGCTTGCGCACTCCACAGAGATCTCTGTGCTCTCCAGCCGTGTAGATCTCTGACTCACCAGTCTCGGAACCTTGGGAGCTGGCGTTCCGCCTGGCAGATTGGCCAGGTTCTGCTTCGAGATATGAAGTCGCTGCCTTACAGTTACATCCTATTTCCTAGGATGACTGACAAAAAATCACATTATATTAATGTTTTTGTTGATATAAAATATAAAATGGATCTTTTCAAATTTTATGTTTGCAAATTCGTAGGTAATTACTTAAGAAAATATAGTAGAAATGAAATTATTCTAAATAAACCTAAATCCCATATGAAGAAATGTTCAATTATGACGAGTTAGTGTCAGCAAAAGTATATAGTTGAAACTTATAGGTAGTAAAAAGGAACAACCATTGAGGAACATGGTAAGCGTTCCTCTACATAGTATGGGTGCTGCCACTTATTGTTCAATGTTAAAAGCACTATACAATGTAAAGCACTGCCCACATTATTCTACATATTAATATACTGCAAATGTGTTCTCTATCCTTTACTGCAACACTCATAAAACATGCTACCTGAATACTTGCCTAATTCTTCAGTCGTAGGATATTAGTAATTGTACAATACTTCTTATTTCTGTAAGATTTTCTCCTCTAACATGTCTTTTGTTTTAAGAAAATTATTCTCATCTCAAAGCTATTAAACTGATCCCTTATTTAGGTTAGTATATATTCAAGGTTCTTCATAAGTTTATCTTGTAATGCACAGAAATTGAATATAAGGATTATGGAAAAGAGGGAATCAGGATCTATTTAGAAAGGCTGTGCTTCCTGACCACACAGCCATGACCTTTCCCAAACAATTCAGGAGAGAGCCAGTGGCACAGGCCTGTAAGGTATTGTGTTGTATACTAACATTTCAGAGTGTTCTTGGCAGTGCTAAGTGGCCGATGTTCCTTTCCAGCCCAGAGTAAGTCCCTGGACTCTGACAGAGATAATTGTGATTAGCCTGGGCAAGGCAGTGATTGATCATCACTATCTGAGGCAACTTCCACTTCTTGTTACAACTGGACCAGAAGTGAAAATGACACTCTTTATCTTCCTTCTTCCAACACTCACATCCTCTTCTGTTTCCAACTTTTTTTTTTCCATGCCATAAATTTTACTTCATTTTGTCCTCCACCAATTTACAGCCTCCAGTTTCCTACTCATTTCAACTCCAACTCTCTTTCCTCTTTTCTTTTTCAACCATTTCTTCTTCTGTTTAATCCCTCCTTTTTCTCTTCTTCTTTTCACCTTCACTTCCCTCTTCACGTTTCTTCATATTTCCTTATCCTCCTATCCTTCCAGCTTCCATTTCCTTTATGTATTCCTCCACCTTCCACTTCACTCCATTCTTTGCTTGTGTTTTCTCCCTCCCAATCTCAACTGCTGCTTTATTTATTTTCCCCCATTCTCTTCAGCCTCCTTGCAATCATACCACTTATGCAGGCTGTATCTTCTTGTCCCATCTGCACAATGTACTACTGTATTTTTTTCTTCTTCCCTCAACAACTCCCATTCCTCATCTTCAATTAAGAAAACTTACTTGCTTCTCTGTTTTCCTATGTATCCTCCATTTTACTCCTTCAATGTGTGACCTAAGCTAATTCAGTTTTCATTCTACTATGAACTGATATCTCCTCAGGAGTAGGTTTAAAGAGGAGGATTCATATTAAAAGCTCACTTTCCTTTTCTCTGGATTTACAAGAGGGCCTTTTCTTACCATTTCTAATGTATTTACAGTTCCATTCTATTTCCTAGGATGACTGCCAAAAAATCACATCATATTAATGTTATCATTGATATAAAATATAAAATGGATTTTTTCAAATTTATGGTTGCCAATTCGTTGTTAATTACTTAAGGAAATATAGTAAAAATGAAGTTACCCTAAACAAACATAGATCCCATATGAAGAAATGTTCAATTATGAAAGGTTAGTGTCAGCAAATGTATATAGTTGAAACTTATAGGTAGTAAAAAGCAACAACCATTGAGGAACATAGTAAGCATTCCTCTACATAGTACGGATGCTGCCACTTTTTGTTCAATGTGAAAAGCACTATACTATGTAAAGCACTGCTCACAGTATTCTTCATATTAATATACTGCAAATGTGTTCTTTATCCTTTATTTCATCACACATAAAACATGCTACCTGAATACTTGCCTAATTCTTCAGTCTTATAATATAAGTAATTGTACAACACTACATATTCTGTCCAATAACATGAATTTTGTTTTTCAGAAAATTATTTTCATATCTAAGCTATTAAACTGATGCCTTAGTTATGTTAGTATACTCTCTAGGTTCTTCATAGGTTTATCTTGTAATGCACAGAAATTAAATATAAGGATTATTAGAAAGAGGGAATCAAGATCTATTTGGAAAGGCTGTGCTTGCTGACCAGACACCCCGGAGCTTTTCCAAACCATTCAGGAGAGGGCCTGGGGCACAGGCCTGGTAAGGTATTTTGTTGAATACTCACATTTCAGAGTGTTCTTGGCAGTGCTAAGTGGCAAATGTTCCTATTCATCCCAGAGTAATTCTCTGCACTCTTACAGAGATAAATGTGATCAGCCAGGGCAAGGCAGTGATTGATAATCATTATCTGAGGCAATTTCCACTTCTTGTTAAACCTGGATCAAAAGTGAAACTGACATATAGGCTGAGGGGCGTCACAATGTAAGTTCTATTGGGTGGAAGGTCTGTGTTTCCTGGAAATTTTTCCATTTCAGCCATGAGAAAGTGTGATTAGTACTCAGGGCTGTTGGGCAAAGGGCTGAGCTTTAAGAACAGCCATAAAGATCTCCCACACCTGAGCTCACAAAGGCAGAACTGAGCCACTTCCACCATAACTCACTGCTTTCCCACAAGAAACTGAACTACAGAGTCCATTTCCTTCCTGATCTCACTTGCCCCCACAACAATGGGAAAGAATGGGTCATTGACATACTACATACAAGAACAGGAATAATCACAGATAAAAGGTGGCAATAGGAAAGCAAATGAACTTAAGTAATGGAAACCAGGACAATCAGGCCATATCAGAAACGAGCACTTCCAAAACAGCAAGTTGTGCATTATTTAACACTCCAGGAAAACAAGGCTCAGACATGAAATCATACTGCACAATGAAGATAGAGATCCTCTTCCCTTTTCGCCCTTCTATTTCTACTTCTTTTTGAGACTTGTTACTTCTTAACTACTAGATTCCCAAAATTTTTGTCACTCTTTTTGGTGTCCCCTTCCTATTTTATAACTCCTACAGTTCACTCCTTCCCACATATTTTCCATTTTATTCAATTTTCTTCGGTATACTCCACTTCTTTTCTGCTTTGATTTTTCCTTCATTTCTCTCTCCTTCTCCTCCCTCTTCACTTCTTCATCCTATCCTCTTTTCTCCTGATATATGGCTGCATACTCTCCCCTCTTTTAGATCTTAAATCCAGAAATTTCTTTTTCCATATCACCTCTTTTGAAGGCTTGTTTTTGTTTATTATTCTAGTTTTTTTTCTTTTTTCCTTTCTCATACTCTTTTTTACCCTTACCTTTCATCTCCTCATTTGCCAAATGACCTCTTTCTTTCTCTTCTATTATGTCCTATTTTCCTTCCTCTAACACTTGTACAACATTTTTTCTCCCCCTTTCTCTCCATTCTTCCTTTTATTTCTACTTCCTCCTTTGCCCTCCTTCCACATCAGAAACCATACTTCTGCTTTCTTTCTCTATCATATTACTTCTACCTGCCTTTTTTCTTTTTTCCAACCCCATCCTTTGATCAATTTCCATATTCTGAATTCATCCTAAGTCCCTCAATTCCCTTTATCTTACTTTTTCCAACACTCAGATAATCCTGTTTCCAACTTTTTCCATGCCCTCAATTTCACTTCATTTTGTCCTCCACCATTCTCAGTTCTCCACTTTCCTCCTCATTTCACCTCCCACTCTCTTTTCTCTTTTCTGTTTCTACCATTTCTTCATCTGTTTAATCCCCCCTCTCTCTCTTCTCCTTTTCATGTTCACTTCCCTCTTCACCTTTCTTCATATTTCCTTAACCTTTCTTTTCCTTCCAGCTTCCATTTCCTTTATGTGTTCCTCCACCTTCCACTTTCTTCCATTCTATGCTTGTGCCTTCTCTCTCCCAATCTCAACTGCAGCTTTATTTATTTCCCCCCATTCTCTTTAGCCTGCTTGCTCTCACACCACTCATGCAGGCTGTATCTTCTTGTTTCATTTGCACAACACACTACTGTATTTTCTTCTTCTTCCCTAAACAACTCCCAATCCTCATTTTCACTTAAGAAAGCTTACTAGCTTCTCTGTTTGCCTATGTATCCTCTGTTTTACTCCTTCAATGTGTGACCTAAGCTAATTCAGTTTGCATTCTACCATGAACTGAAATTTCCGCAGTTGTAGGTTTAAAGAGGAGGATTCATATTAAAAGCAGACTTTTCTTTATTCTGGATTTTCAAGAGGGCATTTTCTTACCATTTCGAATATATTTACAGTTACATTCTATTTTTTAGGATGACTGCCAAAAAATTACATCATATTAATGTTATTGTTGATATAAAATATAAAATGGATCTTTTCAAATTTATGTTTGCCAATTTGTTGTTAATTACTTAAGGAATATACTAAAAATGAATTTACTCTGTACAAACATAGATCCCATATGAAGAAATGTTCAATTATGACAATTTAGTAATCTGTAAGATTCTGTACTCTAACATGTCTTTTGTTTTAAAAAAATTATTTTCATATCTAAGCTATAAGTTGATCCTTTAGTTATGTTAGTATACTCTCTAGGTTCTTAATTGGTTTATCTTGTAATGCACAGAAATTAAATATAAGGATTATGAGAAAGAGGGAATCAGGGTCTATTTAGAAAGTCTGTGCTTGCTGACCAGACACCCTGGAGCTTTCCCAACCATTCAGGAGAGAGCCTGGGGCACAGGCCTGGTAAGGTATTGTGTTGAATACTCACATTTCAGAGTGTTCTTGGCAGTGCTAAGTGGAAAATATTCGTTTTCAACCCAACGTTAGTTTTTGGACTCTGACAGAGATAATTGTGATCAGCCAGGGCAAGGCAGTGATTGATCATCACTATCTGAGGCAACTTCCACTTCTTCTTACACCTGGACCAGATGTGAAACTGACATATAGGCTGAGGTGGGTCACAGTGTAAGTTCTATTGAGTGGAGGGTCTGTGTTCCCTGGAAATTATTCCAGTTTGGCCATGAGAAATTGTCTTTAGTACTCAGGGCTGGTGGGCATAGGTTTGAGCTTTAAGAACAGCCATAAAGATCACCCACCCCTGGGCTCACAAAGGCAGAACTGAGCCACCTCCACCATAACTCACTGCTTTTCCACAAGAAACTGAACTACAGAGTCCATTTCCTTCCTGATCGCACTTGCTTTAGTACTCAGGGCTGGTGGGCATATGTTTGAGCTTTAAGAACAGCCATAAAGATCGCCCACCCCTGCGCTCACAAAGGCAGAACTGAGTCACTTCCACCATAACTCACTGCTTTCCCACAAGAAACTGAACTACAGAGTCCATTTCCTTCCTGAACACACTTGCCCCCACATTGGGAAAGAATGCATCATTCTTATAATACATACAAGACCAGGTATAATCACAGATAAAAGATGGCAATAGGAAAACAAATGAACTTACATAGTAGAATCCAAGACAATCTGGCCATATTAGAAAAGAGCACTCCCAAAACAGCAAGTTGTGCATTACTAAACACTTCCGGAAAAAAGGCTCAGACATGAAATCATACTGAACAATGAAGATAGAGATCCTCTTCCCTTTTCTCTCTTTTATTTCTACTTATTTTTGAGACTTGTTACTTCTTAACTTCTAGATTCCCAAAATTATTGTCTCTCTTTTTCGTGTCCCCTTCCAATTTTCTACCTCCTACAGTTCACTCCTTCCTTCATATTCTCTGTTTTATTCAATTTTCTTCGGTATACTCCAATCCTTTTCTGCTTTGATTTTTCCTTCATTTCTCTCTCCTTCTCCTCCCTCTTCACTTCTTCATCCTATTCTCTTTTCTCCTGATATATGTCTGCATACTCTCCCCTTCTTTAGATCTTAAATCCAGAAATTTCTTTGCCCACATCACCTCTTTTGAAGGCTTTCTTTCGTTATTTTTCTAGTTATTTTTCTTTTTTCCTTTCTCATACTCTATTTTACTCTTAACTTTCATCTCCTCATTTGCCAAATGCCCTCTTACTTTCTTTTCTATTATGTCCTATTTTCCTTCCTACAACCCTTGCACAACATTTATTTCTCGCCCTTTTTCTCCATTCTTCCTTTTCTTTCTTCTTCCTCCTTTTCCCACCTTCCACATCATCACCATACTTCTGCATTCTTTCCCTATCATATTACTTCTACCTGTCTTTTTGCTTTTTTCCAACCCCATCCTTTGATCATTTTCCATATTCTGAATTCATCCTCAGTCCCTCAATGCTCTTTATCATCCTCCTTCCAACACTCAGATACCCTTCTGTTTCCAACTTTTTTTCATGCCCTCAATTTCACTTCATTTTTCCTCCACATTTTTCCATCCTCCACTTTAATCCTCATTCCAACTCTCACTCTCTTTCCTCTTTTCTCTTTCAACCATTTTCTCTTCTGTTTAATCCCCTGTTCCCTCTTCTTTTCACCTTCACTTCCCTCTTCACCTTACTACATATTTCCTTATATTTCCTTTCCTTCCAGCTTCCATTTTCTTTATTTATTCCTCCACCTTCCACTTCCCTCTATTCTATGCTTTTGCCTTCTCCCTCCCAATCTAAACTGCAGCTTTATTTATTTTCCCCCATTCTCTTCAGCCTGCTTGCTGTCACACCATTCATGCAGGCTGTATCTTCTTGTCTCATCTGCACTATGCCCTACTATATTTTCCTCTTCTTCCCTCAACAACTCCCATTCCTCATCTTCACTTAAGAAAACTTACTTGCTTCTCTGTTTGCCTATGTATCCTCCATTTTACTCCTTCATTGTGAGACCTAAGCTAATTCAGTTTGCATTCTACCATGAAATGATATCTCCTCAGGTGTAGGTTTAAAGAGGAGGATTCATATTAAAAGATGACTTTCCTTTTTTTCTGGATTTCAAGAGGGCCTTTTCTTACCATTTCTAATGTCTTTTTAGTTACATTCTATTTCCTAGGATGACTGCCAAAAATCACCTCATATCAATGTTTTTGTTGATATAAAATATAAAAAGGATTTTTTCACATTTATGTTTGCATATTCGTTGTTAATTACTTAAGGAAATACAGTAAAAATCAAGTTACCCTAAAGCAACATAGATCCCATATGAAGAAATGTTCAATTATGACAATTTATTGTCAACAAATGTATATAGTTGAAACTTATAGGTAATGAAAGCAATACGAATTGAGGAATAAGGTAAGCCTTCCTCTACATAGTATGGATGCTGTCACTTTTTGTTCATTGTGAAAAGCACTATACTATGTAAAGCACTGCCCACAGTATTCTTCATATTAATATACTGCAAATGTGTTCTCTATCCTTTATTGAATCACACATAAAACATGCTACCTGAATACTTGCCTAATTCTTAAGTCTTAGGATATAAATAATTGTACAACACTACATATTTCTGTAAGACTCTGTCCTCTAACATGACTTTTGTTTTAAGAAAATTATTTTCATATCTAAGCTATTAAACTGATCCCTTAGTTATGTTAGTATACTCTCTAGGTTATTCATAGGTTTATCTTGTAATGCACAGAAATTAAATATAAGGATTATGAGAAAGAGGAAATCAAGATCTATTTAGAAAGGCTGTGCTTGCTGAGCAGACACCAAGGAGCTTTCCCAAACCATTCAGGACAGGGCCTGGGACACAGGCCTGGTAAGGTATTTTGTTGAATACTCACATTTCAGAGTGTTCTTGGCAGTGCTAAGAGGCAAATGTCCCTATTCAGCCCAGAGTAAGTCTCAGCACTCTGACAGTGATAATAGTGATCAGCCAGGGCAAGGCAGTGATTGATCATCATTATCTGAGGCAATTTCCACTTCTTGTTACACCTGGACCAAAAGTGAAACTGACGTATACACTACAAGGGGTAACAGTGTAAGTTGTCTTGAGTGGAGGGTCTGTGTTTCCTGGAAATTGTTCCATTTTGGCCATGTGAAAATGTCTTTAGTACTCAGGGCTGGTGGGCATAGGTTTGAGCTTTAAGAACAGCCATAAAGATCTCCAACCCCTGAGCTCACAAAGGCAGAACTGAGCCACTTCCACCATAACTCACTGCTTTCCCACAAGAAACTGAACTACAGAGTCCATTTCCTTCCTATTCGCACTTGCCCCCACAACTTTGGGAAAGAATGCATCATTCACATACTACATACAAGACCAGGTATAAACACAGATAAAAGATGGCAATAGCAAAGCAAATGAACTTAAGTAATGGAAACCAAGACAATCTGGCAGTATCAGAAAAGAGCACTCCCAAAACAGCAAGTTGTGCATTACTAAACACTCCCGTAAAACAAGGCTCAGACATGAAATCATACTTCACAATGAAGATAGAGATCCTCTTCCCTTTTCACCCTTCTATTTCTACTTATTTTTGAGACTTGTTACTTCTTAACTTCTAGATTCCCAAAATTATTGTCACTCTTTTTCGTGTCCCCTTCTTATTTTCTACCTCTTACAGTTGACTCCTTCCAACATATTCTCCGTTTTATTCAATTTTCTTTGGTATACTCCAATCCATTTCTTCTTTGATTTTTCCTTCATTTCTCTCTACTTCTCCTCCCTCTTCACTTCTTCATCCTATCCTCTTTTCTCCTGATATATGTCTGCATACTTTCCTCTTTTTTAGATCTTAAATTCAGAAATTTCTTTGCACACATCACCTCTTTTGAAGGCTTTCTTTCGTTATTTTTCTAGTTGTATTTCTTTTATCCTTTCTCATACTCTGTTTTACCCTTAACTTTCATCTCCTCATTTTCCAATTGCCCTCTCTCTTCCTCTTCTACTATTTCCTATTTTCCTTCCTCCAACCCTTGCACATTTTTTCTCGCCCTTTCTCTCCATTCTTCCTTTTCTTTCTTCTTCCTCTTTTTCCTTCCTTCCACATCAGTCACCAAACTTCTGCTTTCTTTCCCTATCATATTACTTCTACCTGTCTTTTTGCTTTTTTCCAACCCTATCCCTTGATCATTTTCCATATTCTGAATTCATCCTCAGTCCCTCAGTGCTCTTTAACTTCCTACTTCCAACACTCAGACCCTCTTCTGTTTCCAACTTTTTTCCATGCCCTCAATTTCACTTCATTTTGTCCTCCACCTTTTTCCATCCTCCACTTTCCTCCTCATTTAAACCCCCACTCTCTTTCCTCTTTTCTCTTTCAATGATTTTTTCTTTT
This sequence comes from Micromys minutus, assembly GCF_963924665.1. Classification (NCBI taxonomy): domain Eukaryota; kingdom Metazoa; phylum Chordata; class Mammalia; order Rodentia; family Muridae; genus Micromys; species Micromys minutus. The sequence continues at coordinate 109,731,785 of NC_137970.1, read as the reverse complement.
GTTTAATCCCCCCTTCTCTCTTCTCCTTTTCACCTTCACTTCCCTAGTCACCTTACTTCATATTTCCTTATCCATCCTTTCCTTCCAGCTTCCATTTCCTTTATGTATTCCTCCAGTTTCCACTTCCCTCAATTTTATGCTTTTGCCTTCTCCCTCCCAATCTCAACTGCAGCTTAATTTATTTCCCCCATTCTCTTCAGCCTACTTGCTCTCACACCACTTATGCAGTCTTTACATTCTTGTCTCATCTGCACAATGCACTACTGTATTTTCCTCTTCTTCCCTCAACAACTCCCATTCCTCATCTTCACTTAAGAAAACTTACTTGCTTCTCTGTTTGCCTATGTATCCTCCTTTGTACTCCTTCAATGTGTGACCTAAGCTAATTCAGTTTGCATTTTACCATGAACTGATATCTCCTCAGGTGTAGGTGTAAAGAGGAGGTTTCATATTAAAAGCAGACTTTCCCTTACTCTGGATTTTCAAGAGGGCCTTTTCTTACCATTTCTAATGTATTTACAGTTACATTCTATTTCCTAGGATGACTGCCAAAAAATCACATCATATCAATGTTATTGTAGATATAAAATATAAAATGGATCTTTTCAAATTTATGTTTGCCAATTCGTAGTTAATTACTTAAGCAAATATAGTAAAAATGAAATTACCCTAAAAAAGTTAGATCCCATATGAAGAAATGTTCAATTATGACAAGTTCGAGTTAGCAAATGTATATAGTTGAAAATTATAGGTAATAAAAAGCAACAACCATTGAGGAACATGGTAAGCCTTCCTCTACATAGTATGGATGCTGTCACTTTTTGTTCATTGTGAAAAGCACTATACTATGTAAAGCACTGCTCACAGTATTTTTCATATTAATATACTGCAAATGTGTTCTCTATCCTTTACTGCATCATACATAAAACATGCTACCTGAATACTTGACTAATTCTTCAGTCTTAGGATATAAGTAATTGTACAACACTACATATTTCTGTAAGATTCTGTCCTCTAACATGACTTTTGTTTTAAGAAAATTATTTTCATATCTAAGCTATTAAACTGATCTCTTAGTTATGTTAGTATACTCTCTAAATTCTTCATTGGCTTATCTTGTAATGCACAGAAATTAAATATAAGGATTATGAGAAAGAGGGAATCAGGATCTATTTAGAAAGGCAGTGCTTGCTGACCAGACACCAAGGAGCTTTCCCAAACCATTCAGGAGAGGGCCTGGGGAACAGACCTGGTAAGGTGTTTTATTGAATACTCACATTTCAGAGTGTTCTTTCAGTGCTAATTGGCAAATGTTCCTTTTCAACCCAGAGTAAGTCTGTGGACTCGGACAGAGATAATTGTGATCTTTCTGGGCAAGGCAGTGATTGATCATCATTATCTGAGGCAACATCCACTTCTTGTTACACCTAGACCAGACGTGAAACTGACATATAGGATGAGGGGGGTCACACTGTAAGTTCTATTGAGTGGAGGGTCTGTGTTCCCTGGAAATGGTTCCTTTTTGTCCTGGAGAAAGTGTCATTAGTACTCAGGGATGGTCTGCATAGGTTTGAGCTTTAAGAACAGCCATAAAGATCTCCCACACCTGAGCTCACAAAGGCAGAACTGAGCCACTTCCACCATAACTCACTGCTTTCCCACAAGAAACTGACCTACAGAGTCCATTTCCTTCCTGATCGCACTTGCCCCCACAACAATGGGAAAGAATGCATCATTCACATACTACATACAAGACCAGGTATAAACACAGATAAAAGATGGCAATAGCAAAGCAAATGAACTTAAGTAATGGAAACCAAGACAATCTGGCAGTATCAGAAAAGAGCACTCCCAAAACAGCAAGTTGTGCATTACTAAACACTCCCGTAAAACAAGGCTCAGACATGAAATCATACTTCACAATGAAGATAGAGATCCTCTTCCCTTTTCACCCTTCTATTTCTACTTATTTTTGAGACTTGTTACTTCTTAACTTCTAGATTCCCAAAATTATTGTCACTCTTTTTCGTGTCCCCTTCTTATTTTCTACCTCTTACAGTTGACTCCTTCCAACATATTCTCCGTTTTATTCAATTTTCTTTGGTATACTCCAATCCATTTCTTCTTTGAATTTTCCTTCATTTCTCTCTACTTCTCCTCCCTCTTCACTTCTTCATCCTATCCTCTTTTCTCCTGATATATGTCTGCATACTTTCCTCTTTTTTAGATCTTAAATTCAGAAATTTCTTTGCACACATCACCTCTTTTGAAGGCTTTCTTTCGTTATTTTTCTAGTTGTATTTCTTTTATCCTTTCTCATACTCTGTTTTACCCTTAACTTTCATCTCCTCATTTTCCAATTGCCCTCTCTCTTCCTCTTCTACTATTTCCTATTTTCCTTCCTCCAACCCTTGCACATTTTTTCTCGCCCTTTCTCTCCATTCTTCCTTTTCTTTCTTCTTCCTCTTTTTCCTTCCTTCCACATCAGTCACCAAACTTCTGCTTTCTTTCCCTATCATATTACTTCTACCTGTCTTTTTGCTTTTTTCCAACCCTATCCCTTGATCATTTTCCATATTCTGAATTCATCCTCAGTCCCTCAGTGCTCTTTAACTTCCTACTTCCAACACTCAGACCCTCTTCTGTTTCCAACTTTTTTCCATGCCCTCAATTTCACTTCATTTTGTCCTCCACCTTTTTCCATCCTCCACTTTCCTCCTCATTTAAACCCCCACTCTCTTTCCTCTTTTCTCTTTCAATGATTTTTTCTTTTGTTTAATCCCCCCCTTCTCTCTTCTCCTTTTCACCTTCACTTCCCTAGTCACCTTACTTCATATTTCCTTATCCATCCTTTCCTTCCAGCTTCCATTTCCTTTATGTATTCCTCCAGTTTCCACTTCCCTCAATTTTATGCTTTTGCCTTCTCCCTCCCAATCTCAACTGCAGCTTAATTTATTTCCCCCATTCTCTTCAGCCTACTTGCTCTCACACCACTTATGCAGTCTTTACATTCTTGTCTCATCTGCACAATGCACTACTGTATTTTCCTCTTCTTCCCTCAACAACTCCCATTCCTCATCTTCACTTAAGAAAACTTACTTGCTTCTCTGTTTGCCTATGTATCCTCCTTTGTACTCCTTCAATGTGTGACCTAAGCTAATTCAGTTTGCATTTTACCATGAACTGATATCTCCTCAGGTGTAGGTGTAAAGAGGAGGTTTCATATTAAAAGCAGACTTTCCCTTACTCTGGATTTTCAAGAGGGCCTTTTCTTACCATTTCTAATGTATTTACAGTTACATTCTATTTCCTAGGATGACTGCCAAAAAATCACATCATATCAATGTTATTGTAGATATAAAATATAAAATGGATCTTTTCAAATTTATGTTTGCCAATTCGTAGTTAATTACTTAAGCAAATATAGTAAAAATGAAATTACCCTAAAAAAGTTAGATCCCATATGAAGAAATGTTCAATTATGACAAGTTCGAGTTAGCAAATGTATATAGTTGAAAATTATAGGTAATAAAAAGCAACAACCATTGAGGAACATGGTAAGCCTTCCTCTACATAGTATGGATGCTGTCACTTTTTGTTCATTGTGAAAAGCACTATACTATGTAAAGCACTGCTCACAGTATTTTTCATATTAATATACTGCAAATGTGTTCTCTATCCTTTACTGCATCATACATAAAACATGCTACCTGAATACTTGACTAATTCTTCAGTCTTAGGATATAAGTAATTGTACAACACTACATATTTCTGTAAGATTCTGTCCTCTAACATGACTTTTGTTTTAAGAAAATTATTTTCATATCTAAGCTATTAAACTGATCTCTTAGTTATGTTAGTATACTCTCTAAATTCTTCATTGGCTTATCTTGTAATGCACAGAAATTAAATATAAGGATTATGAGAAAGAGGGAATCAGGATCTATTTAGAAAGGCAGTGCTTGCTGACCAGACACCAAGGAGCTTTCCCAAACCATTCAGGAGAGGGCCTGGGGAACAGACCTGGTAAGGTGTTTTATTGAATACTCACATTTCAGAGTGTTCTTTCAGTGCTAATTGGCAAATGTTCCTTTTCAACCCAGAGTAAGTCTGTGGACTCGGACAGAGATAATTGTGATCTTTCTGGGCAAGGCAGTGATTGATCATCATTATCTGAGGCAACATCCACTTCTTGTTACACCTAGACCAGACGTGAAACTGACATATAGGATGAGGGGGGTCACACTGTAAGTTCTATTGAGTGGAGGGTCTGTGTTCCCTGGAAATGGTTCCTTTTTGTCCTGGAGAAAGTGTCATTAGTACTCAGGGATGGTCTGCATAGGTTTGAGCTTTAAGAACAGCCATAAAGATCTCCCACACCTGAGCTCACAAAGGCAGAACTGAGCCACTTCCACCATAACTCACTGCTTTCCCACAAGAAACTGACCTACAGAGTCCATTTCCTTCCTGATCGCACTTGCCCCCACAACAATGGGAAAGAATGCATCATTCACATACTACATACAAGACCAGGTATAAACACAGATAAAAGATGGCAATAGCAAAGCAAATGAACTTAAGTAATGGAAACCAAGACAATCTGGCAGTATCAGAAAAGAGCACTCCCAAAACAGCAAGTTGTGCATTACTAAACACTCCCGTAAAACAAGGCTCAGACATGAAATCATACTTCACAATGAAGATAGAGATCCTCTTCCCTTTTCACCCTTCTATTTCTACTTATTTTTGAGACTTGTTACTTCTTAACTTCTAGATTCCCAAAATTATTGTCACTCTTTTTCGTGTCCCCTTCTTATTTTCTACCTCTTACAGTTGACTCCTTCCAACATATTCTCCGTTTTATTAAATTTTCTTTGGTATACTCCAATCCATTTCTTCTTTGATTTTTCCTTCATTTCTCTCTACTTCTCCTCCCTCTTCACTTCTTCATCCTATCCTCTTTTCTCCTGATATATGTCTGCATACTTTCCTCTTTTTTAGATCTTAAATTCAGAAATTTCTTTGCACACATCACCTCTTTTGAAGGCTTTCTTTCGTTATTTTTCTAGTTGTATTTCTTTTATCCTTTCTCATACTCTGTTTTACCCTTAACTTTCATCTCCTCATTTTCCAATTGCCCTCTCTCTTCCTCTTCTACTATTTCCTATTTTCCTTCCTCCAACCCTTGCACATTTTTTCTCGCCCTTTCTCTCCATTCTTCCTTTTCTTTCTTCTTCCTCTTTTTCCTTCCTTCCACATCAGTCACCAAACTTCTGCTTTCTTTCCCTATCATATTACTTCTACCTGTCTTTTTGCTTTTTTCCAACCCTATCCCTTGATCATTTTCCATATTCTGAATTCATCCTCAGTCCCTCAGTGCTCTTTAACTTCCTACTTCCAACACTCAGACCCTCTTCTGTTTCCAACTTTTTTCCATGCCCTCAATTTCACTTCATTTTGTCCTCCACCTTTTTCCATCCTCCACTTTCCTCCTCATTTAAACCCCCACTCTCTTTCCTCTTTTCTCTTTCAATGATTTTTTCTTTTGTTTAATCCCCCCCTTCTCTCTTCTCCTTTTCACCTTCACTTCCCTAGTCACCTTACTTCATATTTCCTTATCCATCCTTTCCTTCCAGCTTCCATTTCCTTTATGTATTCCTCCAGTTTCCACTTCCCTCAATTTTATGCTTTTGCCTTCTCCCTCCCAATCTCAACTGCAGCTTAATTTATTTCCCCCATTCTCTTCAGCCTACTTGCTCTCACACCACTTATGCAGTCTTTACATTCTTGTCTCATCTGCACAATGCACTACTGTATTTTCCTCTTCTTCCCTCAACAACTCCCATTCCTCATCTTCACTTAAGAAAACTTACTTGCTTCTCTGTTTGCCTATGTATCCTCCTTTGTACTCCTTCAATGTGTGACCTAAGCTAATTCAGTTTGCATTTTACCATGAACTGATATCTCCTCAGGTGTAGGTGTAAAGAGGAGGTTTCATATTAAAAGCAGACTTTCCCTTACTCTGGATTTTCAAGAGGGCCTTTTCTTACCATTTCTAATGTATTTACAGTTACATTCTATTTCCTAGGATGACTGCCAAAAAATCACATCATATCAATGTTATTGTAGATATAAAATATAAAATGGATCTTTTCAAATTTATGTTTGCCAATTCGTAGTTAATTACTTAAGCAAATATAGTAAAAATGAAATTACCCTAAAAAAGTTAGATCCCATATGAAGAAATGTTCAATTATGACAAGTTCGAGTTAGCAAATGTATATAGTTGAAAATTATAGGTAATAAAAAGCAACAACCATTGAGGAACATGGTAAGCCTTCCTCTACATAGTATGGATGCTGTCACTTTTTGTTCATTGTGAAAAGCACTATACTATGTAAAGCACTGCTCACAGTATTTTTCATATTAATATACTGCAAATGTGTTCTCTATCCTTTACTGCATCATACATAAAACATGCTACCTGAATACTTGACTAATTCTTCAGTCTTAGGATATAAGTAATTGTACAACACTACATATTTCTGTAAGATTCTGTCCTCTAACATGACTTTTGTTTTAAGAAAATTATTTTCATATCTAAGCTATTAAACTGATCTCTTAGTTATGTTAGTATACTCTCTAAATTCTTCATTGGCTTATCTTGTAATGCACAGAAATTAAATATAAGGATTATGAGAAAGAGGGAATCAGGATCTATTTAGAAAGGCAGTGCTTGCTGACCAGACACCAAGGAGCTTTCCCAAACCATTCAGGAGAGGGCCTGGGGAACAGACCTGGTAAGGTGTTTTATTGAATACTCACATTTCAGAGTGTTCTTTCAGTGCTAATTGGCAAATGTTCCTTTTCAACCCAGAGTAAGTCTGTGGACTCGGACAGAGATAATTGTGATCTTTCTGGGCAAGGCAGTGATTGATCATCATTATCTGAGGCAACATCCACTTCTTGTTACACCTAGACCAGACGTGAAACTGACATATAGGATGAGGGGGGTCACACTGTAAGTTCTATTGAGTGGAGGGTCTGTGTTCCCTGGAAATGGTTCCTTTTTGTCCTGGAGAAAGTGTCATTAGTACTCAGGGATGGTCTGCATAGGTTTGAGCTTTAAGAACAGCCATAAAGATCTCCCACACCTGAGCTCACAAAGGCAGAACAGAGCCACTTCCACCATAACTCACAGCTTTCCCTCAAGAAACTGAATTACAGAGTCCATTTCCTTCCTGATCGCACTTGCCCCCACAACATTGGGAAAGAATGCATCATTCACATACTACATACAAGACCAGGTATAATCACAGATAAAAGATGGCAATAGGAAAGCAAATGAACTTAAGTAATGGAAACCAAGACAATCTGGCAATATCAGAAAAGAGCACTCCCAAAACAGCAAGTTGAGCATTATTAAACACTCCCAGAAAACAAGGCTCAGACATGAATTCATACTGCACAATGAAGATAGAGATCCTCTTCCCTTTTCACCCTTCTATTTCTACTCCTTTTTGAGACTTGTTACTTCTTAACTTCTAGATTCCCAAAAATTTTCTCACTCTGTTTGGTGTCCCCTTCATATTTTCTACCTCCTTCAGTTCACTTCTTCCAACATATTCTCCATTTTATTCAATTTTCTTCGGTATACTCCAATCCTTTTCTGCTTTTATTTTTCCTTCATTTCTCACTCCTTCTCCTCCCTTTTCACTTTTTCATCCTATCCTCTTTAATCCTGATATATGTCTGTATACTCTCCCCTCTTTTAGATCTTAAATCCAGAAACTTCTTCTCCAATATCACCTCTTTTGAAGGCTTTCTTTTGTTTATTGTTCTAGTTATTTTCTTTTTTCCTTTCTCACACTCTTTTTTACCCTTACCTGTCATCTCCTCATTTGCCAAATGCCCTCTATCTTCCTCTTCTATTATGTCCTATTTTCCTTCCTCTAATCTTTGCACAACATTTTTTCTCCCCCTTTCTTTCCATTCTTCCTCCTTTTTTCTCTTTCTACATCAGACACCATACTTCTACTTTCTTTCTCTATCATATTACTTCCACCTGCCTTTCTGCTTTTTTCCAACCCCATCCTTTGATCATTTTCCATATTCTGAATTCATCCTAAGTCCCTCAATGCTCTTTATCTTCCTGCTTACAACACTCAGATAATCTTCTGTTTCCAACTTTTACCATGCCCTCAATTTCCCTTCATTTTGCCCTCCACCTTTTTCTGTCCTCCACTTTCCTCCTTGTTTAAACCCCCACTCTCTTTCCTCTTTTCTCTTTCAACCATTTCTTCTTCTGTTTAATGCCCCCTTTCTCTCTTCTTTTTTTCTCCTTCACTTTACTCTTCACCTTTCCTCATATTTATTAACGTTCTTTCCTTCCAGCTTCCATTTCTTTATGTATTCCTCCACATTCCACTTCCCTCCATTCTATGCTTGTGCCTTCTCCCTCCAAATCTCAACTGCTGCTTTATTTATTTTCCCCCATTCTCTTCAGCCTGCTTGCTCTCACACCACTCATGCAGGCTGCATCTTCTTGTCTCCTCTGCAGATTGCACTATTGTATTTTCCTCTTCTTCCCTCAACAACTCCAATTCCTCATCTTCACTTAAGAAAACTTACTAGCTTCTCTGTTTGCCTATGTATCCTCTGTTTTACTTCTTCAATGTGTGACCTAAGCTAATTCAGTTTGCATTCTACCACGTTCTTATATCTCCACAGGTATAGGTTTAAAGAGGAGGATTCATATTAAAAGCAGACTTTCTTTTATTCTGGATTTTTAAGTGGGCCTTTTCTTATAATTTCTAATGTATTTACAGTTACATTCTATTTTTTAGGATGACTGCCAAAAAAATCACATCATATTAATGTTATTGTTGATATAAAATATAAAATGGATCTTTTGAAATTTATGTTTGCCAATTTGTTGTTAATTAGTCAAGGAAATATAGTAGAAATGAAATTACCGTAAACAAACATAGACTCCATATGAAGAAATGTTCAATTGTGACTTGTGAGTTTCTGCAATTGTATATAGTTGAAACTTATAGGTAGTAAAAAGCAACAACCACTGAGGAACATGGTAAGTCTTCCTCTACATAGTATGGATGCTGTCACTTTTTGTTCAATATGAAAAGCACTATACTATGTAAAGCACTTCTCACAGTATTCTTTATATTAATATACTGCAAATGCGTTCTCTATCCTTTACTGCATCACACATAAAACATGCTACCTGAATACTTGCCTAATTCTTCAGAATTAGGATACAACTAATTGTACAACACAACATATTTCTGTAAGATTCTGTCCTCTAACATGTCTTTTGTTTTTAAAAAATTATTTTCATATCTAAGCTATTAAACAGATCCCTTAGTTATGTTAGTATACTCTCTAGGTTCTTAACTGGTTTATCTTGTAATGCACAGAAATTAAATATAAGGATTATGAGAAAGAGGGATTCAGGATCTATTTAGAAAGGCTGTGCTTGCTGACCAGCCACCAAGGAGCTTACCCACACCATCAGGGGAGGGCCTGGGGCACAGGCCTGGTAAGGTATTTTGTTGAATACTCACATTTCAGAGTGTTCTTGGCAGTGCTAAGTTGCAAATGTGTCTTGTCAGCCCAGAGTAAGTTCCTGGACTCTGACAGAGATAATTGTGATCTTTCTGGGCAAGGCAGTGATTGAACATCATTATCTGAGGCAATTTCTACTTCTTCTTACACCTGGACCAGAAGTGAAACTGACATATAGGCTGAGGGGGGTCACACTGTAAGTTCTATTGAGTGGAGGGTCTGTGTTCCCTGGAAATGGTTCCTTTTTGTCCTGGAGAAAGTGTCATTTGTACTCAGGGCTCGTGGGCATAGGGCTGAGCTTTAATAACAGCCATAAAGATCTCCCAAACCTGAGATCACAAAGGCAGAACTGAGCCACTTCCACCATAACTCACTGCTTTCCCACAAAAAATTGAACTAAAAAGTCCATTTTCTTTCTGATCGCACTTGCCGCCACAACATTGGGAAAGAATGCATCATTCACATACTACATACAAGACCAGGTATAATCACAGATAAAAGATGGCAATAGGGGCAGAGCGCCGCTCCGGCTCCCCTTTCCCCTTTGCAGGGCGAGAGGTGTCTATGGTGCTCCTGCTGCCACTGCCTACACAGCCACTGCCACCGCCGCCGCTGGGTGCAATCTCTATGGCGAGGAGGAGAAGGAGGAGCGCGAGCTCAGAGACACAAGTACACAAGTAAAGGGTAAAGTATTTTTATGAAACAAATTTTCAATCAAGCATAAGATTTTGATGCTTCGCATCTAGACCCCTTGTGCTGTCACTATGCCAGCAGCAACTGTAGATCTTAGCCAAAGAATTTGTGAAGTTTGGGCCTGTAACCTGGATGAAGAGATGAAGAAAATCCATCAAGTTATCCGAAAATATAATTATGTTGCTATGGACACCGAGTTTCCAGGTGTTGTTGCAAGGACCATTGGAGAATTCAGAAGCAATGCTGACTATCAATACCAACTGTTGAGGTGTAATGTAGACTTGTTAAAGATAATTCAGCTCGGACTGACATTTATGAATGAGCAAGGAGAATATCCTCCAGGAACATCAACTTGGCAGTTTAATTTTAAATTTAATTTGACGGAGGACATGTATGCTCAGGACTCTATAGAGCTACTAACAACATCTGGTATCCAGTTTAAGAAACATGAAGAGGAAGGAATTGAGACCCAATATTTTGCAGAACTTCTTATGACTTCAGGAGTGGTTCTTTGTGAAGGGGTCAAATGGTTATCATTTCATAGTGGTTATGACTTTGGCTATTTAATCAAAATTCTGACCAACTCTAACTTGCCTGAAGAAGAACTTGATTTCTTTGAGATCCTTCGATTATTTTTTCCTGTCATTTATGATGTGAAGTACCTCATGAAGAGCTGCAAAAATCTCAAAGGTGGATTACAGGAAGTTGCTGAGCAGTTAGAGCTGCAGCGGATAGGACCTCAGCACCAGGCAGGGTCTGACTCACTGCTCACAGGAATGACCTTTTTCAAAATGAGAGAAATGTTCTTTGAAGACCACCTTGATGATGCCAAATACTGTGGTCACTTATATGGCCTTGGTTCTGGCTCATCCTATATACAGAACGGCACAGGGAATGCATATGAAGAGGAAACCAGCAAGGAGTCATGACAGGAAATAGTCTTCTTATGTTTATTTTATACGAGTTACACACATGATTGTATATAGGTTTTATCATCCCTAAAATAATAGGCAATACCTCCCCCTCCTTTTGTAGCCTGTCTTTTCTGCTTTCAGTAATAAGTATGGCCTTTCTTAGCTATGATCTTAATAAACTAAAGTACATTCAGGTTAAATCTGGCCTTAATTTAATACACTTCTTATCAAGCTTGTGTGACAAAGCTACATTACTGAATAATTTGATAAACTTTGCCTAGTTGAGCACGTATGGGGTCTAAGAAAAGCCTCTAGAGTTCCCTCACTACTAATATCCAATCACAAGGGCTTCTTTATGAAGAGTGTAAAGCTGGTTTGAAATTCTTCCGTCACATAGCAGCCTATGCATGCCAATTTTAGGAAAAGGGAAAAACAAAACAAAATAAAATTAACTATCATTGACTGTAATTTATTTCCCTCTTCCATGCCTCTCCTCCTATTCTGCAGTACTTATAGGTATTTAAAATTGTGGACCATCAAGTTTGCACTTTATAGAGTGGTTTCAATCCTCTATTTTTTCAAAAATTGTGATTTTTTTTTTTGCTCTTAGCTAGAAAAATGACCATCCACCACCTTTTTACAGTATTTGCTTGTTTTTGACATTCAGCGTACAGCACGTGCATTGTGCAAATTGTTGATTCAGCAGGACTAACAGAAAACAAGAACTACTGAGGAGTCTATTTACTGTTCTGTGTGTAGTGTTTAGCCTTCCAAGCACATCTCATGTCTGTTGGTTTCTAATTGGCATGCATAGGCCAATTAGCTAATAAAATTACCTGAGGAGTGTAATGCTTGTTTATTTTTTGTGTATATCTTTGCAATTTATTTTATATATATTGTCAAGAGACTGTGAAATATTTAGCCATGCAGAATATGTGACCAGACCAGAGCATGTGTTGGAAGATTTTGGTGAACATTAACTCTACCCTGAAGTGATGGACTACAAGTTGTAATGTGTGTTATCTGCACTTCAATCAATAATATTAGCAAGTCTCCAACTGTTAGCAACACAGTTCGTTTCCCTTGTACATTCTGTATACCTGATGCTGTACCTGGACGGTCCTTTTTAAACTAAACGTTATTTGCAAAACAGAGGGTATTATTTGTTTTTAAAGCTTTTGTAAATAAAGGCTTCAAAAATGTTTTCCTATATAAAAAAAAAAGATGGCAATAGGAAAGCAAATGAACTTAAGTAATGGAAACCAAGACAATCTGGCAATATCAGAAAAGAGCATCCCCAAAACAGCAAGTTTTGCATTATTAAAAACTCCCGGAATTCAAGGCTCAGACATAAAATCATACAGCACAATGAAGATAGATATCCTCTTCCCTTTTCACCCTTCTATTTCTACTTCTTTTTGAGACTTGTTACTTCTTAACTTCTAGATTCCCAAAATTTTTCTCACTCTTTTTGGTGTCCCCTTCATATTTTCTACCTCCTACAATTCACTCCTTCCCACATATTCTCCATTTTATTCAATTTTCTTCAGTATACTCCAATCTTTTTTTTGCTTTGATTTTTCCTTAATTTCTCTCTCCTTCTCCTCCCTCTTCACTTCATCATCTTATCCTCTTTTCTCATGATATATCTCTGCAAACTCTCCCCTCTTTTAGATCTTAAATCCAAGAAACTTCTCCCATATCACCACTTTTGAAGGCTTGCTTTGGTGTATTATTCTAGTTTTTTTTCTTGTTTTCCTTTCTCATACTCTTTTTTGACCCTTACCTTTCATCTCCTCATTTGCTAAATGCCCTCTTTCTTCCTCTTCTATTAGGTCCTATTTTCCTTTCTCCAACCATTGCACAACATTTTTCCTCCCAATTCTCTCCATTCTTCCTTTTCTTTCTACTTCCTCCTTTTCCCTCCTTCCACATCAGACATCATACTTCTGCTTTCTTTCTCTATCATATTACTTCTACCTGACTTTTTGCTTTTTTCCGACCCCATCCTTTGATCATTTACCATATTCTGAATTCATTCTCAGTCCCTCAATGTTCTTTATCTTTCTGCTTACAACACTCAGATCCTCTTAGGTTTCTAATTTTTTTCTATGCCCTCAATTTCACTTCATTTTGTCCTCCACCAATTTCCGGCCTCCACTTTCCTCCTCAAATCAACTCCCACTCTCTTTCCTCTTTTCTCTTTCAACCATTTCTTCTTCTGTTTAATCCCCCCTTTCTCTCTTCTGCTTATCACCTTCACTTCCCTCTTCACCTTTCTTCATATTTCCTTAACCTTCCTTTCCTTCCAGCTTCCATTTCCTTTATGTATACCTCCACCTTCCACTTCCCTTCATTCAATGCTTGTGACTTCTCCCTCCCAATCTCAACTGTTGCTTTATTTATTTTCCCCCATTCTCTTCAGCCTGCTTGCTCTCACACCACCCATGCAGGCTGTATCTTCTTGTCTCATCTGCACAATGCATTACTCTATTTTCCTCTTCTTCCCTGAACAACTCCCATTCCTCATCTTCACTTAAGAAAACTTACTTGCATCCCTGTTTGCCTATGCATCCTCCTTTGTACTCCTACAATGCGTGACCTAAGCTAATTCAGTTTGCATTCTACCATGAAATGATATCTCCTCAGGTGTAGGTGTAAAGAGGAGGTTTCATATTAAAAGCAGACTTTCCCTTACTCTGGATTTTCAAGAGGGCCTTTTCTTACCATTTCTAATGTATTTACAGTTACATTCTATTTCCTAGGCTGACTGCCAAAAAAGCACATCATATTAATGTTATTGTTGATATAAAATATAAAATGGATCTTTTCAATTTTATGTAGGCAATTCGTTGTTAATTACTTAAGGAAATATAGTAAAAATGAAATTACCCTAATCAAACATAGATCCCATATGAAGAAATGTTCAATGATGACAAGTTAGTGTCAGCAAATGTATATAGTTGAAAGTTATAGGTAGTAAAAAGCAACAACCATTGAGGAACATGGTACACCTTCCTCTACATAGTATTGATGCTGTCACTTTTTGTTCAATGTGAAAAGCACTATACTATGTAAAGCACTGCTGACAGTATTCTTCATATTAATATTATGCAAATGTGTTCTCTATCCTTTACTGCATCACACATAAAACATGCTACCTGAATACTTGCCTAATTCTTCAATCTTAAGATATGAGTAATTGTACAACACTACATATTTCTTTAAGATTCTGTCCTCTAACATGCTTTTGTTTTTAGAAAATTATTTTCATATCTAAGCTATTAAACTGATCCCTTAGTTATGTTTGTATACTCTCTAGGTTCTTCATTGGTTTATCTTGTAATGCACAGCAATTAAATATAAGAATTATGAGAAAGAGTGAATCAGGATCTATTTAGAAAGGCAGTGCTTGCTGACCAGACACCCAGGAGCTTTCCCAAATCATTCAGGAGAGAGCCAGTGTCACAGGCCTGGTAAGGTATTGTGTTGAATACTCACATTTCAGAGTGTTCTTGGCAGTGCTAAGTGGCAAATGCTCCTTTTCAGCCCAGAGTATGTCAATGGACTCTCACAGTGATAATTGTTATCGGCCTGGTATAGGCAGTGATTAAATATCACTATCTGAGGCAACTTCCACTTCTTGTTACACCTGGACCAGAAGTGAAATTGACATATAGGCTGAGGGGGGTCACAGTGTAAGTTCTATTGAGAGGAGGGTTTGTGTTCCCTGGAAATGGTTCCTTTTTGTCCTGGAGAATGTATCATTAGTACTCAGGGATGGTGGGCATAGGTTTGAGCTTTAAGAACAGCCATAAAGATCTCCCACACCTGAGCTCACAAAGGCAGAACTGAGCCACTTCCACCATAACTCACTGCTTTCCCACAAGAAACTGACCTACAGAGTCCATTTCCTTCCTGATCGCACTTGCCCCCACAACAATGGGAAAGAATGCATCATTCACATACTACATACAAAACCAGGTATAATCACAGATAAAAGATGGCAATTGGAAAGCAAATGAACTTAAGTAATGGAAACCAAGACAATCTGGCAATATCAGAAACAAGCACTCCCAAAAAAGGAACTTGTGCATTATTAAACACTCCCAGAAAACAAGGCTCAGACATGAAATCATACAGCACAATGAAGATAGAAATCCTCTTCCCTTTTAGCCCTTCAATTTCTACTTCGTTTTGAGACTTGTTACTTCTTAACTTCTAGATTCCCAAAAATTTTGTCACTCCTTTTGGTGTCCCCTTCCTATTTTCTACCTCCTACAGTTCACTACTTCCCACATATTCTCCATTTTGTTCAATTTTCTTCTGTATTCTCCAATCCTTTTCTGCTTTGATTTTTCCTTCATTTCTCTCTCTTCTCCTCCCTCTTCACGTATTCATCCTATCCTCTTTTCTCCTGATATATGTCTGCATACTCTCCCCTCTTTTAGATCTTAAATTCAGAAATTTCTTCTTCCATATCACCTCTTTTGAAGCCTTACTTTTGTTTATTATTCTAGTTATTTTTCTTTTTTTCTTTCTCATACTCTTTTTTTACCCTTATCTTTCATCTCCTCATTTGCCAAATGCCCCCTTTCTTCCTCTTCCATTATATTCTATTTTCCTTTTCATCTCTTCATTTGCCAAATGCCCTCTTTCTTCCTCTTCTATTATGTCCTATTTTCCTTCCTCCAAACATTGGAAAACATTTTTTACTCCCCCTTTCTCTCCATTCTCCCTTTTCTTTCTTCTTAGTCCTTTTCCCTCCTTCACCATCAGACAACATACTTCTGCTTTCTTTCTCTCTCATATTTCTTCTACATGCCATTTTGCTTTTTTTCCAACCTCATCCTTTGATCATTTTCCATATTCTGAATTCATCTTCATTCCCCTCGATTCTCTTTATCTTCCTCCTTCCAACACTCAGATGCTCTTCTGTTTCCAGCTTTTTTCCTGGCCCTCAATTTCCATTCATTTTGTCCTCCACCAATTTCCATCTTCCACTTTCTTCCTCATTTCAACTTCCACTCTTTTTCCTCTTTTCTCTTTCAAACATTTCCTCTTCTGTTTATTCCCCCCTTTCTTTGTTCTCCTTTTCATCTTCACTTCCCTCTTTACCTTTCTTCATATTTCCTTATCCTTCCTTTCCATCCAGCTTCCATTTCCTTTATGTATTTGTCCACCTTCCACTTCCCTCCATTCTATGCTTGTGCCTTCTCCCTCCCAGTCTCAACTGCTGCTTTATTTATTTTCCCCCATTCTCTTCAGCCTGCTTGCTCCAACACTACTCATGCAGGCTGTATCTTCTTGTCTCTTCTGCACAATGCACTACTGTATTTTCCTCTTCTTCCCTCAACAACTCGCATTTCTCATCTTCACTTAAGAAAACTTACTTGCCTCTGTTTGCCTGTGTATCCTCCGTTTTACTCCTTCAATATGTGACCTTAGCTAATTCAGTTTGCATTCTACCATGAACTGATATTTCCTCAGGGATAGGTTCAAAGAGGAGGATTCACATTAAAAACAGACTTTCCTTACTTTGGATGTTCCAGAGAGTTTTTTCTTACCATTTCTAATGTATTTACATTTACATTCTATTTCCTAGGATGACTGCCATAAAATTACATCATATTAATGTTTTTTTCATATAAAATATAAAATGGATTTTTTTCGAATTTATGTTTGCAATTTCGTTGTTAATTACTTATGAAAATATAGTAAAAATGAAATTATCCTAAACAGACAAAGATCCCATATGAAGAAATGTTCAATTATGACAAGTTAGTGTCAGCAAATGTATATAGTTAAAACTTATAGGTAGTAAAAAGCTACAACCATTGAGGAACATGGTAAGCCTTCTTTACATAGTATGGGTGCTGTCACTTTTTGTTCAATGTGAAAAGCACTATACTATGTAATGCACTGCTCACAGTATTCTTCATATTAATATACTGCAAAGGTATCCTTTATTTTTTACTGTATCACTCAAAATACATGCTACCTGAACATATGCCTAATCCTTCAATATTAGCATATAACTAATTGTACAACACTACACATTTCTGTTAGATCATGTCCCCTATATGCCTTTTTTATGATAATTGTTTATATTTCTAAAACGTTAAACTAATCCCATTTATCTTCCACATTTAGTAAACTTCTATAGGTTCTTAATAAGATTTTCTTGAAATGCACAGAAATTTGAAAAGGATTATGAATAAGAGGAATTGGGGATCTGCCTAGCAAAGGCAGTGCTCAAATATCAGCTTCATAAACACTTTTATGCCTGGACCAGAGGTGAGCCTGACACAAAGTACTAGGGAGTGCACCCTGGGATTTCTCATTGAGTAGAGAGTTTTGTGTGCTCTGGAAAAGAGTATTGTTTGCCCTAGAGAAAGCATCAAGTCCCTGCCAGTACTACTCAGTAGCAGTGGGGAGAGGTCTGAGATTCCAAAATAGCCTCAGGAGAGCTCCTACAACAGAGTTCATAAAAACATTACTGAGTAACTGCCACCAGGACTTACAGATTGGCCCCAAAATGCAGAACACTCATAAGAAATATTTTTGAGCCCATGGGCCCTCAGATCCACAGGACAGACAGGCACTAGTCACTGACAACAAAAGCACATATCATGACAGATAACAAGATGGCAAAAGGAAAGCAAAAGAATTTAAGCGATGTAAACCAAGGCAACCTGGCAAAATCAGAACCCAGCTCTCCAACCACAGCAAAGAGTGGATTACCAAACACTCCAGAGAAACAAGGATCCATGATGATGATAGATATCTTGTTGACGTGCATGAATAACTCCCTTAAACAACCACAGGAGAACACACATAAACAAATAGAACCTCTGACAGAGGATGCACAAAAATAATTCAAAGAACTACAGTAAAACACAACCAAACAGCATTAAAAATTATAAATGGAAATAGAAACAATGCAGAAAACACCAAAAGAGACAACCCTTGAGATATTTATCTCAAAAAACGAATCAGGAGTCACAGAACAAGTATCACCAACAGACTACCAGAGATGGAAGGGAGAATCATATTCTTCCTCTTTCCTCCTCTCATTACTTTCCACTTCTCACCTCTTTGTCTTCTTTTATGCCCTTTTTTTGTCCTCCACAAACTTCCCTCTTTTCCGTGCCCCATCTCCTCCTCCAAGTTCGTTATTCAGGCTACCTTCCGGCTCTGACCTGTTTAAGACTCCCTACTCCTTTTAAACTTTACCCTCTTTCTATTTTTTTCTTACAATGTTTCTCCAATCTCCTCTCTCTCATTGCACTCTACTTCCATCACACTTCTCCCCCCTCATCATTTCTTTATCTTATCTTTACTCCTGTTTTCTCTTTAAAGAAGAAACAAGAAAAACACTCAAAGAACTCAAAGAACTACAGGAAAACAGAACTAAAGAGATGAAGGAATGGAAAAAGTAATTTAAAATGAAAATAGACACAATAAAGAAAACACTAAAAGAGACAACCCTAGAGGTAGAAATCCTAAAAAAGCAATCAGGAGTCACAGATGCAAGTATTTCCAACAGACTACAAGAGATGTAAGACTGAATCTCTGGGGCTGAAGACAACATAGAAAACATAGATATAACAGTCAGAGAAGATGCAAAAACCAATAAGCTCCTAACCAAAACTGTCCATGAGATCCAGGACACAATGAGAAGAAGAACAAACCTCATGAAAATAGGAACAAAAGAGGGTGAAGTATATCAACTAAGAGGCACAGTAAATATCTTCAACAAAATTCTAGAAGTAAACTTCCCTACCCTTAAGAATGAGATGACCAAGAGCATAAAAGAAGCCTACAGAACTCCAAATAGGTTGGACTAGAAAAGAAATTTCTCCCAACACATAAAAGTTAAAACACCAAGTGCCCAAAGCAAAGGAAAGATACTAAAAGCAGTAAGGGAAAAAGGTCATGTAACATATAAAGTCAGACCAATCAGAATCACACCTGATTTCTCAACAGAGACTATGAAAGCTAGAAGAGCCTAGACAGACATCATTCAGGCCCTAAGAGAGCACAAGTGCCAGCCAAAACTGCTATACATAGCAAAACTATCAGTCACCATAGATGGAGAGACCAAAATATTCCAAGACAAAACTAAATTTACACAATATCAGATCACAAACACAGCACTACTACGAATTATATGTGAAAATCCAAATACAACGAGGGGAACTACATCCTAATTAAAACAAGAAAACTTCTTAGCACGAAAACAAAAAGAGAAAGACACACAGGCACATTTCAACCTACAAAAGCAATAATAGCAGGAAAAAGCAACCACTATTCCTTGATATCTATTAACATAAATTGACTCAACTCCCCAATAAAAAGACATAGGCTATCAGACTGGATACATAAACAAAACCCAGCATTTTGCTGCATACAGGAAACTCATCTCAGAGCCGAGCGAAGACAGATACTATCTCAGAATAAAAGGTTGGGAAAATACTTCCAAGCAAAAGGCCTCAAGAATCATGCTGGAGTGGCTACTCTAATATTGAATAAAGTAAACTTCCAAGCAAAAGTTATCAAAAAAGTTAAGGAAGTACACTTTTTACTCATTAGAGGGGAAATCTGTCAGGTGGAACAGTCAATATAACATATATGCTCCAAGTACAAAAGCACTCTTATTCATAAAAGAAACCCTACTAAAGCTCAAAAAAAAAAAAATACATTTCACCCAACACAAAAATAGTGGGAGACTTTAATACCCCACTCTCACCAATGGAGAGATAATGGAAACAGAAACTTAACAAGGAGGCTGTGAAACTATCAGAGACTATGAACCAACTGGAATTAACAAATATCTACAGAACATATCATCATTAAACAAAAGAATCCACCTTCTTCTCAGCACCTTCTCTAAAATTGACCACATAATTGGACATAGAAAGAGCCTAAATCGATATAATAATATTGAAATACTCCTATGCATCCTTTGAGATCACCATGGTTTAAGGTTGGTCTTTAATAACAACAAAGACAACAAAATGCCCATATACATGTGGAAACTAAACAATGCACTTTTAAAAGATAGCACGGTCAAAGAAGAAATAATGAAATAAATTAAGGATTTTCTAAAATTCAATGAAAATGAAAACAAGACATACTTATACCTATGGGATGCCATGAGAACAGTACTGAAAGGAAAACTTGTAACTCTGAGTGCTTCCAAAAAGAAATTGAAGAGAGCATACATCAACAACGTGACAGCAGAGCTTAAAGCTGTAGAACAAAAGGAAGCAGATACACTCAAGAGGAGTAGACAGCAAGAAATAAATAAACTTAGGGAAGAAATAGACCTACTAGAAACAAAAATAACCATTGAAAGAATCAACAAAACCAAGAGCTGGTTTTTTGAGAAAATTAACAAGACTGATAAACCCTTAGCCAGATTAACTAGAGGGCAAAGATAGAGTATCCATATTAACAAAACCAGAAAAGAAAGTGAAGAAATAATGACTGAAACTGAGGAAATTCAAGAAATTATCAGATCCTACTACAAAATCCTATACTCAAAAAAGCTGAATAATCTGGAGGAAATGGATATATTACTAGACAGATACAAGATACTAAAGTTAAACAACGGCCAGGCAAGCCATCTATATAATCCCATAACACCTAAAGAAATAGAAGAAGTCATCAAAAGCCTCCCTACCAAAAAAAAAAAAAAAAAAAAAAAAAAAAAAAAAAAAAAAAAGAAAAAAGAAAACAAAAAAAAAAAAGCCCAGGTACAGATGGGTTCAATGCAGAATTTAATCCCACATTTATTGATGATATAATAACAATACTCTCCAAACAATTCCACAAATAACAATCAGATGGATTACTCCCTAACTCATTTTTGAGGCTACAATAATTCTTTTTCCTAAACCACACAAAGATCAAAGATAGTACAAGGAAAGAGAACCTCTGAAAAAAAATCTCACTTATGAACATTGATGCAAAAATACTCAAAAAAATCCTTGCAAACCGAGTTAAAGAACACAACAAAATGATCATTCACCATCGTCAAGTAGGCTTCATCCTGGGATGCAGGGATGGTTTAATATATGGAAATCCAACAATGTAATCCAACATATAAACAAACTCAAAGGAAAAAAAAAAACATGCTCATCTAACTAGGTGCTGACAAAACATTTGACAAAATTCAGAACCCCTTCATGTTAAAAGTCCTGGAAAGAACAGGAATCCAATGTCCATACTTAAACATAATAAAGGCAATATACAGCAGACCAACAGCCAACATCAAACTTAATGGTGAGAAACTTGAAGCAAACCCGCTAAAATCAGGGACTCCACAAGGCTGGCCACTCTCCCCCTACTTATTCAACACAGTACTGGAAGTCCTGGCTGGAGCAAGTAGACCGCAAAAGGAGATCAAGGGTTTACAAATTAGAAAGGAAGAGATAAACACATCACTCTTTGCCGATGACATGATAGTGTACTTAAGTGACCCCAAAAATTCCACTAGAGTACTCCTACCGCTGATAAACAAGTTCAGCAAAGTGGCTGGATATAAAATTAACTCAAACAAATCAGTAGCCTTCTATATTCAAAGGACAAACATGTGGAGAATGAAATTAGTGAAAAGATACCCTTCACAATAGTCACAAAAACTATGAAATTCCTTGGAGTGACTCTAACTAAGCAAGTGAAGGACCTGTATGAAAAGAACTTCAAACCTCTAAAGAAGGAAATTGAGGATGAACTCAAAAAATGGAAAGATCTCCCATGCTCACGGATTGGAAAGGTCAACATTTTAAAAATGGCCATCCTACTAAAAGCAATCTACAGATTCAATGCAATCCCCATCAAAATTCCAACCCAGTTCTTCATGGAATTGGAAAGATCAATGTGCAATTTCATCTGGAATAACAAAACACCTAGAATAGCGAAATCCATCCTCAAAAAAAAAAAAAAAAAAAAAAATCTGCGGGAATCACTATCCCTGACCTCAAGCTATATTACAAGGCAAATGTGCTAAAAAACTGCATGATATTGGTACAGTGATAGGTACATGGACCAATGGAATAAAATAGAAGATCCAGAAATGAGCCCTCACATATATGTTCACCTGGATTTTGACAAAGGAGCTGTAAACATTCAAGGGAAAAAGGACAGCCTATTCAACAAATGGTGCTGGTCCAACTGGCACTCAGCATGCAAAAGAATAAAAATAGACCCTTTCTTATCTCCTTATACAAAGCTCAGGTGTAAGTGGATAAAAGATCTCCACCTTAAACCAGATACACTGAAATTATTAGATGAGAAAGTAGGGAAAACTTTAGAATATATAGGCACAGGAGAAAATTTTCTGAACAAAACACCACTGGCTCAAGCTCTAAGGTCAAAGATTAATAAATGGGGCTTAATGAGATTGCAAAGTTTCTGTAAGGCTAAGGACATTGTCAAGAAAACAAAACGTTCTCAGTTGAGGAATATCGAATTGTTCAGAAATATCTGAGGAAGTGATTGACATCCTGAGCCATCAGGGAAATGCAAATCAAAACAACCCTGAGATTCCACCTCATACCAGTCAGATTGGCCAAGATCCAAAACTCAGATGACAACAGATGCTGGCGAGGTTGCGGAGAAAGAGGAACACTTCTTCACTGTTGTTGGGGTTGCAAACAGATACAACCACTCTGGAAATCAGTCTTTCGATACCTCAGAAATTTGGACATAATACTACCTGAAGACCCAGCTATTCCACTTCTGGCCATATACCCCAGAGACACTTTAATACACAACAAAGATATATGCACCACAATGTTCATAGCAGCTCTATTTATAATAGCCAGAAGTTGGAAAGAACCCAGATGTCCTTCAGAAGGTGAATGGATACAAAAATTGTGGTACATTTATACATCTCAGCTATGAGAAACAATGACTTAACGAAATGCTTAAGAAAATGGATGCATCTAGAAAATATCATCCTGAGTGAGATAACCCAGTCACAAAAGAACAGACATAATATGCAGTCACTGATAATGGGATACTAACCCCAGAAAGCACTGAACACTCCATAAACAACTCCCCGACTGTGTGAGGCTCAAGAGAAAAAAAGAAAAAAAAGAAAGAAAAGAAAAAAAATCATTATGCTCAATTCTTACACACCAAGAAAATGTTGACTAATTCCAGGTTACATCCTGTTTTACATGTACTTTATGCTCATTGTAACTAGTAAGACCTTAATGCACACTATCAAACCTTTGGGGGAAAAAAGCCAAATATTGACAAAAATGTATTCGTATACTTTTATGTAAAAATCCTTAAAATTTGTACATTCATCTTTGTTTTTTAAAATAAAGTTGTTCAAAAATTTTTTTCTATTTTTCTTTAATATAGTCTTTGTTTAGATTTTCATGAAATTCATTGTAAAAGTAACTTTTATTTGTCAAATATAATTGTCATAATGGAGGCTTACTGATGAATAAACTCATCTTTTCCAGCTCCAAAAATAAATAAATAAATAAATAAACCCTTTGTCCAAGATTCTCTACCTTCCTAATGATCGTTCCACTGATTTACCTTCTACCAGGCTGAATAACTCAACTTGCTGCTTGGAAGAGACCAATGAAAGTAGGAATTTTCATTCTCCTGTTCTTAATACTCAGTCAGGAATATTGCTTGTTTCCACAGACCTTTGGAAACAGCCCAGATTCAAAACCCATCTAGTTAACAACTTAGAGGAGTTTAGCTAAAGCGTAGCCAATTTAGTCCTAGCAAATACAAAGAAATCCAGAAGACAGTAGCTAAGAGCTATTATCCTTACCTTCTCTTCTCGTCTCAGTTTTCATATTTTCTTACTTTTTGATGTCCCTTATTGTCCTCTTTTCTTTTTATCCAGTCTTGTTCCATGTTCCTGGTTACCTCTCTTTCCTCAAAACCCTTCCCTCCTTCCTTCTCTTGACACTTCCCTCAACCCTACAACTGAAGACACTATTTTTCTGATTCCTCATTTTCCTCACCCCACCTCTTCTATCTTCGATCCTCTGTTTCATTACATTTTGCTCTTCCTCCTTCCTTGCTTTTTTCTTATTATCTCATTCTCCATACTTTCTTCATCTTTCCCATCTACTCTGCTTAGTGTTTTTCATTATTTGTTCTCATCATCTTCTTCTTTTCTTTTTATTGTTGATATTCGTCTCCTTTACCTCCTCCTCTTTCTTTCCTTCATCTTCTTACTTCCTACATCTTCTTCCCGTTCATCCTCTTTTGTATTATGTCCTCTTTCTTCTATTCTTGATTACCTCCTTTCCTCTAATATCCTATTTTTATCTTCCATTTTACTTCTCCTTACCTTCTTGCTTCCACTCCTTTCTCTCCTTTCACTTCCCTCCACTTTCCCCATTGTACTCATCCCTCTCATTATCATCTCTGTCTTCCCTCTTCTTTCCTCTTTCCACATCATTTTTATGCCCACTGTCTCCAGCTACACTCATTCCACATGGGCCCTTCTCTCTGTTCTCAATTCTTTCATACTCCTTCTTCTACACTCCTCTTTCTTTTTCCTTGATCTTCTTGCACCCCCCTACTTCTTATTCTTCACTCATTTTGATTCTCTTCTACTTTTCTACTCTTCTCTCCTTCATATATTTCCCCTTTCCCATCACCTAGTCTCTCTCTAATTCTCTACTTTTTCACTCCACTTGATCACTCTACATCACAATTCTCTATCCTTTCCATCCTTCCTTCTCTTGATTCTACTCTCCTCTTCCGTATCCCCCTATTTTTCTTATATTCATAATTTTATACTCTCTAGTAGTGTTCACACCTACATTTCTCTCCTCCTTTACTTTATCACTTTCTTCCTTTGCTCACTTCTCTCCAGACTCTATTTATACTTGGATTCAACTCTTCTTTACCATCATCCTTTAGCTTACCTTTTGCTGCCTCCTTTTCTTTCTCTCCTTTTCTGTCTTGTACCATTGCAACCCCTTATCTCTTTTATTCTATTTCCTACCTCTTCCTTCTTCTTGTTTGAATCCTAAAGGCCCCCACTGGATAATAGAGAGTGCATTATTAATATGTCTATCCATCTAAGACCATGTATAGTTTTGATGGAAAATTGTGTCAGGAGGGGGTGTGCTTTGAGCCTTAAAGTGCTCAATAGAGGGCCTATAACAGCCTTCTGCTGCCTGCCAATCCAGATGAAAATTCTAAAGAACCTCTCCAGCATC
Organism: Micromys minutus; assembly: GCF_963924665.1. Lineage (NCBI taxonomy): Eukaryota > Metazoa > Chordata > Mammalia > Rodentia > Muridae > Micromys > Micromys minutus. The sequence continues at coordinate 109,706,377 of NC_137970.1, read as the reverse complement.
TTATTTGGCAGTGGGATGCCAAGCTAAGAGACATTAAAGTTTCAAGCCTCTGAGTTGAAAAAGCCATTCTCAACTAAATTTAGTAATTGTAATAGTTCTGGTCGAGGATTCTCTACATAGCAACAAAAACGCCAAGATAATTCTGTTTCTGCTTTCTTTTTCTTCCACTCTTTGATCAATTTTTCTTTTCACTCCTATTTCTTTTGTATTCCTTCTTAATCTTCCATAATCCTCTTCTTCACTCATCTTCCTTCCTCTTGTTTCTTACCTGCACCATTTTCTTCCCTGCCCTGCTCTTCCTCCTTTTCTCATGCCATCTGCTCTTCTGTTACATTATTTGTTCCATTTTTCTTACCCCTCATTCTTCTTCCTGAACCCCTCACCTCTACTCTGATCTTCCCTGAATCCTGCCTCAGCTCCTCTTCCCTTCTGATTCTTTCACCACAGTCCATGATCTTTCCTCTATATGCACATCTTCTTTCTGTCCTCCACCTATGTATCTCTTCCACTCTCTTATCATTCCTCTCCCTCTCATCTCCCTTGTGTCTCCTTCATTTTCTTTCCTACTTCCTTTTTTCTTCCTATGCTCTCCTTCTTCCTTTTCTATCCCCTTACTTTTTAGCCTCTTCTCTATTTTCTTTTATATCCTCTTTTATTTTGTACCTTATCTATTTCCCCTTACACTTTCATGTTCTCACAATATTCCTAGATCTTCTTGGTTTCATCATCATTCTCCCCACGCCCATTATCTTCCTTCTTCTCTTTGACTTCCTCTTTCCTCTTCTCAGAACATCCTTTTCCACATTGTGCCATTTAAAACTTCCACACTGTTCTTTATTTTTCCTCTCCCCATCATACATATTTTTTCTTACCTTTTTTACTTGCTTACCTCTCCATACCTTGGCTAATTGAGTGGGCCTATAGGCTTCATGGGCTACACAAGACTGTAGCCCATGTAGTCTGAATCTCTGGGATAATGATCAACTGTAAATGGCATATATTATAAAATCCCACCCTAGCTCTGCCTTGCACTCACCAGTATGGCATTTCACCAGGACAGTCAGTTGGCTCTTGTAATTGATTGTAGTCAATATCTCTGTAAAAAGACAATGAGTAGAGCCTTAATACTGAATGGTTATGTGCCAGAGACGTATGCATACACAATTAAATATAAGACAAATAATAGAAGAAACATAACATGTAATACAACCTCCAATCCTTCCTGTATCTGTGATCCTACAAGAAATATCCAGATGCATACAATATCTTTCCCAATGCAAACAAAATTTCCAAGTCAAGAAACATAATGTACCATCTTTCCCTTTCTTTCTGCTTCCTTTTCTTCCCTCCTTCCACTTCAGAAACCCACTATCTTCTTTGCTTGTCCCTTACCTTTCTTCTTACTGCCTGCTTTCCCCTCCTTCCTACCTCATCCTTTGTTCACTTTCCTCAGTTCTCTCTCCTCCCTTTGTCTTCTTCCTTTCTTCATCCAGATCCTCTTCTGTTTCCTACCCTTCACCATGCTCTCAATTTTACTTCATTTTTTTTTTACTCCACAAAGTTCTTTTCTCCACTATCTCTATCCTTCCAATTCCCCTCTCTTTTCTCTTTCAACCATTTCCTCTTCTGTCTTTCCCCCTTCCCTCTTATCCATTTCACCTTCTTTTCTCTCTTCAACCCTCCTCATATTCCCTTATCCTCTCTTTCCTTCCCTTTCAGCATCATTTTTTTCTGTATACCTCCACTTTCCCCTTCTCACACTCTACCCTTGTCTCCTGTCCCTTCAAATCTCCATTGCTGCCTTACCTATAATTTCACCATTGTCTTCAGCCTCCTTGCTCTCACTCCACTCATAAGGCCCTTATCTTCTTATCTTCCCTGTACAGTCCAGTATTTTCCTCTTCTGCCCTCCACAACTCTTATTCCTCCTCTTATTTTAAAACAACAGTCTTGCATCCACGTTTACCAGTGTGTCCCCAACTTCAATTCTTCCATGTTTAAACTATGCTAATTAAGTTTGCAGGCTACCATGACTGGATATCTCCTCTGAAGTTGGTTCAAACAGGAGGGATCACTGGATTTTCACTTATCTCTGGATTTTCAAAACAGCCTTTCCCTTGCATTTCCAATCTTATTCTTTCTCTTCCCTCCTCTATTCACTTTATACTTCTGAAACCCTTTTTTTCTTTTTTTTTAATTTTTATTCATTTATCTCCTCCATTCAAATCTCACATTCCCTCATTCTACTTTTTTCCCTCCTTTTTGTCCTCCATACAGCTCCCTTTTTATTCCTGCCCCTTCTCTACATCCCCATTCACTACTCACTCTGCCTCTCTGCTCTGACCACTTTAAGAAACCCTCCTCCCTTTCTTGCTACCTTTCACCCTCCTTCTCCTCTGTCATCCCTTCTTTATGCTATCATCTTCACACCTGTTTTCACTTTGAGTGCTCTCAGCTCCTTTAGATCTTACCTCTGAAAATTTCTTTCTCATATCATGTCTTTTTAAGTATTCCTTTTTTGTTATTCAAGTTCTTTTTCTCTTTTTCTTTCTCATCCTCTGACTTTTATACCTATCTTACTTCTCTTCATTTGCCAAACGTCATCTTTCCACTTTTTCAATTATATTATATTTTCCCTCCACCCACCCTTTCACAACACTTTCTTTCTCCTCCTTCCCTCCATTCTTCTCTTTCTTTCTGCTTCCTCCACTTCCCTCCTTGCACCTCAGACACTCTTGATCTGCATTCTTTCTCTCTCAACTTGCTTCTTCCTGCGTGTTTTCTCCTTCACCTTATCTCACCCTTTGATCACTTTCCATATTCTTAATTCATGCTCAGTCCTCTCAACACTCTTTATCTTCTTCATGTCACCATCCATATCCTTTTTCTCTTTCCTACATTTTCCCTGCCCTCAATTTCACTTCATTTTTTCCTCCACCATTTACTTTCCTCCTCTTTCCTCATACATTCAATTGCCCCCTCTTTTCTTTCAATAATTTCCTCTGCTGTCTTCTTCCCTGTTCCTTTTTCTCCCTCTAAATGTCTCTTCCCTTGTCACCCTTCCTCATATTTCCTTATCCTCACTTTCTTTCCATTTCTGCTTCTGTGTTCTTTTGGTGATCTTACATTTTCCTTTTACCACTACAATATCTTTGTCTCATCTTCGTTCCAACCTCCTCTGATGCCTGGTCTACTCTTTCCACATTCTCTTCCGCCTCTCTGTTCTTCCACCACTATTACAGCTGGTATCTTCTTGTTTCATCTTCCCTATGCACTATTCCAATTTCCTCTTCTCTGCAACTCTCCTTTTTTTTCTTCCTTTAAGACAACAGTCTTGTTTCCCTGTCTACCTGTTGCCCTAGATTTTGCTACTTACATCAGTAACCTCTGCTGCTTAAGTTTGCACACAGCCCCAAACAGATATCTCCACAGAGTTTGGTTGAAAAAGAAGGAATGCCATTACAAACAGGACATACTTTTCCCTGGATTGACAAGAGAGTCTTTCCTTTGTTTTTCTAATGTATTTACAGTAAAATTCTATTTACTAGAATGACTGACAAAACAAAATCAATCACATCATATTAATGGCTTCGTTGATGTAAAAGTGGAAATGGATCTTTTCTACTTTTATGTTGCAAATCCGTATGTTATTACTCAAGGAAATATACTAGAAATGAAATTATCTTCAGGAAATTAATTACACATGAATAAATGCTCTATTATGAAGAATTAACTATAACAAAGGTGTATACTTGAAACATACTGGTAGTTAAAAGCATCAACAACTGAGCAACATGGTAAGCCTTCCTCTACATTGTATGGATGCTCTCACTTTTTCTTCCCTGTGAAAAGCACTATACTATGTAAAGAACTGCTCACAATATTCTTCATATTAATATACTGAAAATGTGTCCTCTATCCTTTACTGTATCGCTCATAATATATGGTACCCAAATCCTTGCCTAATTCTTCAATCTTTGCTTATAACTCATTGAAAATACTTAACAGTATTGTAAGATCATGTCCTCTAACTTGCCTTCAGTTTTACAATTATTGTTTATATTTCTAAGATTTAAACTGATACAAATACTCTTTTTTATATTAGTATATTACTTTAGGCACTTGATACATATTTCTTGCAATGGACAGAAATTAAAAATAAGGATTATGAGTAAGAGGAAATCAGGATCTGCCTTAAAAAGGATACTCTAAGATAAGATGCACAGTCCCTGCAACAGTCTTTTTTTTGGCCTAGAGAAAGAGCCAGGTCCCCACGAGTAGTATTCAGGACCTGTTGCCAGAGGGCTGGACTTATAGAACAGCCTCAGAAGAGCTCCCACACCCGAGCTCACAAAGTCAGAACTGTGGCACTGCCTTCAGAACTCACAGCTTTGGCACAAAAGGCTGGACACTCAAAAGCAATTTTGTTTCTGAGCCCATGGGCCAGAAGATCGACAGGAGAGACAGGCACCAGTCGCTGACTAAAAGACCACCCAGGATTACAAGATGGCAAGTGGAGAGCAAAAGAAATTAAGCAAAGGAAACCAAAACAACCTAGCAACATCAGAACCCAGTTCTACCACCAAATTAAGCAGTGCACTACTAAACACTCCAGAAATATGAGGTTCTGAATTGAAATCATACTGCACAATGATGACAGTGGTCTTGGAGATGTACATGAATAACTGCCTTAAAGAACTATAGGAGAGCACACATTTAAAAAAAAAAAGATGTTCTTATATAGGAAACAAAATATTACTCATAAAGTATATAAAACACAACCAAACAGCAGAAGAATAAAAATGGGAATAAAAACTATATTAAATACACCAAAAGAGACAACCCTGGAGATAAGTAATTCGAAAGAAAAAATGTGGAGTAATGCTTGCAAGCATCAACAACAGAATAAAAGAAATGGAACAGAGTATTATTCTTCCCCTTCCCTCCTCTCTTCACTTTCTACTTCACCTCTTTTGATGTATTTTCTTTTTCTTTTACTATCCCTCACATTCAGATCTCTTCCCTCCTTCCACATTTCTCCTATTTTTGTCCTCCATACACTTCTCTCTTTATTTCTGCCCCCATTCTCTACCAATCCTACTGCCCTTCTCTGACTTCTTTAAGACCAACTTCTCCATTTCTTGCCACCCTTTACCCTCCTCATGTTTCTTCCCCTGATTATACTATCACAGCTTACCTTACCTCCTTTTCACACATCACCCCTCTTTCCTCCCTCCTTTTCACCTGCATCTCTTCTTATTTAATCTATTCTTTCCTAGTCAAATTTTGTTTCTCCAACTACATCTACCACTATCACTTCTGTTACTCTTTCCATCCAATTAATTCATTTCTCCTGTTTCAACTAATTGTGTCTTCCCCCATTTCTCTCCTTCTTTCTTTCTTTCTCACTGTCCTATCTTCCTGTCTTCCATACCATCTGACATTCCTCTTCCCTCCCATTCTTCATTCCTCATGATCCCTCTCATCCTCTCTTTTGTTCTCTCTACATTCAAATTCCCTTCACTTTCCTCCACAACTTTCCCTACTCTTTTCACACATTTTCTCTTTCCATCATGATCCTTTCTTGTATTCTCTCTGCCACATTCTCACCCATTTTTTTCTTCTTCCTACCTTCTATTTCCACTTATTTTAAGACTTCTTACCTTTTATATTCTATCACAGATAATAGGATGGCAAACAAAAGCAAAAGAACTTAAATAATGAAAACAAAGACAATTTGGCAACATCAGAATCCTGTACTCCCACCAAAACAAGCAGTGGATTCCCAAACACTCCAGTGAATCAAGGCTCAGACTTGAAATTATACTTCACAATAATGGTAGAGAACTTGGAGATGTGCATGAATAACACCCTTAAAAAGTTTGCAAAAAATAATATACTGTTAATTAAAAAGCAACCACAATTGAGTAACATGGTAAGCCTTCCTCTACATAGTATTAGTGCTCTCACTTATGGTTAAACATGAAAAGCACTATACTACATAAAGCACTGCTCACAATAGTCTTCAAATTAATATACAGCAAATGTATCCTCTATACTATATTGTATGACTCATAATACATTCTACACAAATTATTGTCTAATTATTCAATCTTAGGATATAACTAATTGTGCAAAACTACACATTTCTGTAAGATCATGCCCTCTAATGTGCCTTCTGATTCATAATTGTTTACATTTCTAATATATTATTCTGATACTGTTTCTCTTCCTTATATTTGTACATTCCTCTAGGTAGTTGATATGCTTTTCTCTTAATTAAAAATTAAAAATTAAAGATTATGAGTAAGATGGAATCTGGCTCTGCACAAAAGGCTGTGCTTGAGGACAAGACACCCAGGTTTTTTTCTCACTGGTCCAGTAGGGAAACTGGGAACAGGCCTGGGGTGTGGTGTTGATTTGAGAACCCAGAGCTCAGAGTGTTCATGTCAGTTCTTGTGGCAAATATTCCTTTCCAGCCCACAGTAAGGGCCCAGATTCTGTCAGACAGAATTGTGATCTGCCTGTAAAAGTCAGTTTTCAAAGTTCAGGTTCAGGGGCATATTTGCAACTTGACCAGAGCTTATGCTGACACATAGGCCCAGCGAGGGTACACCAGGAGTTCTGAGTTTTGTGCTTACCAGTAACTGTTCCTTATTGTCATAGAAAAAGACCCAATAGAACTCAGGATCAGTGGCCAGAAGTCTGGGATTCCAGAACATCCTCAAAAGAGCTTCTATATTTGAGCTCACAAAGACAGATCTGAATCACTGACACCAGAACTCACTTCTTGTCCACAAATCCCAAACACTCAGATGTAATTTTCTCCCTGAGCTCACGGGCCTTCACATACAGGGGAAAGACAGGGAACAGTCACAGACTACAAGACCACATATAATCAGAGATAACAAGATGACAAGAGGAAAGCAAAAGAACTTAATCAATGGAAACCAAGAAAACATGGCAACATCAGAACCCAGCTCTCCCACCACAGCAGTAGTGGATTACTAAATACTCCAGAAGAACAAGGCTGAGACTTGAAATCATCTTTCACAATAATGATAGAGATCTTGGAGAAGACCATGAATAACTCCCTTAAAAAACTACAAAAGAACATACAAACAAAAAATAGAAGCTATCAAATAGGAAACAAACAAACAAAAAAATCACTCAGTGAAGTACAGGAAAACACAACCAAAGAGCAGAAGGAGAAAATGGAAATAAAAATGATAAAGAAAATGCAAAGAGAGACAATTCTGGAGATATTTAATTAAAAAAATGAAAAGAAATGATGAGTCACAGATCAAAGCATCACCAACAGACTAAAAGAGAGAGAATGGAGAATTTTATTTTGCCTCTTCCACATTCTCTTCACTTTCCACTTCTCACCTCTTCTTTTTTTTCTTTTTCTTATTTTATCCCCTTCATCAAGATCTCCTATTTCCTTATTCCACTTTTATCCTCCTTTTATCCTTTCATACACATCTGTATTTATTCCTGCCTGCTCTACTCTTCTCCATCACTACTCACTCTACCTCCCTGCTCTGACCTCTGTAAGACTCCCTCCTCACTTTCTTGACACCTTTGACCCTCTTTTTATACTTTCTTACCATTTCTACAATCACCTCTTTTCCTTTTCTTCCTCTTCCTCCAGATCACACTTGTTTCTACTTCCTCCCTCTTTTTTATGTGTATCTTCTCCTAATTTAATCAATTCTTTCCAATCAATTTTCCTTCCTTCTACCACATCTACACTTTCTCTCCTGTTAAAACTCCCTCCAATTATTTTTTTCTCTGTTTCAACTCCCTGTTTCTTCCCTCCTTTCTCCACTTCCTTCTTTTCCTCACACTCCACTTCTATCTGCAGTTCTTCCACATTATCTGACATTCCTCTTCCCTCTTCTGCTTCACCCCTCATATTCCCTCTCGTGCTCTCTTTTCTTCACTCCACATTCAAATGCCCTTCATTTTCCTCTTCCATATTTCCTACTTTTTTACCAGTTTTCTCTTTGCAGTGTGCTCCTTTCCTATCTTCCCTCAGCTTCACTTTCTCTACAATTTCCTCTTTCTCCTCCTCCCTTTTATTTACATTTGCTTTTAAGCATTATTACCTCTTTTCTTCCCCATTCCCTATATTTCTCTTCACTCATATTGATATCCCTTTCCACAGCTCTACTTCCTACAGTTCCATACTGCGCTCATCTTCTCCATCTTCTTCTTGTTTCTTCTGTATCCCTCAATTCATTTCTGCTACTATCTTTCCTCGCCTTCTCCCTCCTCATCCTCCTCTGTCACTTTATCCTATCCTCTTCACTCCTGTTTTCTCTTTCCCTGCTCTCCCCCTTTTATTGCTTACCTCTAGAATTCTTTTATCTCACATCACTTCTTTTCATGTCTTCCTTTTGTTAATCTTTCTAGTTATTTTTCTTTTTTACTTTCTCATCCCATCTTTTACATTTATCTATGATCTCTTCATTTACCAAATGTCCTCTTCTTGTCTTCTATTGTTTCCTATTTTCAGTCCACCCCACCCCTTCAAAACTCTGTATTTGCTCCTTCTTGTCCTTTCACTTTCAGTTCTTTCTGCTTCCTCCACCTCCTTCTTTCGACCGCAGACACCCTCCATCTGCTTTGCTTCTCCCTCATTTTTCTTTTTTCCTGCTGGTTTTCTACTTATCCTTACCTCATTCTTTGATCACTTTCCAATTTCTTAATTCATCCTCAGTCCCCTCTTTATCTTCTTCATTTCTTCATCCAGATCCTCTTCTGTATTCTACCCTTTGTCATTCTCAATTTTACTTCATTTTCTTTCACCAAGTTCCTTCCTCCAAGTTCCCTATCCTACCAATTCACCCTCTCTTTTCTCTTTAAACCATTTCCTCTTCTGCCTTAATATCCTGTACTCCTTCTCTATGTCCCTTTCACTTCCAACTTCCCCTCTCCTCATATTCCCTTATCTTTACTTTACTTTCCATTTTTTCCAGCTTCCATTTTTTTTCTGTACTCATCCAATTTTTTTTTCTCCAATCTTCCCTTGGATCATCATCCTTCCAAACTCCTCTGCTGCCTTGTCCACTCTTCCACATTCTCTTCAACCTGTTTTCTCTCACCCCACTCATAAAGCCATATCTTTTTATCTCATCTTCCCTATGAACTACTTTATTTTCCTCTTCTTCCGTTCTCAACTCTCATACTGTCCCTTCCTTTAAGACAACAGTCTTGCTTCCCTGTTTGCCTGTGTGTCCTCCATTTCACTACTTCTTTGTGTAAACTATGCTAAATAAGTTTGCACCCTACCATGACCTGATATCATCTCTGAGGTTGGTTCAAACAGAACTTCCTTTTCTCTGGATTGTCAAGAGAGCCTTTCCTTTACATTTCCAGTTTATTTACAGTAACATTCTATTTCCAAGAATGACTTCCAAAACAAAACCAATAACATCATAGTAATGTTTTCATTGATATAAATGGGCAAAATGGATCATTTTGACTTTCATGTTTGCAAATCCATGTGATTACTCAATTTAACATAGTAGAAATGACATTATCCTCAGGAATCATAAAACCTGATGAAGAAATGTTCAATTATTGATACATTTTTCTTGCATGCACAGAAATTTTAAAAAAGAATTATGTGTAAGAGGGACCCAGATTCTCCTTGGACAAAGCAGTGCTCAAAGATAAGACTCACAGGTGCTTTTATACCTGGACCAGTGGTGAGCCTCAACAGGGAGGACTCAATGGAAGTTCTCCATGAGTGGAGAGTTCTGTACTCACTATAAAAGGGCAATGTTATCCCTATAGAAAGGACAAGGACCCCATCAGAGGTACTCAGGACTGGTGGGCAGAGGGCAGAGGGCAGAGCTCCCAGAAGAGCCTCAGAAGAGCTCCCACTCTGGAGCTCAGAAAAACATTATTGAATCACTGCCACCAGAATTCACAGCTTGCCCACTGAAAGCCAAACACTCATAAGCAAAGTTCTTCTTGATCCCACACGCGCTCAGATCCACGGGAGAGACAGGCACCAGTCACTGACAACAAGACCACATATCGTCACAGAAAACAAGATGGCAAGAAGAAAGCAAAAGAACATAAGCAAGGGAATCCAATAAAATGTGGAAATATCAGAATCCAGCATTCCCACTGTAGCAAGGAGGCTCTGACTTGAAATCATACTGCACAATTATGATAGAGATCTTGGAGATGTGCAGGAATAACACACTTAAACAACTACGGGAGAATACACATGACCAAATAGAACCTCCTATGAAGAAAACAAAAAAATCACTCAGAGAACTACAGGAAAACACAATGAAATAGCAGAAGGAATTAAAAATGGAAATAGAGGCTCGTAGAGGCTGAGCAACTGGCGGGTGGGAGAACTGGGCTGCCGAGGAGCAGAGAGATCTCTGCAGAGTGCACACAGAAAGTGCACACCCTACGTTGCCCTGCCCTGCCTTGCCCGATCCAGCGATTGGGAACAGAAAATTAGAACTTCTGTTTCCACCCGGAGGCGACCTCAGGACACAGAGCAGAGCCTGGCCAATCTGCCACCCAGAACGGAGGCTCGTAGAGGCTGAGCAACAGGTGGGTGGGAGACCTGGACTGCCGGGGAGCAGAGAGATCTCTGCGGAGTGCACACGGAAAGTGCACCCCCTGCCTTGCCCTGCCCTGCCGTGCCTGATCCAGCAACCAGAAACAGAACGTTGGAACTTCTGCTCACACCCAACGACTCTGAGGCATAAAACAGGGCACGGCCCATCTGACACCTGGACCAGTGGAGAACCAGGGACACAGACCAGGTACAAGGGAAAGGCAAGAACATATCACTGACAACAAAATGGCAAGAGGAAAGAGAAAGAGTATATCCCAAGGAAACCAGGACAATCTAGCAACACCAGAACCCAGCTCTCTCATAACAGCAAACATCGGAATTCCAAACACTCCAGAATAAGAAGACACAGACCTGAAATCATACCTCAAGATGCTGATAGAGATACTTAAACAAGAAAAAGAGGAAAAGCAAAAAGTTTCAGAAGCTTTTAAAGAAGAAACAAGAAAAACACTCAAAGAACTCAAAGAACTAGAGGAAAACAGAACCAAAGAAATAAAGGAATAGAAGAGGGAAATTAAAACAGAAATTGACACAATAAAGAAAATGCTAAAAGAGATAACCCTAGAGTTAGAACACTAAAAAAAAAAAAAAAAAAATTCAGGAGTCACAGAAGCAAGCATTTCCAATAGATTACAAGAGATCAAAGAGAGAATCTCGGGAGCAGAAAACAACATTGCAAACATAGAAAAAACAGCCAGAGAAGATGCAAAAAGCAAAAAGCTCCTAACCCAAAATGTCCAGGAAATCCAAGACACAATGAGAAGACGGAACCTAAGGCTAATAGGAATAGAAGAGAAAGAAGAGTATCAACTAAGAGGCACAGTAAATATCTTCAACAAAATCATAGAAGAAAACTTCCCTACCCTCAAGAATGAGATGACCACGAGCATAAAAGAAGCCTTCAGAACTCCAAATAGGTCGGCCCAGAAAAGAAATACCTCCCGACACATAATAGGAAAAACATCAAGTGCCCAAAGCAAAGAAAGAATACTAGAAGCAGTAAGGAAAAAAGGTCAGGTAACATATAAAGGCAGACCAATCAGACTCACACCCGATTTCTCAACAGAGACTATAAAAGCTAGAAGAGTCTGGACAGACATCATGCACAACCTAAGAGAGCACAAGTGCCAGCCAAAGCTGCTATGCCCAGCAAAACTATCAATCACCATAGATGGAGAGATGAAGATATTTCAAGAGAAATCAAAATTTACACAATATCTGACCACAAACCCAGAACTACAATGAATTATAGGTGGAAAACCCAATACAAGGAGGGAAAATACAGCCTAGTAAAAACAAGAAAACTCCTAAACAAGAAAACAAAAAGATGAAAAAAACACAGACACAACTCAACCCAAAAAAGCAATAATGGCATGAAACAGAAACAACTATTCCTTGATATCTATTAACATAAATGGACTCAACTCCCTAATAAAGAGACATAGACTATCAGACTGGATACATAAACAATATCCAGCCTTTTGCTGCATACAGGAATCTCATCTCAGAGACAGAGACAGACACTATCTCAGAGTAAAAGGGTGGGAAAAAAACTTCCAAGCAAACAGCTCCAAGAAGCAAGCTGGAGTGGCTATTCTAATATCGAATAAAGTAAATTTCCAATCAAAAGTTATCAAAAAATATAAGGAAGGACACTTTTTACTCATTACCGGGGAAATCTGTCAGGAGGAACTCTCAATCCTTAACACATATGCTCCAAAAAAAAAAAATCACCCACATTCATAAAAGAAACCCTACTAAAGCTCAAAAAATATATTTAACCCCACACAATAATAGTGGGAAACGTTAATATCCCACTCTCACCAATGGATAGATCAGGGAAACAGAAACTGAACAAGGACACTACAAAACTAGCAGAGACTTTGAACCAACTAGAATTAATAGATATATACAGAACATACTATCCCAAAGTAAAAGAATACACCTTCTTCTCACCACCCCATGGCACCTTCTCGAAAGTTGACCACATAATTGGACACAGAACGAGCCTCCATCGATATAAGAAGATTGAAATACTCCCATATATCCTCTCAGATCAACATGGTCTACAGATGGTCTTTAACAACAACAAAGACAACAAAAAGCCTACATACACATGGAAACTAAATAACGCTCTGTTAAAGGATAGCAGGGTCAAAGAAGAAATAAAGCAAGAAATTAAGGATTTTCTAGAATTCAACGAAAATGAAAACACAACATACCCAAACCTATGGGATCTAATGAAAGAAGTATTGAGAGGAAAACTCATAGCCCTAAGTGCTTCCAAAAAGAAACTAGAGAGAGCTCACATCAGCAACCTGACAGAACAGCTAAAAGCCCTAGAACAAAAGGAAGCAGATATACCCAAAAAGAGTAGACGGCAAGAAATAATCAAAATTAGGGCAGAAATAGATCAAATAGAAACAAAAAGAACCATTGAAAACATCAACAAAACAAAGAGTTGGTTCTTTGAGAAAATCAACAAGATTGAAAAACCACTAGCCAGACTAACTAGAGGGCAAAGAGAGAGTATCCAAATTAACAAAATCAGAAAGGACAGTGGAGACATAACAACTGAAACTTAGGAAATTCAAGAAATCATCAGATCCTACTACAAAAACTTATACTCCACAAAATTGGAAAATCTGGAGGAAATGGACGAATTCCTAGACAGATACATGGTCCCAAAGTTAAACCAGGACCAAGTAAACCATCTAAAGAACCTTATAACACCTAGAGAAATAGAAGTCATCAAAAGCCTCCCAACCAAAAAAAGCCCAGGTCCAGACAGGTTCAGTGCAGAATTTTATCAGACATTTATTGAGGATATAACACCAATACTGGCCAAACTATTCCAAAAGATAGAATCAGATGGAATATGACCCAACTCATTTTTTGAGGCTACAATTACCCTCGTACCTAAACCACACAAAGACCCTACAAGGAAAGAGAACTTCAGACCAATCTCACTTATGAACATTGATGCAAAAATACTCAACAAAATCCTTGCAAACCGAATCCAAGAACACATCAAAATGATCATTCAACATGACCAAGCAGGCTTCATCCATAGGATGCAGAAATGGTTTAACATAAGGAAATCTATCAATGTAATCCACCATATAAACAAACTCAAAGACCAAAATCACATGGTCATCTCACTAGACACTGAGAAAGCTTTAGACAAAAACCACCACCCCTTCATGTTAAAAGTCCTGGAAAGAACAGGAATCCAAGGCCCATACTTAAACATAGTAAAAGCAATGTAGAGCAAACCAACAGCCAACATCAATATTAATGGCGAGAAACTTGAAGCAATCCCACTAAAATCAGGGACTCTACAAGGCTGCCCACTCTCCTCCTACCTATTCAACATAGTACTAGAAGTCCTGGCTGTAGCAATTAGACAGCAAAAGGAGATCAAGGGGATACAAATCAGAAATGAAGAGATAAAAACATCACTCTTTCCCGATGACAAGATAGTGTACTTGAGGGACCCCAAAAATTCCACCAGAGAACTCCTACAGCTGATAAACAAGTTCAGCAATGTGGCTGGATACAAAATCAACTAAAACAAATCAGTAGCCTTCCTATACTCAAAGGACAAACATGTGGAGAAAGAAATTAGGGAAAAGGTACCCTTCACAATCGTCAAAAAATCTATGAAATGCCTTGGTGTGACTCTAACTAAGCAAGTGAAGGACCTGTATGACAAGAAAATCAAACCTCTAAAGAACGAAATTGAGGAGGATGTCAGAAAATGGAAAGATCTCCCATGCTCATGGATTGGAAAAATCAACATCTTAAAAATGGCCATCCTACCAAAAGCAATCTACAGATTCAATGCAATCACCATCAAATTTCCAACCCAGTTCTTCATGGAATTGGAAAGATCAATGTGCAATTTCATCTGGAATAACAAAACACCTAGAATAGCGAAATCCATCCTCAACAACAAAAAAACATCTGCGGGAATCATTATCCCTGACCTCAAGGTGTATTACAAGTCAATTGTGCTAAAAACTGCATGGTACTGGTACAGTAATAGGCACGTGGATCAATGGAATAGAATAGAAGATCCAGAAATGAGCCCTCATGTATATGGTCACCTGATTTTTGACAAAGGAGCAGTAAACATTCAATAGAAAAAGGACAGCCTATTCAACAAATGGTGTTGTTCCAACTGGCACTCAGCATGCAGAAGAATGAATATAGACCCTTTCTTATGTCCTTGTACAAATCTCAAGTGTAAGTTGATCAAAGATCTCCACGTTAAAACAGATACACTGAAACTATTAGATGAGAAAGTAGGGAAAACCTTAGAACACATAGGCACAGGAGAAAATTTCCTGAACAAAACACCAATGGCTCAAGCTCTAAGGACAAAGATTAACATATGTGACTTAATGAGATTGCAAAGTTTCTGTAAAGCTAAGGACATCATCAAGAAAACAAAACGTCAACCAATAGAATGGGAAAAAATCTTTACCAACACCACATCAGATAGAGGCCTAATATGCAAGGTGTACAAGAAACTCAAAAAGCTAGACACCAGAGAATCAAATAACCCTATTAAAAATGGGGTACAGAGCTAAACAAAACGTTTTCAGTTGAGGAACACTGAATGGCTGAGAAACATCTGAGGAAGTGCTTGACATCCTTAGCCATCAGGGAAATGCAAATCAAAACAACCCTGAGATTCCACCTCACACCAGTCAGATTGGCCAAGATCCAAAACTCAGATGACAACAGATGCTGGCGCGGCTGCAGAGAAAGAGGAACACTTCTCCACTGTTGGTTGGGTTGCAAGCTAATACAACCACTCTGGAAATCTGTCTGGTGATACCTCAGAAAATTTGATACAGTACTACCTGAAGACTCTGCTATTCCACTTCTGGGCATATACCCCAGTGACACTTTAATACACAACAAAGATATATGCACCACTATGTTCATAGCGGCTGTATTTATAATAGCCAGAAGCTGGAAAGAACCCAGATGTCCTTCAAAAGATGAATGGATACAAAAATTGTGGTACATATACACAATGGAATACTACTCATCCACCAGAAACAATGACTTAACCAAATTCTTAAGAAAATGGCTGCATCTAGAGAATATCATCCTGAGTGAGAAAACCCAGTCACAAAAGAACAGACATAATATGCAGTAACTGATAGTGGGATGCTAACCCCAGAGGCTTGCACTCCATCAGAAACAACTCACAAACTGTATGAAGTCCAAGAAATAAAGAAAACAAAACAAAACAAAAAATATTTTCAAAACAAGAAAACTTTAACTATTTCCATGTAACATTTTGTTTACATGTATTTTAGCTCATTGTAAGTATTAAGTTTTCAAGGCATACAATCAAATCTTGAAAAAAATCAAGTACTGACTAAAAAATATATTCATATAGTTTTATATAAAAATTATGTTAAAATATGAAAAAAGTACTGACAAAAATGTATAATTTTAAGCAAAAAATGTTTAAAATCTGTACATTTATCTTTGTTTTGTAAAATAAAATTGTTTAAAAAATGGAAATAGAAACAATAAAAGAAAAGATGAAAAGAGAGAACCCTGGAGATTGTTAACTCAAAGTACACATCAGAATTCACAGATGCTAGCATCACCAATAGAACAAAATATGAAAGAGAGAATCTTGTTCTTCCTCTTTCCTCCTCTCTTCACTTTTCACTTCTTATCTCTTTTTTCTTTAATTCTTTTTATTCTTTTATCCCTTTCATACAGATCTCCCTTTTTCTCATTCCACTTTTTTCTTTAATTTTTCTTGTCAGTTTTACCCTCCTTTTTTCCTTACAAAGTTTCTCTAATCTGCTCTCCCCCATTACCCTCTACCTCCATCAAATTATCCTTTATTTACATCTTTCTATTCAACTGTATCTCTCTTTATTTAATATATTCTTTCCTATTCACTTTTTTCCTTCTGCCTGATCAACCGCTTTCTCTCCACTTAGCTGACCCCTCCAATTCCGTCTTCTCTCCTGTTTCAACAGTCTGTCTTTCCCCACCTTTCCCCACTTTCTTAATTCTATCTTTCTCTCTTTCCATCTTCCTTTTTCACAAACATCAGACATCCCTCTTTTCTCCTATTCTCTACCCCACACATTCCCTCTCTTCCTTTCTCTTCTTCTCACCATATTCAAATTTCCTTCACTTTCCTCCACAATGTTCATTACTCATATACTCTTTTCTCTAAGCTCATTTATCCTCTTTCCTCTGTCTCTCTTTCAATCCCATTTCCTCTACATCCTCCTACCTTTTAGTTCCACTCCTTTCTTAAACCTTTTTACCTCTTAACTTCTGAATTTTCTACATTTCTTTTCACTCATATTCATATCCCCATCCTCTTCCCTACTTCCTACAGTTCCATTTTTCCCACAACTTTACCATCTTCTTTTCCTTTTCTCTTTATGTCCCGTATCATGTTCTGCTTCTGTTATACTCAGCAGAGATTATGAGAGCTAGAAGATCTTAAACTAACATCATATAAACCCTAAAAAACACAATTGACAGCCAGGCTACTGTACCCAGCAAAACTCTCAATCACCATAGATGGAGAAAGCAAGATATCCCAGGAAAAAAACTAAATTTATGCACTATCTGACCACAAATTCAGTCTTATAAGAAATAATAGATGGAAAACCCAACAAAAGGAGGGAAACTGCATCCTAGAAAAAGAAATAAAATAACTAAACAAGAAAAACAAATGTAGAAAGACACAAAGATATAATTCTACCTCTAAAAGCAAAAAATTGCAGGAAACATCAATCACTATTCCTAAATATCTGTTAACATAAATGGACTTAATTCCTCAATAAAGAGACATAGACTGTCAGACTGGATATATAAAGAGAATCCTATTTTGCTGCATACAAGAAACTCATCCCAGAGACAAAGAGAGACAATATCTCAAAATAAATGATTGGGAAATAAAACTTCCAAGCAATCGGCCCCAAGAAACAATTTGGAGTAGATATTCTAATACCTAGTAAAAAAGGTTTTCAACCAAAAGTTATCAAAAAAGATAAGGAAGGGCACTTTTTACTCAATAAAGCAAAGATTTATCAGGAGGAATACTCAATCGTTAACATGCATGCTCCAAATACAAGAGAACACATATTCATAAATGAAACCCTACTAAAGCACAAAACATGCATTGCACTACTCATAATAATAGTGGGAGACTTCAGCACACCACTCTCATCAATGGACAGATCATGGAAGCAGAAAATGAACAAGGACGCAATGAAATTAGCAGTGCTTTTTAACCAATTGTAATTAATAGATAACTACAAAATATTTAACCCTAAAAAAAAGAATACACCTCCTTCTCATCAACTCATGGCACCTTCTCCAAAACTGAACATATATTTGGTAACAAAACAAGCCTCAATATATATATATATATATAAGAACGTTTAAATACCCTTATAAACCTTATCAGATCACCAAGGACTAAGGCTGGTCTTTAATAAAAACAATAATATCAAAAATCCAATAAACTTCTGGATGCTGAACAATGTTCTACTCAACAATAACATTGTCAAAGAAGAAATAAAGAAGGAAATTAAGAATTTTCTAGAATTTAATGAAAATGAAAGCACACCATACCCAAACCTATGGGATGCAACAAATGAATTTCTAAGAGGAAAGAAAACTCATAGCTCTGAATGCCTCATAAAAGAAACTGGAAGAAGATACACTAGCAACTTGAAAGCACAGTTGAGAACTCTAGAACAAGAAGAAGCAGATACACCAAATAGGATTAGACAGCATGAAACAATCAAACACAGAGCAGAAGTTGACCAAATAGAAAGAAAAATAACTTTTCAATGAATCAACAAAACCAAGAACTAGTTATTTGATAAAATTAACAAGATTGATAAGCCGTTAGGCAGACTAACTAGAGGGCAAAGAGAGTTTGTCCAAATTAATAATATCAGAAATGAAACTGGACACATAACAACTTAAACAGAGGAAATTGAAGAAATCATCAACTCCTACTACAAAATCCTATAGTCAACAAAACTTAAATATCTTGAGGAAATAATGGAATTCCTAGACAGATACCAGATATCGAAGTTACACCTGGGCCAGGTAAAACATCTAAATAATTCCATGACACCTAAAGTAATAAAATCAGTCAACAAAAGCCTCAAAACCAACAAAAGCCCAAGACGAGATGGATTCAGTGTAGAATACTATCAGATACTTATTGACCACCTAAGACCAATACTCTACAAATTATTCCACAAAATAGAGTCAGATAGATCACTACCCAACTCATTTTTGATGCCACAATAACCATCATTCCTAAACCACACAAAGACCATACAAGGAAAGAGAACTTATGGACAATCTTCCCTATGAACACTGATGCAAAAATACTCAACAAATTTCTTGCAAACCGAATCCAAGAACATATCAAAACAATCATTGGCTATGATCAAGTAGGGTACATCTCTGGAATGCAGGGATGGTTTATTATATGGAAATCCATCAATGTAATCCACCATATAAATAAACTCTAAAAAAATGGTCATCTCACTAGATTCTGAGAAAGTATTTGACAAAATTCAACATTCCTCATAAGAAAGACTTGAAAAGAACAGGAATCCAAGGCCCATACACAAATGTAATGAAAGCAATATACAGCAAACGAATGGCCAACATCAAGCTGAACTGTGAGAAACTTGAAACAATCTGACTAAAATCAGGGACTAGACAACGTTTCGCACTTTCCCCCTACCTATTCAACATAGTACTGGAAGTCCTGGCCAGAGCATTTAGACAACATAAGGGATACAAATTGGAAAGGAAGAAGTAAGAACTTCACTATTTGCAGATGACATGATAGCATAATTAGTGACCCCAAAAATTCCACCAGAGAACTTTTACAGTTGATAAACAACTTCAGAAAAGTGGCTGAGAAAGAAATTGGGGGCATTATACACTCCACAAGAGTCAAAAAATATGAAATACCTTGGTGTGACTCTGACTAAGCAAGTGAAAGACCTGTATAAGAAGAATTTCAAATCTCTGAAGAAGGAAATTGAAGAAGATCTTAGAAGACAGAAAGATATTCATTGCATGTGGATTGGAAGGATCAACATTGTAAAAACAGCTATTTTACCAAAAGCAATCTACGCATTCAAAGTAATCCCCACCAAAATTCCAACTTAAATCTTCAAAGAGCTGGAAAGTGAAATTTGCAAATTCATCTGGAATAACAAAAACCTAGATTATCAAATCCACCCTCATCAACAAGAAATAATATTTGGGAATCAACATCCCTCACCTAAATCTATATTACAAGGCAATTTTCGTTAAAAATTGTATGGTACTAGTACATAGATAGTCAGTTAGATCAATGAAGGATACAGAAATGAACTCTTACATATATGGTCACTTGATATTTGACCAAGGATCTGAAAATGTTCAATGGAAAAAGGACAGTCTCTTCCACAAATGGTGTTGGCTGGCAGTCAACATGCAGAAAAAATGAAAATATACCCTTTCTTATCTCATTTTACAAATCTCAAGTGCAAGTTGATCAAAGATATTCAGATAATGCCAGGCACACTGAACCTATTAGAATAGAAAGCAGGGAAAACCTTAGATACAAAGGCAAATGGAAAAATTTCCTGAACAGAACAATAGTGGATATGCTTTAAGGGTAAAATCAATAAATAGGACTTAAGGAGAATGCAAGGTTTCTGTAATGGAAAGGACACTGTCAAGAATACAAAATGGCAGCCAACAGACTGGGAAAATCTTTCCCAATCACACATCTGATAGATATCTAATATCCTATATATAGAGAGAACTCAAGAAGTTAGACTCTAGGTAATCAACCAATCCTATTAAAATATAAGATATAGAGCTAAGCAAATAATTCTCAAATGAGGAATATTGAATGGCTGAGAAGCATCTAAGGAAGTGCTCGTCATTCCTTAGTTATAAGGGAAATACAAATCAAAAAAAAAAAAACAAAAAAAAAACAAAAAAACAATTAGATTCCACATTACACCAGTCATAATGGCTAAGAATAAAACTCAGAGACCAGGAACAGTTGAGATCCAGGGAGACAGGACTGGTGAAACTGCATTGCAACACAGAGAGGTCTGGGTCAAGAGCTCAGAAATCGCCCCTACCCCTGATTGGATCAAGGAAGCAGGAAATATGCTGTAGGAAATTGTTTTCCAACCAGAGGTCCCATGCATACAAAACAGGCACTCAGGCCATATGCCACCAGGAACAGCGGAGATCCAGGGATGTAGACCTGGTGAGACTGCACTGCCAGTAGGCAGGGCACAGAAACTTAGTGGTCAAGCCTCAAGAAAGTGCACCCCCCATTGGGTCAGTGCAGCAGAAACTCTGTTGAACAGTATCAGTTTTCCACTCTGTGAGCCCATGAGTGCAGACCAGGTGCTCAGGACGACTGCCACCCGGAACAGCAGAGATTCAGGGACACAGGCCTGGTGAGATTTCACTGCTAGTAGCTGGAGTACAGAGATATCTGGGACAAGCCTGTGGAAAGCATGCCTCCCCCATTGGTTCAGGGAGCAGGAACTCTGCCTTAGGATCTCTGTTTCCACCCGGAGTGCCCTTGGTAGCAGAACAAATATTCAGGCCATTTGCCACCAGGAACAGTGGAGATCCAGGGACAGAGGCCTTTTACATGGTAGAGATGGAAAAAAATCACTGACAACAAGATGGCAAGAGGAAAGCAAAAGAACCTAGGCAATGCAAACCAAGACAACCCGACAACACCAGAACCCAGCTCTCTTACCACAGCAAACAGCAGAATTACAAACACTCCAGAATAAGAAGACTCAGACCCAAAATCATACCTCAATATAATGATAGAGTTCCTTAAACGAGAATGAGAGAAAAAGAAAAAAAGAAATAGAAGCTTTTAAAGAGGAAAAATAAAATACTCAAAGAAATCAAAGAACTAGAGAAAATCAAAACCAAAGAGATGAAGGAATAGGAAAAAGAATTTAAAATGTAAATGGAAACAATAAAGAAAACACTAAAAGAGACAATTCTGGAGGTAGAAAACCTTAAAAAGAAATCAGCAGTTACAGATGCAAGCATCTCCAACAGACTACAAGTGAAGGAAGAGAGAATCTCGGGGTCCGAAGACAACTTTGAAAGCATAGAAAACACAGTCAGAGAAAATGCAAAACCCCAGAAGTTCCTAACCCAAAATGTTCAGGAGATCCAGGACACAATGAGAAGGCCAAACCTAAGGATAATAATAGAAGAGGGCAAAGAATATCAACTGAGAGGTACATTAATGTCTTCAACAAAATCATAGGAGAAAACTTCCCTACACTTAAGATTGAGATGACCATGCACATAAAAGAAGCCTACAGAACTCCAAATAGAGCAGACCAGAAAAGAAATGCCTCCCTACACAAATAGTCAAAACAACAAGTGCCCAGAGCAAAGAAAGCATACTAAAAGCAGTAAGGGAATAAGGTCATGTAACGTATAGAGGCAGACCAATGAGAATCACACCCGATTTCCCAACAGAGATTATAAAAGCTAAAAGAGCCTGGACAGAGATCATGCAGGCCCTATGAGAACACAAGTGTCAGCCCAATCTGCTATACCCAGCAAAACTCTCAATCACCATAGATGGAGAAACCAAGATATTCCAAGTCAAAACCAATTTTACACAATAACTGACCACAAACACAGCACTACAATGAATTATAAGTGGAAAACTCAATACAAAGAGGGAAACTGCATCTTAGAAAAAACAAGAAAATACCTAAACAAAAACACCAAAAGTAGAAAGATATACAGGCACAATTCTACCTCTAAAAGCAAAAACATCAGGAAACAGCAACCACTATTCCTTAATATCTGTTAACATAAATCAACTCAATTCTCCAATAAAAAGATAAAGGCTATCAGACTGGATCCATAAATGGGATCCAGGATTTTGCTATATATAGGAAACTCATCTCAGAGATAATTACAGATACAATCTCAGAGTTAAATGTTGGTAAAAAAAGAAAAAAAGAAAAAAAATCTTCCAAGCAAACAGCCCCAAGAAGCAAGCTAGGGTGGCCATTCCAATATGAAATAAAGTAGATTTTCAACCAAATTTATCAAAAACAAAAGAAGGACACACTGTAGTCTTTAGAGTAAAAATTTGTCAGGTGGAACTCTCAATCCTTAACATGTATGCTCCAAAGACAAAAGAACCCATATTCATAAATGAAACCCTACTAAAGCTCGAAAATTATGTTGTTCCCCACACAATAATAGTGAGAAACCTCAACACCCCACTCTCATTAATGGACCAATCAAGGAAACAGAAACTGAAAGAGGACACAGTGAAAGTAGCAGAAGTTAAGAACCAATTGAAATTAATAGTCATCTACAGAACGTATCATGCTAAAACAAAAGCATATACCTTCTTCTCAGCACCTCACAGCACTTTCTCAAAAATTGATCATATTATCGGTCACAAAACAAGCTTCAGTATATATAAGAAGATTGAAATACTCACATGCATTCTGTAAGATCACCATGGTCTAAAACTGGTCTTTAATAACAACAAAGAAAACCAAAATCTCATATACACATGGAAACTAAACAATGTTTAATTAAATGATAACATGGACAAAGAACAAATGAAGAAAGAAATTAAGGAATTTCTAGAATGTAATGAAAATGAAAACACAACATAGCCAAACCTATGGGATGCAATAAAAGCAGCACTGAGAGGAAAACTCATAGCTCTGAGTGCTTCCAAAAAGAAACAGAAGAAAGCATACACTAGCAACTTGACAGCACAGTTGAAAGCTCTAGAAACAAAGGATGCAGATATACCCAAGAGGAGTAGACAGCAAGAAATAATCAAACTCAGGGCAGAAATTGACCAAATAGAAAAAAAAAAGAGAGTCATTCAATGAATCAACAAAACCAAGAGCTGTTTTTTTTTGAGACGATTAACAAGATTGATAAACCCTTTGACAGATTAACTAGAGGACAAAGAAAAAGTATCCAAATTAATAAAAGCTGAAATGAAATTGGAGACATAACAACTGAAACAGAGGAAATTCAAGAAATCATCAGATCCTACTACAAAAGCCTATACTCAACAAAGTTGGAAAATCTTGAAAAAAATGGATGAATTCCTAGAGAGATACCAGACACTAAATTTAAGACTGGACCATGTAAACAATCTAAATAATCCCATAACACCTAAAGAAAGAGAACCAGTCATCCAAAGCTTCACAAAAAAAAAAAAAAAAAAAAAAAAAAAAAAAAAAAACTGCATTGTCATCTCACAAGATGCTGAGAAAGCATTTGACAAAATTCAATACCCCTTCATGTTAAACGTCTTGGAAAGAACAGGACTCAAAGGCCCAAGATAAATATAATGAAAGCAATAAACATTAAACCAATATCCAGCTTCAAACTTAATGGTGGGAAACTTGAAGTATTCCTACTAAAATCAGGGACTAGAAAAGGCTGTCTACTCCCCCCCTTTCTTTTCAACATAGTACTGGAAGTCCTGGATGGAGCATTTAGAAAGAAAAAGAAAATCAAAGCAATACAATTTGGAAAAGAAATAGTAAAAACGTTATTGTTTGAAGATAACATGATAGTGTAAGTAAGTGACCCCAAAAATTTCACCAGAGAACTTCTACAGCTGATGAACAAGTACAGCAAATTAGCTGACTATAAAATTAACTCAAACAGTCAGTAGCCATCCTCTCCTCAAAAGACAAACATAGGAGAAAAAATTTAGGGAAGAGATACCCTTCACAATAGTGACAAACAATATAAAATACCTTGGTGTGATTCTACCTAAGCGAGTGAAGGACCTGTATGACAACAACTTCAGATCGCTAAAGAAGGAAATTGAGAAGATCTAAGAAAATGGAAAAATCTCCCTTGCTCATGGACTGGAAGGATCAACATTTAAAAAATGGCCATCTTAACAAAAGCAATCTAGAGATTCAATGATATTTCCATCAAATTTTCAACATAATTCTTCATAGAATTGGAAAGCCAATGTGCAATTTCATCTGTAATAACAAAAGACTTAGAATATTAAAATTCATTCTGAACAACAAGCAAACAGCTGCAGGAATCACTATTTCTGATCTCAAGATATATTACAAGGCAATTGTGCTAAAAACTGCATGGTACTGGTACAGCAATAGGCATGTTGATCAATGGAAATGAATAGAAGATCCATAAATTAGCCTTCTCATACATGATCACTTTATTTTTGACAAAGGATGTGTAAACATTCAATGGAAAGAGGACAGCCTCTTCAACAAATGATGTTGGTCCAACAGGCACTCAGCATGCAGAAGAATGAAAATAGACCCTTTCTTATCTCCCTGTACAAAGCTCGAAAATATCCAAATTAAACCAGAAACACTGAAATTATTAGAAGAGAAAGTAGGGAAAATCTTAGAACACATAGGCACAGGAGAAAATTTCCTGAATAGAAGAGCAATGGCTCATGCTCTAAGGTAAAATATTGACAAATGAGACTTAATGAAATGTCAAAGTTTCTGTAAGGCTAATGCCACTCTCAAGAAAACAAAAAGGCAGCCAACAGATTTGAAAATGATCTTTAAGAAGCCCTCATCTGACATAGGGATAATATCTAAGGTTTACAAAGAATTTATGAAGTTAGACAACAGAGAATCAAACAACCTTATTTTTTTTTTTTTCTTCATCAAAGCTTTTAATACAAATAACAGTTCAGGCAAACAAAATATACACGACGTGATACTTTGACATCTATCATAAAAGTATCACTGTAGTAAACATAACTTTTTTTGAAATATTTTAAAATAATTTTTCATACAATAAATCTCAATCTTATTCTTATTTTCAATTATTATTATTTTTTACAGTCCAGTCACTGTTCTCCAGGTCTGCCCTCCATTAATCCCATTTCTCATCCCATCTCCAAGAGGATGTCTCCACTCTACCAGGTCTCCAGCAGACAAAACATTTTTTAAAGAAATATTCCTACCTTCAACTCTAATTCTCAAATATTACAGCTTTTTCAGGCCAGTGTATACTGTGTTACTGTGGAGCAAATCACCTTGCATCGGAAAGTGAACTGATGGCCAAACTGAACTGATGTTCATTTGTGAGATTGCTGTCTTTCATATCCAATTCCAAACAAAGCGTGATTAGTGTTTCCTCTGGTAAATAAGCAGCAGAAAAAAAAAAAACATAGACTTTTGTACATTCCTGCTTTTCAGGTGTTAGATGCATTTCAATGTATATTTGCCAGTGTCACTGTTACAAGGGCATCAAGAGGCTAAAGTCTGAAGAGCATTCCTAGTTAAATTACCCCCAAGGACAAGCACTTGCTAAGAGAGTTCCAAGGCGACAAATTATAAATCACCCAAAGGCAATTAGGCTTCTACTCATATCTTATTGAGTACATCAAGATTAAAACTTTAAGCAACATGTTTAATTAATTATGTTTAATCGGATTTCTGAATTACTTTTAGAATACAATCCCAAAATAATATATTTGGTAGTGTAAAGTAATGATTTAAAATGTATAGCTTTTGAAACATGTTTTAAAAATCTCTGACAACACATACATGATATTGTGTAGGTGTCTGGAAGCTTATTCCCTTTTCTTGTGGAACAGCACAGCACCAGGGCATACTATTAGAGTGAGTCTTTCTAAGTAATGGGAGACAAAATTGATGAATGTTGGACATCTTTTTGTGCAGAGACATGAAGACGTTAAAAAGCAAGGACTAATGCTTTAGTTAGTGATAGCAACAGATGTGTGGACAATAAAGGTCATGTTCATAGACATTAATAATAGATTTTAGCACTCTAGCTGTCAAAAACTCACATTGCATTCTCATTTCTTTGATTATTGATATGAAAGTTTATATGCTATTATGTAATTTATAAGGTATATTCTGTTTAACTAATTCATTTTATTTATCTATTTTAGAAGATTTTTATTAACCTATATTTAGATACTGAAAAGCCATATCTGACAAATTTAAAAACATGAAAAAGACATATATTTTTGTTTGCAGTCTGAAAATAGAATTAGTTAAGTAAAATTCAGTTAAAATACAATTTCCTGGATTGAATGTGCTCCTGAAAATGTTGCCTGTTATGTACAATCAAATTGAAAAAACAGGTTAGTGAGTCATAGACTAATTCTCTGGTGCTCACTACTTAAGTGTGCTTGAAAATAAATTAGATTCTGAAATGAGAAGCACAGGAACAAATATTTAACTCGATGGTATTGTTTATGTGAAATTTCAATATTTTTTCCAATGATTCAACTGGAAGACTGAGTGCAGAATTTTATTTATTTACTTTTTCCATCAACAGTAACTCCACAGTGATAAACTCTTTAACACGTTTCCTTACCTTGCCCTTTGGTGAGAACTCATTGTTAGAGTGTGGTCCAACATCACCTTTTCTGCTGAATGCTAATGCTGCCTTGAGAAGCAAGGGACTTTGAGTCACTGGGGATTACTACTCTCTCCTGCTTTCATTAGAACTAAGAAATTCTCAGTAGGCACTGTGGGTCCCTGCGGGTCCTGTGTCATCATTTATGTACAAAGTAGAAAGTGAACCCAGGCACTCACTGTGAACTCATCAATATAGGATTGGATTTTGATATTTGGCAGATAATTGATGATGAATCTTACTGAATTAGACACGTATCATATATTTTATTTTCAAAGGGCATAGTTCTTTTTAAGGCTATATACCTTTTCAGACTGACTATAAACTCAAACATATTCTCTCATGTTTTCAAAGACAACTTATGTTTATGTTCTTCATTTTAGCAAAATGTATACATATGGTAAGTCTTTTAATTATTATAACAGAGAGCAATAAATATTAAAAATGATTAATAGTAATACTAAAATATGCTTCCAAGTTTTCAAAAATAATGTATATCTAAGACTTAAAGTCAAGCTATTTGACTTAAATGATTATTAGCTTTCTGCTGTATATCATAGCAATCCTATTTACATGGGCTTGATGGTAAATCTAAAAGTAATTCAAACAACCTTATTAAAATGGGATAGAGAGCTAAAAAAAAATTCTCAACTGAGGAATATTGAATTACTGAGAGCAGCTATGGAAGTGTTCCACATACTTAGCCATCAGGGAAATGCAAATCAAAACAACCCTGAGATTCCACCTTACACCAACCAGAATGGCTAAGATCAAAAATTCAGATGACAGCAGATGCTGGTGAGGATGTGGAGAAAGAGGGACACTTCTCCACTGTTGGTGTGGTTGTGAACTGGTACAAACACTCTAGAAATCAGACGGGCGATTCCTCAGAAAATTGGACATATTACTACCTGAAGACCCAGCTATTCCACTTCTGGGCATATGCCCTAGAGAAACTCCAACATACAACAAAGACACATGCACCAGAATGTTCATAACAGCTCTGTTTACAATATACAGAATCTAGAAAAAACCAAAATGCTCTTCAGTAGATGAATGGATACAAAAATTGTGGTATATTTACAGAATGGAGTACTACTCAGATATCAGAAAGAATGACTTTATGAA
Source organism: Micromys minutus (assembly GCF_963924665.1). Classification (NCBI taxonomy): domain Eukaryota; kingdom Metazoa; phylum Chordata; class Mammalia; order Rodentia; family Muridae; genus Micromys; species Micromys minutus. The sequence goes on along the minus strand of NC_137970.1, from coordinate 109,678,155 downwards.
ACTCTTAAGAAAATGGATGCATTTAGAGAATATGTTCCTGAGGGGTTTGACCAAGTCTCAAAAGAACAGATATAATATGCAGTCACTGATAATGGGATAGTAACTCCAGTAAGCTCTGAACACCCCAGAAACAAGTCACAGATTATATGAAGTTCAAGAAAAAAAAGGGCCAAAAAAGAAAGAAAATGAAAAGCCATTATGCGCAATCTTTACACACCAAGAAAATTTTTACTCTTTCCAGGTTACATCCTTTTTTACATGTACTTTATGCTCATTGTAACTAGTAAGATCTTTATGCACACAATTAAACCTTTAAAAATTCAAGTACCAATAAAAATGTATTTGTATACTTTTATGCAAATATGATTAAAATTCGTACATTTATCTTTGTGTTTTTTTTTAAACAAAGTTATCTAATTTAAATAATAAGGTACAGAGCTAAAGAAAAAAGTTCTCAGCTGAGGAGTATTACATGGCTGAGAAGCATCTAAGGAAGTGCTGGACATCATTAGCCATCAGGCAAATGTAAATCAAAATAAAACTGAAGTTCCCCCTCACACCAACCAAAATGTCTAAGATCAAAATTCAAATGACAGCAGATGGTGGCAAGAATATAAAGAAAGAGGAACACTTCTCTACTGATGGTGGGGTTGTAAACTGGTACAACCACTTTGGAAATCAGTCTGGTGATTCCTCAGAAAACTGGGCATAGTTCTTCCTGAAGACCCAGTTATAACACTTCTGGGCATATACCCCAGAGAAGCTCCAACATACTACAAAGACTCAAGCACCACAATGTTCATAGCAGCCCTATTTATAATAGAGAGAATCTGGAAAAAAAAAAACAGATGTCCTTCCTTAGATAAATAGAAAGAAATATTGTGGTATGTTTGCACAATGGAATAGTACTCAGCTATCAGAAAAAAAAGAACTTATGAAATTCTTAAGAAAATGGATGCAAATAGAGAATATCATTCTGAGGAAGATAACCCAATCACAAAAGAACAGACATAATATGCAGTCATTGATAATTGGATACTAACCCCAGAAAGCTCTGAACACACATGAAACAACTCACAGACTACATTAAGTTAAAAAAAAAAGGCTAAAAAAAAGAAAGTGAAGAACTTTTATGCTTAATCTTTACACACCAAGAAAACTTTGATTATTTCCAGGTTACATCCTATTTTACACATTCTTTATGCTCATTGTAACTAGTAAGATTTTAATGCATACTCTCAAACCTTTAAAATAATCAAGTACTGACAAAATTATATTCGTATACTTTTATGCAAAAATCCTTAAATCTGTATATTTATCTTCTTTTTTATTATAAGTGTTCAATAAAAAAAAACACTCAGATGACAGCAGAGGCCTGCAAGTATTCGGGGAAAGAGGAACACTCCTCCCACATTAAAAGTCTTGTAATCTAGGACAAACACTGTAGAAACCAATCTCCTGGATCCTGAGAAAATTATACACAGTACAACCTGAAGACCGAGGTATTCTACTCCTGCTCATGACCCCAAAGTTGCTTCAACATAAAATAAAAACACATGCTCCACCATGTTCATAGCAGCCTTATCTATAATAGCCAGAAGCTTGAAAGAACCCAATGTCCTTACATTGATGAATGGACATAAAAACAGTAGTATATTTATACAATGGAGTATTACTCAGCTATTATAAACAACGACATTACAAAATTCCTAGGAAAATGGATGTATTTAGAGAATATCATCTTGAATGAGGTAATCGAGTCATGAAACAACATACATAATATTCAGTCTCTGATAACTTGATATTAGCACCGTTAATACACAAGAAGTAGCTTAGAGACCATATGAAGCTTAAAAAAAAAAAAAAAGCTACAGACATTCTTTTTTTTTTTTTTTTTTTTTTTTTTTTTTTTTTTTTTTTTTGGTTTAATTGGTTTAATTGTTTCTTTATTTTTTAACAACTTTATTTTACCAAACAAAGATAAATGTACAGATTTTAAGCATTTTTGCATAAAATTATACAATACATTTTTGTCAGTACTTGTTTTTTTTTTTTTTAAAGGTTTGATAGTGTCATAAAGATCCCACCAGTAACAGTGAGCATAAAGTACATGTTAAACAAGATGCAACCTGGAAATAGTCAAAGTTTTCTTGGTGTGTAAATATTTTTTTTTTTTTACAATGAGCAGACAATACATGTAATACAGTGTACAACCCGGAATTTGTCAATGTGTTCTTGGTAGGTAAGGATTGAGCATGACTGGTTTTTTTTTGTTTTGTTTTGTTTTCTTTTTTTCTTGGACTTCATACAGTCTGTGAGTTGTTTCTGGGGCAGTGCGAGCCTCTGGGGTTAGCATCCCACTATCAGTGACTGCAAATTATGTCTGTTCTTTTGTGACTGGGTTATCTCACTCAGGATGATATTCTCTAGATGCAGCCATTTTTTTAAGAATTTGGTCAAGTCATCATTTCTGATAGCTGAGTAGTACTCCATTGTGTAAATGTACCACAATTTTTGTATCCATTCATCTTCTGAAGGAATCTGGGTTCTTTCCAGCTTCTGGCTATTAAAAATAGAGCCGCTATGAACATTGTGGTGCATATATCTTTGCTGTGTACCAAAGTGTCTCTGGGGTATATACCCAGAAGTGGAATAGCTGGGTCTTCACGTAGTACTATGTCCAATTTTCTGAGGTATCGACAGACTGATTTCCAGAGTGATTGTATCAGTTTGCAACCCCACCAAAAGTGGAGAAGTGTTCCTCTTTCTCCGCAACCTCGCCAGCATCTGTTCTCATCTGAGTTTTGGATCTTGGCCAATCTGACTGGTGTGAGGCGGAATCTCAGGGTTGTTTTAATTTGCATTTCCCTGATGGTTAAGGATGTTGAGAACTTTCTCAGATATTTCTCAGCCATTTGATATTCCTCAACTGAGAACATTTTGTTTAGCTCTGTACCCCATTTTTAATAGGGTTGTTTGATTCTCTGGTGTTTAGCTTTTTGAGTTCTTTGTATACCTTGGATATTAGGCTTGTATCTGATGTGGAGTTGGTAAAGATCTTTTCCCATTCTGTTGGCTGCCATTTTGTTTTCTTTACAATGTCCTTAGCCTTACAGAAACTTTGCAATCTCCTTAAGTCCCATTTGTTAATATTTGACTTTAGAGCTTGAGCCACTGGTGTTTTGTTCAGAAAATTCTCTCCTGTGCCTATGTGTTCTAAGGTTTTCCCTACTTTCTCATCTAATAGTTTCAGTGTATCTGGTTTAATATGGAGATCTTTGATCCACTTACACTTGAGCTTTGTACAAGGAGATAAGAAAGGGTCTAATTTCATTCTTAAAAAAATAAAAAAAAATCTGTAAGCTTATAGCGTCCTCTCAGAGAAGGGTATGCCTAGAAATTAAATCATTCATAACTCAAGAACAAAGAAGATATGTTAATTTTTGTAATTTGTAAATCATTATGTTTAATCTTTATACACCAAGAAAACTTGGACTATTGTCATACTAACTTTTCTTTAGCATGGACTTTATGACCATTGTAAATACTAAGATTTCAATGCATACTATCAAACCTTTAGTCAGATCTCCTCTTTCATCACTCCACTTTTCTCCTGTTTTTTTGTCCTCCTTAAACTTCCCACCGTTTCCTGACCTCCTCCTCCATACCATTCTGTACTCATGGTATCTCCCTGCTCTGATCTTTTAAAGACTACCTCCTCTTTTCATGCTACCTTTACCCTCTTTCTATTTTTCTTACAATGTTTCCCAAATTCCTCTACTCCTTTCCTCTCTTCCTCCATCACACTTTGCTCTACTTCCTTTCCCCTATTCACTTATATCTCTCCTTACACAATCCATGCTTTCCTATTCACTTTTTTCCTTCTACCTCATTTGCCCCTTTCTCTCCTCTTACACCACCCCTCCAATGAAGTCTTCTCTCCTGTTTCAACTCTGTCTCTTCCCACCTTTCTCCACTTCTTTTTTTTTATCTCATCCTTAACCCATCTTCCCTTTTCTCAATCATCTGAGATTCCTCTTCTGTCCTCTTCATCACCTGTAACATTCCCTTGCATCTTCTCTTTCCTTCTGACCACATTCAAATTCCCTTCATTTTTTTTCCTCAATTTTTTCTACTCATTTTCTCTGTTCAGTGTGATTTTCATCCTGTTCCCTCAGCCTACCTATCTCTCCAATTTCCTCTTCATTCTCCTTTTGTTTATTTCCACTTCCTACTTAAACCTTTTTACCTCTTTACTTCAGCCTTTCCTACATTTTTCTTCACTCATATCGACGTCTCCCTCTTCTTCCCTACTTCCTACAGTTCCATATTTCCCACATCATCTCCATCTTCTCTTATACTTTTCAATTCAAATCTTTTTAATTTTCCCTGCTTCTTAATCTCCTTTCTCTACTGTCTTTTACACTTATCTATCATCTCTTCATTTCCCAAAGGTCCTCTTACCTCCTCTTTCATTAAATTTTTTTTTTTCATTCCTTCTAACCCTTCACAACACTTTCATGGCTCCTCCTTCCTCCCCTTTCTTTGCTTCCTCTTATTCCCTCCTTCAATATCAGACACACTCCATCTGCTTTTCTACTCGCTCACTTTTCTTGTCCCTGCCTGTTTTCTCCTTCTTCTAATCTACTCTTTCCCCATTGTCTTCAGCCTGCCAGCTATAATCCCAATCATGAAGCCAGTATCTTCCTGTCTCATCTGACCAATGCACTACTCTCTTTTTCTCATCTTCCTTCCTTCACTCTCCTTCCTCTTATTAGTTTTAAGACAACAGTCTCCCTTTCCTGTTTGCCCGTGTGTCCTCAATTTCACTTGTTCTATGGCTAAACTATACTAATAATGTTTGAACCCTTCCATGACCTGATATCTCCTCTGAGGTTGTTTCAAACTGGAGGAATTACTTTACAAACAGGAATTCCTTTCCGTGGATATTCAAGAGAGCCAATATTTCCCTTGCATTTCCACTTTATTTACAGCTACATTCTATTTACTAAGATCACTGCTGATAGGAAGCCAATGACATCCTGTTAATATATTCCTCCCATAAATAGGTGAAATGGATCTTCTCTACTGATATTCTTGTAAATTCATGTGTTATTACTCAAGGGAATCTAATAGAAATGAAATTATCCTCAGAAAACATAAAACCCAAATGAAGAACTTTTCAATTATGGCCAGGAAATGATAGCAAATGTGTACACATATATCATATTGATAATAAAAAGCATCCACTATCGAAGAACATGGTAAGCCTTGCTCTACATAGTATGGACGCTTTCATTTTTTGTTCAATGTGAAAAGCACTATACTACATAAAGCACTGCTCACAATCTTCATCATATTAATATACTGCAAAGGTGTCCTCTATCCTTTACTGTATCACTCATAATACACGCTACTCAAGTCCTTGCCTAATTCTTCAATCTTAGGATCTGACTGGTTGTATAATACTACACATTTCTGTCAGAACATGTCCTATAACTTGGCTTCTGTTTTATGATAATTGTTTACAGTTTTAAGATATTAAAATGATTCCATTTCTCTTCCTTACATTAGTACACTCTTTTCCGGACAGATATGGTTTTCTTGCAATGCACAGAAATTAAAAATAAGGATTATGAGTAAGTGAAAACTGGCATCTGCCTGTGAAAGGCAGTGCTATAAGATCAGCTTCACCATCCCTTTACCAACTGGACCAGAGGTGTGCCTGATACATAGGACCTGGGAGGCAAACGTGGAGTTCTCAGTGAGTAGAGAGTTATGTCCTTGCTGGAAAAGGGTACTTTTTGGAACAGAGAAAGTGCCAGGTCCCTGCCAGTAATACTCAGGACAGGGGTTCAGAGGGCTGAGCTCCTAGAACAGCCTCAGAAAGCTCCCACACCTGAGCTCACAAAGACTGGACTGAGTCACTGCCAGCAGAACTCACAGCTTGCCCACAAAATGCTGAACACTCAGAAGGAATTTTCCCTTTGTGCGCGTGGGCCCTCACATCCGCGGGAGAGACTGGCACCAGTCACTGACAACAAGACCACATATAATCACAGATAACATTATGGCAGGATAAAAGCAAGAGAACTTAAGCAATGGGAACCACGACAACCTGACAACATTAGAACCCAGCTCTCCCACCACAACAAGTAGTGGCTTATAAAACACTCCAGAGAAATGAGGCTCCGACTCTAAATCCTACTCAACCATGATGATAGAGATCTTGGAGATAAGTATGAATAACTCCCTTAAAAAACAAGAGGAGAACACACTTAAATAAATAGAACCGCCTACTGAAGAAACACTATAATTACTCAAAGAACTACAGGAAAACACAATCACACAGCAGAAGGAATGAGGCATGGAAATAGAAACTATAAAGAAAACCAAAAAGAGACAACCCAGGAGATATTTATCTCAAAAAATATATCTGGATTCACAGAATCAAGCACCACCAACTGATTACAAGAGATGGAAGAGAGAATCTTATTCTTCCTCTTTCCTCCTCTTTTTACTTTCCACTTCTCACCAATTCTTCCTTTGTCTTCTTTCATCACCTCTATTCAGATCTCCCCTTTCCTCATTCTACTTTTCTTTTCATTTTTCCTCCATACACTTACCACTTTTTCTTGGCCCCTGTCCTCTTCCTCGTTCTGTACTCATGCTACCTCCCTGCTCCGACACCTTTAAGACTCCTTCCTCCCTTTCTTGTCACCTTTACCTTTTTTCTATATTTTGACAATATTTCCCAATCTTCTCTCCTCCTTTCCATTCTTCCTCCATCACACTTTCCTGTACTTCCTTTGTCCTATTCAGCTATAACTCTCCTTTCCTAATCTATTCTTTGCTATTCTCTTTCCCCCCTTCTATCCCATCTACCCCTTTCTCTCCTCTTACCTCACCCCTCCTATTAAGTATTCTCTCCTGTTTCAAATCTCTGTCTCTTGCCACCTCTCTCCACATATTTCTTTCTACCTCTCTTTTACTATCTTCCTTTCTTCCCAATCATGTGACAATCCTCTTCACTCCCCTTCTACACCGCTTACATTCCCTGGAATCCTCTCTTTTCTTCTCACCACATTCAAATTGCCTTCACTTCCCAGTGTTCTTTTATCTTCTATCCTCTGCCTCCCTTTCTCTCCCAGTTTCACTTCCTTCTATTTTCTTTTATTTCCACATCTTTCTTAAACCTAGTCACCTCTTAATTTTCCCATTTCCTCCATTTCTCATCATTCATTTGATGCTCACATTTTCTTCCATCCTCCCTCCAGTTACAGACTTCCCATATCTTCTGCATCTTCTTCTCTTTTCCTCTTTAATCCCACTATGATTTTCTGCTTTTGTTCTTCTCCCTTCTCCCCCTTCTCTTCCCTAGTCACATCTCTATCCTATCCTCTTTACACATGTTTTTTTCCCTGCCCTTCCCTCTCTTAGATCTTACCTCCTTCTCTATTTTCTCTCATATCACCCCTGTTCAAGGCTTCTTTTGGTTGATCTTGCTAGTGATTTTCTTCTTTTACTTCTCACTTCACAACTTTCCTCTTTTACCTATTTCCTCTTCATGTTCTTTCTCTTCTTCTCTGTTTTACCCTTTTCTATCATCTCTTCATTTGACAAATGTCTTCCTACATCTTCTTCCACTTTCTTTCTTTCTCATTACTCCCACCCCTTCACACCTCCTTCTTTGCTCTTCCATTCTCCATGTTCTTCCCTTTCCTTTTCCTTCCTCCCCCTCCCTCCTTCCACCTTAGACACTCTCCATCTGCTTTTCTTCTCTCTCATCTTTCTTCTCCCTGACTGTTTTCTCCTTTTCTAATCTACTCTTTCCCCATTGTCTTCAGCCTGTCAGCTCTAACCCCAATCATGAAGCCAGTATCTTCTTGTTTCATCTGATCAATGCACTACTCTCTTTTTTTCATCTTCCCTCCTTCACTCTCCTTCCTCTTATTAGTTTTAAGACAACAGTCTCCCTTTCCTGTTTGCCCGTGGGTCCTCAATTTCACTTGTTCTATGGCTAAACTATACTAATAATGTTTGAACCCTTCCATGACCTGATATCTCCTCTGAGGTTGTTTCAAACTGGAGGAATTACTTTACAAACAGGAATTCCTTTCCGTGGATATTCAAGAGAGCCAATATTTCCCTTGCATTTCCACTTTATTTACAGCTACATTCTATTTACTAAGATCACTGCTGATAGGAAGCCAATGACATCCTATTAAGATATTCCTTTCATAAATTGGTGAAATGGATCTTCTCTACTGATATTCTTGTAAATTTGTGTGCTATTACTCAAGAGAATCTAATAGAAATGAAATTATCCTCAGAAAACATAAAACCCAAATGAAGAACTGTTCAATTATGGCCAGGAAACTATAGCAAATGTGTACACATATATCATATTGATAATAAAAAGCATCCATTATCGAGGAACATAGTAAGCCTTCCTCTACATAATATGGGCTCTTCCGCTTTTTGTTCTATGTGAAAAGCACTATACTACGTAAAGCACTGCTCACAATCTTCATCATATTAATATACTGCAAAGGTATCCTCTTTGCTTTACTGTATCACTCATAATACACGCTACACAAGTGTTTGCCTAATTCTTCAATCTTAGGATCTAACTGGTTGTATAACACTACACATTTCTGTCAGAACATGTCCTAAAACTTGGTTTCTGTTTTATGATAATTGTTTAGAGTTTTAAGATATTAAAATGATTCCATTTCACTTTCTTACATTAGTACCCTGCATGCTCTCCCCACTCATGAAGCAAGTATCTTCTTTTCTCTGCCCCATTCAGTACTTTTTTGTTCCTCTTTTCCCCTTCTCAACTCTCCTTCCCCCTCCTACTTTAGTAAGACAGTCTGTTTCCCTTTTTCCTTGTGTGTCCACCAATTCTCTCATTCCATGGGTAAACTACAATGATCAGGTTTGCACCCTACCATGACCTGATACCTCCTCTGATGTTAGATCAAATAGGAGGAATCACATTAAAAACAAGACCTTTCCCCTGGATTGTCAAGAAAGCTTATCCCTTGCAATTTAAATGTATTTATTGTTGCATTCTATTTACTAAAATGACTGCTAAAAGAAAGCCAATAACATTGTACTAATGTATTTGTTTTTATAAATTGGAGAAATGGATATTTTCAAATTTTGCACATCTGTACCTTATTTCATTAGGTAATATAGTAGAACTGAAATGATCTTCAGAAATCATAAAACCAAGAAGAAAAGTTCAATTTTGACCAGGAAACAATAGCAAATTTGTATACATAAAATATTTGGTAGCAAAAAACAACAACTGAGGAACATGGTAAGCCTTCCTCTACATAGTATGAGCTCTTCCACTTTTTGTTCAATGTGAAAAGCACTATACTACGTAAATCACTGCTCAAAATATTCTTCATATTAATAAACTGCAAATGTGTTCTCTGTCCTTTACTGTATCACTCATAATACATGCTACACTAATCCTTGTCTAATTCTTCAATTTTAACTTCTAAGTGTAAAACACTACACATTTGTGTAAGATCATGTCATCTAACTTGTCCTATGTTTTATGGTAATTGTTTACATTTCTAATATATTAAACTAGTCCCATTTCTTTTCATTTATTAGTACTCTCTTTTAGGGTTGCTCTAAGATCAACTTCACAGTCCCTTTTATGCCTTCTATTTTTTCTTATATTGTTTCTCCAATCTCCTTTCTCCCTTTCCTCTCTTTCTACATCACATTTTCCTCTACTTCCTTCTTCCTTTTCACCTGTATCTGTCATTACTTAATCTCTTCTTTCCTATTATTCTTTTCCCTTTACCCTATATACAGCTTTCTCTCCTCTTACCTCACCCCTCCACTTACGTCTTTTCTCCTGTTCCAAAACTCTGTTTTTTTCCACCTTTTCCCACATCCATCATTCTCTCTCTCTTTCCATCTTTTTCCCCAATTCCTGACAGAGCTCTTCCCTTGTATTCTTCACCCCTCACATTCCTTCTCATCCTCTCTTTTCTTCTCACCACATTCAAATTCCCTTCAATTTCCTCCTCATTTTTCCCTACTCCTTTTCTTTATCCTCTGTGCTCTTTCATGCACTTTCCTCTGCCTCCCTTTCAATTCCATTTCCTCTTCATCTGCCTTTCTTTTATTTCCACTTCCTTCTTAAATCGTTTTAACTCTTAACTTCCCCATTTCCTACATTTTCTTCACTCATTTTGTTGTCCTTCTTCTCTTCTCTACTTCCTACACTTCCATGCTTCCCACATCATCTCTATCTTCTCTTCTATTTCCTCTTTATCTCACATATTCTTTTCTGCTTCTGTCCTTCTCCCTTTTTACCTATTCTCCTCCCTTATTACTTCTTATTCGTATCCTCTTTACTCCTTTTTTCTCTTTGTCTGCTCTACCTTCTCTTAGATGTTACCTCCTCCTCTTTCTTTTCTCATATCACCTCTTTTCAAATCTTCCCTTTGATTATGTTTCTAATTTTTCCCTTTGATTCTCTTTCACTTCACATCTTTTCTCTTTTCCCTATCCCCTCTACATCTTATTTCTCTTCTTCTGTCTTTTACCCTTATAAATCACCTCTTTCCTTGAAAAAAAAAACACTCTTACCTTCTCTTCCATTAAATCCCTTTTTCTTTTCTTCCATCCTTTACATATCTTTATTTGCTCCTAATTTCTCCTCTTTCTTCCCTTTCTTTTTGCTTTTTCCTCTTCCCTCTTTCCACGTGAGACACCCACCATCTGCTGTTCTTCTCTCTCATGGTTTTTCTTCCTGCCTGTATGCTCCTTCTTCTTATATACGTTTTCTTCATTGTCTTCAGCCTGCTTGCTCTCACCCCACTAATGAAGCCCATATCTTTTTGTCTCATCTACCCTATGCACTATTCTATTTTCCTCTTTTCCCCTCCTCAACACACCTTCATCCTCATCCTTTAAGACAGCAGTCTTGTTTCCCTGTTTGCCTGTTTGTCCTCAGTTTCACTCCTTCCATGTTTAAACTATGCTAATTAAGTTTGAGCCCTACTATGACATGATAACCAAACATATCCTCTGAGGTTGGTGCAAAAAGAAGGAATCACATTACAAACAGGAGTTCCTTTTCCCTGGATTATCAAGAGAGCCTTTCCCTTGAATGTATTTTTTTACAGTTGCATTCTATTTACTAGGATGACTTCAAAAAGAAAGCCAATAACATTATATTATTGTATTGATTGATACAAAAAAGGGAAATAGATACTTTCTACATTAATTTTGCAAATCTGCATGTTATTACTCAAGGAATTATAGTAGAAATGAAATTATACTAAGGAAACTTAAAACCCAGATACAGAAATGTTCAATTATGCCCAGGAAAGTATAGAAAAGGTCTATACGTAAAACATATTGGTAGTATAAAGAAACCACTATTGCATAACATGGTAAGCATTCCTCTACATAGTATGGGTGCTCTCACTGTTAAATGTGAAAAGCTCTATACTACATAAAAAACTTCGCACAATATTCTTCATATTAATATAATGCATATGCATTATCTATCCTTTACTGTATCAGTCATAATACATGATACCAGAATACTTGCCTAATTCTTCAATCTTAAAATCTAACTCACTGTAAAATACTAAACATTTCTGTAAAATCATATCAGCTAATTTGGCTTCTGTCTTATGGTAATTGTTTACATTTCTAAGATATTAAATTGATCCCTTTTTTCTTCCTTATATTAGTAAACTCTTTATGTACTTGATACTTTTTTCTTGCAATGCACAGAAATTAAAAATAAAGACTGTGAGTAAGTGGAAATCAGTATCTGCATGGGAAAGGTAGTTCTCTAAAATCAGCCTCACAGTCACTTTTACAACTGTACCAGAGATGATCCTTACATATAGGACCAGGGAGGGCACACTGGGAGTTCCCAGTGAGTAGAAAATTATGTAGTAGTGAAAAGGATTCTTTTGGGTCAAGAGAAAGAACCAGGTCCTCACAGGAGTACTCATGACTGTTTGAGAGAGGGCTGACCTTGCAGAACAGCCCCAGAAGAGCTCACAAAGACAGGACTGTCACTGACTCCAGAGATTAGAGCATGGTCACAAAAACCCAAACACTCAGAAGCAATTTTTTCCTGAGCCCAAAGACCTGGAGATCCACAGGAAGGACAGGCAACAGTCACTGACTTCAAGACCACATATAATCACAGATTACAAGATGGCAAGAGAAAGGCAAAAGAACATACGCAATGGAAACCAAGACAACCTGACAACATCAGAACCCAGCTCTCCCACCACAGCAGGTAGTGGATTATCAAACTCTTCAGAGAAACAAGGCTCTGACTTGAAATCATACTGCACAATGATGATAGAGATCTTGGAGATGCACATGAATAAATGCCTTAAACAACTACCGGAGGGGACACACCTAAAGAGCAAAAAAAAAAAAAAAAAAAACACTCAAAGACCTAGAGGAAAACACAATCATACAGCAGAAGGAATTAAAAATGGAAATATAAACAATAATGAATACACAAAAACAAATCAGGAGTCACAGAAGCAAGCATCACCATCAGACTACAAGAGATAGAAAAGAGAATCTTATTCTTTCACATTCCTCCTCTCTTAATTTTCTACTCCTCACCTCTTCTTTCTTTTTTTTTTCTTTTTCTTCTTCTATGCCCTTTATTCAAATCATCTCTTTCCTCATTCAACTTTTCTCCTCCTTTTCTTGTCCTCAATACTCTTCCCAATTTTTCCTGCCTTGCCGTCTCCCAGTTCTGTTTTCATGCTACCATCATACTCTTACCTATTTAAGACTCCATCCTCCCTTTCTTGTCACCTTTATGCTCCTTCTATTTTTTCTTACATTGTTTCTCCAATCTCATCTCTCCCTTTCCTCTCTTCCTCCATCACACTTTCCTCAACCTCCTTCTTCCTATTCACCTGTATCTCTCCTTACTTAATCATTTTTTTCCTATTTACTTGTTTCTCTTCCACCCCATCTACCGCTTTCTACCCTCTTACCTCACTGCTCCAATGAGATCTTCTCACTGGTTTCAATTCTGTCTCTTCCAAACTTTCTCTACTTCCTTCTTTCTCTCTTATTCTTTTTCCATCTTCTTTTTTTAATTATCTGACTTTCTTCTTCCCTCTTCTTCTTCACCTGTCTCTTCCCTTGCATCCTCTCTTTTCTTCTCACCACATTCAAATTCCCTTCACATTCCTCCTCAATTTTCCCTACTCCTTTTCCAGTCCACTGTGCCCTTTTATTCTCTTCTCTCTGTCTCCCTTTCAATCCAATTTTCTCACATTAAAAACAGAACTTTTTCCCCTCGATTTTAAGAAATCATTTAGCTTGCATGTACAATTTATTTACTACTATGACTGCCTTTATCTCTCCTTACATAATTTATTCTTATTAACTTTTTTTCTTTCCACCCCATCTACAGCTTTCTCTCATCTAACCTCACCTCTCGAATTAAGTCTTCTCTCCTGTTTCATCTCTCTGTCTCTTCCCACCTTTCCACACTTCCTTCATTCTCTTTCTCTCTCTCTCCGCCCCCTCTCTCTCTCTATCTATCTTTTCTTCTTACTATCATCTGATAATCCTCTTCCCTTCCTTGCTTCCCCGTTCACATTCCCTAGCATCCTCTTTTCTTCTCACCACATTCAAATTCCCTTCCTCCTCAATTTTCCCTACTTTTTTTCTCTTCTCTCTGTGCTCTTTTATCCTCTTCCCTCTTCCTCTCTTTCTCTTCCATTTTCTCTTTCTCCTCCTTCTTTTATTTCCACCTCCTTCTTAAACCTTCTTACCTCTTTCTTACCTTCTTTATTTCCTTCATTTCTCTTCACTCATCTTGATGTCCACCACCTCTTCCCTACTTCCTACAGTCCCATGCTTCCCACTTCATCTCCATCTTCTTCCCCTTTCAGCTTTATTTCTTCTATACTTTTCTGCTTCTTTACTTCTCCCTTTCTTCCCCTTCTCCTCTCTGATAACTTACCCTATACTCTTTACACGTTTTTTTTTTTTCCTTTTCATGTAATCTCCTCTCTTAGATCTTACCTTCTGCTTTTTCTTCTCTCATATCACATGCCTTCAAGTATTCCTTTGGCTTCTCTTTCTAATTTCTTACTCTTTTACTTTTCACTTCACATCTGTTCTATTTTTCCTATTACCTCTTCATCTTCTTTCTTGACTTCTGACTTTTACCCTCATCTATCATCTCTTCATTTGCAAAAGGTCCTCTTAACTCCACTCTCAGTTTCTCCCTTTTCATTCCTCCCACCCCTTCAAACCATTTTCTTTTCTCCTCCTTTATCCCTTTTCTTAACTTCCCTTTTTTTTCCTCATCCCCCTCTATCCTCCTCAGACACCCTCCATCTGCTTTTCTTTTGTCTCCTCTTTCTTCTTTCTGCCTGTTTGCTCCTTTTTCTAATCAACTCCTTCCCCATTCTCTTCAGCCTGCTTTCTCTCGCCCCACTCATGAAGCCCTTATCTTCTTGTCTCATATGCCCTATGAACTACCCTATTTTCCTCTTCTTCCCTCCACAACTCTCCTTCCTCCTCTTTATTTAAGACAACAGTCTTGCTTCGCTGTTTGCCTGTGTGTCCTTCATTTCACTCTTTCCATTTGTAAACCATGCTAATTAAGTTTGTACCTAACCATGACCTAATATTTCCTCTGAGGTTGATTGAAACAGCTGGAATTACATTACATACAGGACTTACTTTTATCCAGATTATCAAGAAAGCCTTTCTCTTGCATTTCCACTGTATTTATAGTTACATCCTGTTTACTAGTATGACTGCCAAAAATGCCAATAATATCATATTAATGTATTGGTTGATATGAAAATATGAAATGGATCTTTTCTACTTTTATGTTTGCAAATCCGTAGGTTAATATTTAAGGGAATACAGTAGAAATGAAATTATCTTAAGGACACATAAAACTCAGATAAAGGAATGTTCAGTTATGAACAAGAAACAATAACAAAGGTGTGTACATGAAACATATTGGTAGTAGTAAATAACAACAATTGAGGTACATGGTATGCTTTCCTCTACATAGTATGGATGCTTTCACTTTTTTTTTTCAATGTGAAAAGCACTATACTATGTAAAGCACTTCTTACAATATTTTTCATATTAATATACTGCAAATTTGTCCTCTATCCTTTACTGTATCAGTAATAATACATGCTACCCAAATACTTGGCTAATTCTTCAATCTTAAAATCTGACTAATTTTAGAGCACTACACATTTCTGTAAGGGCATGTCCTCTAACTTACATTCTGATTTATGATAATTTTATACATTTCTAATATATTAAACTAATCCCATTTCTCGTCTTTATATTAAAACACGCCTTTAGGTACTTGATATTTTATTCTTTCAATGCACAGAAATTAAAATTAAGGATTATGAATAAGAGAATATCTGGATCTGCCTTTGAAATCAGGTCCTTGAAGATCAGCTTCACAGGTGCTTTCATACCTGGAACAGAGGTCATCCAGACACATAGGACCAGGGAGGTCACACTGGAAGTTCTCATTGAGTAGACATTTCTATGCTCACTGGCAAAGGGTCCTTTTTGGCCTAGAGAAAGAGTTATGTCCCTGCCAGTAATACTCAGGTCTGGTGTGCAGAGGTCTGAGATCCTGAAACAATTTCAAAATAGCTCCCACACCTGAGCTCACAAAGAGAGAACTGAGTCACTGCCACCAGAACTCAAAGCTTACCCACAAAAAGCCTAACACCCAGAACCAATTTTCTTCCTGAGTCCACAGGCCCTCGGTCTCATGGGAGGGACAGGCAGCAGTCACTGACAACAAGACCACATATAACCACTAATGAGAAGAAGGCAAGAGGAAAGTTAAAGGACTTAACCAATGGAAACAAAGTGAACGTGGCATGATCAGAACACAGCACTCCCACCATTGCACTAACTGGATTACCAAACACTCCAGAAAAAAATGTGTCTGACTTGAAATCATACTTCATGATGATGAGAGAGATCTTGGAGAAGCACATGAATAACTCCCTTAAACAAATACGGGATAACACAAATAAAGAAATATAAACCTCTAAAGAGAAAGCACAAAAATCACTTAAGGTACTACAAGAAAAGAAAACCAAACAGAGGAAGGAATTAAAAATGGAAATAGAAACAATAAAGAAAATAGAAAAAGAAACAACCATGGAAATATTTAACTCAATAAAAGAAATCAGGATTCACAGATGAAAGCATCGCCAACAGACCACTAGAGATGAAAAAGAGAATCTTTTTCTTTCTCCTTCCTTCTCCCTTCACTTTCCACTTCTCATCTTTTCTTTCTTTTTTTCTCTTTTACTTTTTTATGCCATTCATTCACGTCTCCTCTTTCCTCATTTTACTTTTTCCCTTGATTTTTGGTGACATTCAGAGCTATGATTTAATTTGCCTCTTACGATGATTTATTACACCCCAAAGTTTGGGCATGTTAGACTTCAATTTCTGCTGAATTCTATAAAACCCTTAATTACTTTTTTTTGTTTTCTTCACTGACCACATTATTTTTGAGTAGAAAATTGTTCAGTTTCCATATAAATGTGGACTATTGTTCTGTCTTCTTTTTTTTGTTTTGTTTTGTTTTTTTTAATTATGAAAGACAAGACTGAGTCCATGGTGATCTGATAGGATGCGTGGGAATATTTTGATCTTCTCATATCTGTTGAAGCCTGTTTTTTTATCAAATATCTGTTCAGTTTTGGTAAAGGTACTGTAAGATGCTGTTTTTTTGATGAAATATTCTATAGTTGTCTGTTAAATACAAATGATTCAAAACCTCTGTTAGTTTCAATTTGTCTCTGGTCAGTTTCTGCTACTGTGACCTGCCATCCATTGATGGGAGTGTGGTGGTGATGACCCCACTATTATTATGTGTTGTGCAATTTATGCTTTGAATAAATGTAAGGTTTTTTTTTTGAGTGCAGGTGCCCTTGAATTCAGAATATAGATGGTTAGGACTAATAGTTTGTCTTGATAGATTTTTTTTTGATAAGGAAAAAAGTGTACTTCCTATCTTTTTTGATAATGTTTGGTTGAAAATATATGTACTGTTAATTAGAATAGCTACTCCTATTTTTTCTTGTGACAATTTGCTTGGAAGTTATTTTCCCACCTTTTACTTTGAGGTAGTATCTGTTTCTGTTTCTGAGAGGAGGTTCCTGTATAGCAAAATGCTGGACCCTGATTAAGTATCCAGTCTACTCATCTATTTTTTTTAATTGGGGAATTGATTGCATTGATGTTAAGAGACATCAAGTAATAGTGATTGTTTTTTTTTCTGTTATTATTGTTGTTAGAGAAAGAATTATATTTATGTTCTTTCTTTCCTTTTTGCAAACAAATTATTATTTTGATATTCCTTGGGTGTAGTATTCCTTATTATTTTGGAGTTTTCAATTGCTTGTCCTTTGTAGGGTTGGATTTTTGAAAAGTGATTCTGTAATTTTTTTTGCTGAAACATTTTGGTTTATCCATCTATGGTAATTGAGAGTTTTGCTGGATAAACTAAACTGGGCAGGCATTTGTGTTCACTTAGAGTCTGGAGGATGGCTGTACTATATCTTCTAGCTTTCCTAGTTTGGTTGAGAAGACTTGTGTAATTTTGAATGTTCTGAGTTTATATATTATTTGTCTTCTTTCCATTCCTGCCCTTAGTATTCTTTCTTTCTTTTGAACATTCATTTTTTTCTCTATTATGTGTCAGGAGGAGTTTATTTTCTGTTTCAGTCTATTGAGCGTGTTTCACACAAGCAATATTCAAATACTCGTTGACCTCTTAAAAGGGAATAAAGGGCCTGATCTCCAAAAATCCCCTCCATGTAGCAACTGAAGCACTAAATCCGTCAATATGGCCCTAAATCCTATGGCTTTCTAGATAAGACACAATAGTGCTAATACATCATTAGCTTTAATTCATTGCCCACACATATTTGAGACCTATATCAATCCCAGGGTGTACTGGAATACCTCAATATTCTTGTGGAATATGCACATAGAAATGTAAATTACATGATTGCATTCAAGAGAATAATTAAGCATGGCAGAACAGAGCCCTTCAAACCTGTGGTACAGAGCCTGACATCCTTGCCATCTCCTTTTCCAATTCAGATATTCCATGCTTACTGAAAAATCGATTCAGTTTTGCTTTTAACTTCACAGATTTCCCAGTACAAAAAAAATAACTATTATCGCAATAACAAACAGGATTTTTTTCTTCCTGTTGTGGGGGCCATGTCCTACGCTGTTCTGTACAAAAGTCTGTATCACTGGGCATTCCTCAATATTTACTGATAGAAGAACTAGGGGAGACATGAAAGTTATGTACTATTTCAAATTTAGTTCATTGTCCTCATGGTGGGATATATGGCAGTATCCAGCCTGGTGTGGTACAAGAGGAGCTAAGCAGTCTATATAGCTCCATCATAATGCTGCCAGGAGACTTTTCCACAGGCAGCCATGAGGAGGTGTTCTAATTTATTTGGTAAAGCCTGAGCACAGGAGCCCCAGGACATATTCCCACAGTGACTTAAATAACCTTCTTATCTAATTAGTCCATAACTCCTAATAGTGACATTTTTTCTTGGACATGCATATTCAATTTACCACAGTATCCCTGCAAGTACTGAATGAAAGGACCACACTGACTAAACAAATGCCTATCACTGATGAAATATGTATGGAGGATGCCACTCTCTATGAAATAAATAGATCTCATATAAGGGTATCCGTGACCTGGTGGCTTTTGTCCACACCATGTGCCACACATAAATTTACCTTTACTGTATTCTTGTGACTGTCTTTGCTTTTTTTATTATAATTGTGTTACAAGATTTCTTCTTTCTAATGCTCCTAGTAGGCACCACCAGTGATTCTTTGTTAGTGATACAGGCACCAGAAAAAAAGCAAAATTATACCCACGTGAATGGTGCTGGACTTTGATGAAGCTTTGGATCAAGCTTGCTGTATCACCAATTCTTCTTCTTTTAATTATCTTATCATAACACAAATGACTGTTTCCAGGGTTCCTTTATGTACAGAGGTTGTAGACATTGGATATGCTGAATTGAATGCTCCAATTGTGATGTTATCATGGCCATCAATCTTAAACTCATTTTCAATATTCATTCAATGATCCCTGGGGCAAACAATGGCAAACATGATTGATGTGTAAGCTCTACACTAATGAGTTTTCTAAATATATTATAGCTTACCTACATTTCTCCTGTCACCTTGTTCTTGCCTCTGAATCTGTCTCTACCAACACCAGTATTCTTAAATAAAATAACCAATCTCAGTTCATCAAAATCAACTCCTCATGACTAACTTACCAACAATATATATTGTATCTCTTTCCACTCACCTCCCTTACCAACTCCTCTCAAAACTTATTCAATTCTTCTTTCTCCAGGGCTATATTTCATTCTGCTACTGTTAACATCTGGAATCATGAATGTCAGAATTCTTTATCCACATTAACTTTAGAAAACATTCCAGTTTTTGACCTGCCCCTCCACATTTCCCTTTAAAACCCCTAGCCATAATCCCATTTACATAATCTCATAACATCACTCATAATTCCAATCTCTGCTTGCTTCCTGTCTTGTTTGGTGTTAGTAACACTATGGATTAGTGCATTAAACACTTTATCCAAGGCTTCTCCACCTTCCTAATGATTGTTCCATTCATTTATCTTCTACCAGGCTGAAAAACTCACCGTGCTTCTGGGAGGAGATCAAAGAAAAGAGGAATTTTCATTCTCCTGTTCTTCATACTAAGTCATGAGTACTGCTTCTTTACACAGAATTTCGAAAACAGCCCAGATTCAAAACTCATTCTATGTTAATAATGGACTCAATTTCCAAATCAAGAGACATAGACTATCAGACTAGATATACAAACAGAGGCAAGTATTTTGCTGCATACAGGAAACTCAATCCCAGAGACAAAGAAAGACACTATCTCAGAGTAAAAGGCTGGGAACAAAACTTTGAAGTAAACAGCCCCACGATAGAAGTTGGAGTAGCCATTTTAATAATGGTTGAAGTAGATTTTCATCCAAAAGTTATCAAAAAAGATAAAAAAGATAAAGAAGGACACTTTTTACTCACTACAGAGAAAAATTATCAGGAAAAATTCTCAATCTATGACATATATGCTCCAAATAAAATAACACCCATATTCATAAAAGAAACCCCACTAAAGCATAAAACATACACTATTCCACACACAATAGTAGTGGGAGACTTCAGCACCTCACTCTCACTAATGGACAGACCATGGAATCAGAAAGTGAACAAGGATACAGTAAAATTAGCAGAGATTATGAGCCAATTGTAATTAACAGGCATCTACAAAACATTTTACCCTAAAAAATAGAATAGACCTTATGGCAGCTTCTTTAAAATTGAACACATATTCAGTCACAAAACAATTCTCAATAGATATAAGAAAATTGAAATATTCCCATGTATCCTATCAGATCACCATGGACTAAGGCTGGTAGTTAATTACAACAAAAACAACCAAAAGCCCATATATGTATGGAAGCTAAACAATGATCTACTCAACAATAGCATGTCAAGGAAGAAATAAAGAAAGAAATTAAGGATTTTCTAGAATTTAATGAAAATTAAAGCACAACATACCCAAAACTATGGGATGCAATGAATGAAGTTCTAAGAGGAAAACTCATAGCTCTGAATGCCTCTAAGAAGAAACTGGAGAGAGCATACATCAGCAGCTTGACAGCACACCTGAAAGCACTTGAACAAAAAGAAGCATATACACACAAAAAGAGTAGACGGCAAGAAATAATCAAACTCAGAGCAGAAATTAACCAAATAGACATGAAAAGAACCATTCAAAGAGTCAACAAAACTAAGAGAATGGTAACAAGATTAATAAACCTTTATCCAGACTAACTAGAGAGCAAAGAGAGAGTATCCAAATTAAGAAAATCAGATATGAAAATGTAGACATAGTAACTGAAATGGAGGAAATTCAGGAAATCATCAGATCCTACTACAGAAGACTATACACAAAAAAACTGGAAAATCTGGAGGAATTAAAAGAATTCGTAGACAGACGCCAGATACAAAATTAAACCAGGTCAGGTTAGTCATCTAAATAACCCCAGAACACCTAAAGAAATAGAAGCAGTTATAAAAATCCTCCCAACCAAAAAAAAAAAAAATCCCAGGTCCAGATGGATTCAGTGCAGAATTTGATCAGACATTTATTAATGACCTAATACCTATACTCTCCAAAATATTGCACAAAATAGAATCAAATGAAATACTACCTGACTCTTTTTTTTTTTTTTTTTTTTTTTTTTTTTTTTTTTTTGAAGCTACAATAATCATCTTTCCTATACCACACAAAACCCTACACGGAAAGAGAACTTCAAACCATTCTCACTTATGAACACTGATGCAAAAATACTCAACAAAATCCTTGCAAATCAAATCCAACAACACATCAGAATGATCATTCACCATGATCAAGTAGGGTCCATCCCAGGAATGAAGGGCTGGTTTAATATATGTAAATCCATTAATGTAATCCACCATATAAACCAACTCAAAGGAAAAAAAAAAACACATGGTCATCTCACTAGATGCTGAGAAATATTTAACAAAATTCAACACCCCTTCATGCTAAAAGTCTTGGAAAGAATAGGCCCATATCTTAACATAATGAAAGCAATATATAGCAAACCAATAGTCAACATCAAATTGAATGGTGAGAAACTTGAAGCAATCCCACTAAAAGCAGGGACTAAAAAAGGTTGTCCACTCTCCCCTTACCTATTTAACATAGTACTGGAATTTCTTCCCGGAGCATTTAGACAGCAAAAGGAAATCAAAGGGATACAAATCAGAAAGGAAGAAGTAAACATATCACTATTTGCAGAATACAAGATAATATACTTATGTGACCCCAAAAATTCCACCAGAGAACTTTTATAGCTAATAAACAACTTTCGGAAAGTGGCTGAATATAAAAAATAGCTCAATCAAATCAGTAGACTTCCTCTACTCAAAGGACAAACGTGCTGAGAACGTAATTGTGGAAATGATACCGTTCATAATAGTCATAAACAATATGAAATACAATTTTGTGACTCTAACTAAGCAAGTGAAAGACCTGTATAACAATATTTTCAAGTCTCTGTGGAAAGAAATTTATAAAGATCTCAGAAAACAGAAAGATCTCTATTGCACATGGATTGTAAGGATCAACATTGTAAAAATGATCATATTAGAAAAGCAATCCACACATAAGATGCAATCCCCATCAAAATTCCAGCGCAATTCTTCAAAGAGCTGGAAAGAGAAATTTACAAATTCATCTGGAATAACAAAAAACCTGGATTATCAATTCCTCCCTCAACAACAAGAAATCATCTCCAGGAATCACGATCCCTCACCTCAAGCTATATTACAAGGCAATTATTTTGAACACTGCACGGTTCTTGTACAGAGATAGGCTCTTAGATAAATGCAACAGTATAGAAGATTCATAAATGAACTCTTACACATATGGACACTTGATTTTGACAAAGCAGCTGTAAACATTCAATGGAGAAAGGACAGCTTCTTCAACAAATGGTGTTTGTTGGCAGTCACCATGCAGAAGAATGAAACTAGACTCTTATTTTCTTGTACAAAGATTAAGTGCAAGTTGATCAAAGGTCTTCACATAAAACCATGTACACTGAAATTATTAGAAGAGAAGACAGGGTAAACCATAGAGCACATAGGGACAGGGGAAAGTTTCCTGAACAGAATACCAACAGCTTATGCTTCAAGATCAAGAATCCATAAATGGGACTTAATGAGAATGCAAGGTTTTTGTAAGGCTAAGGACACTGTCAAGAAAACAAAATGGCAGCCAACAGACTGGGAAAATCATTCCCAATCCCACATCTGATAGAAATCCAAATATATATATATATATAAACTAACACAAAAAGGTAGACTCTAGGTAATCAACCAATCCTATTAAAATATGGGGTATAGAGCTAAACAAAAAATTCTCAGTTGAGGAATATTGAATGGCTTAAAAGCATTTAAGATGTGCTTGACATGCCTAGTCATCAGGGAAATGCAAATCAAAACAACCCTGAGATTCCACCTCACACCAGTCAGAATGGCTAAGATTAAAATCTAAGTTGATAGCAGATGCTGGCAAGGATGCAGAGAAGTAGGGATACTCATCCACTCTTGGTGGGGTTGTAAGCCGGTACAAGCAATGTGCAGGTCCTCAGAAATTTATGCACAGTACTACATGAAGACCCAGGTATTCTACTCCTGGGCATGTATTCTACACCCTTCTTTCCATGTTTTTCATATTTTTTCATCCGCTTGTCTCTATCTCCTCTTTCTTCTCCCCTTTTCTGTTTTCAAATGTTTCATATTATTTTCCCTCTATTTCCTTCCTTACTCCTCTTTCCAGATTTTCTTTTTCCTCCTGTTTTCTTTGTCCATTTTTATCTTTATTTTCCCACCTTCCTTTTCCATATTTCTTTTTCTATCCTTTCTTTTTATTTCCCCTCCCTTCCTCTGCCCACACATATTTTTTTCTTTTATTCTCAATTTCCGCTTTCTCCTCTGGTTTCATGTTCTTCCATTTTCATCCCATTACCTGCCTTTCCCACTTCAAATTTTTTCTTTCTTCCCACCTCTTCTTTCTGTGTTTTTCTTTCCTCTTCCCTGATCTTACCCCATTCCCACTTCTTCTCTCTTCTCTTACTTTCCCTCACTCCCCATTCTTCCTATTTCACTGCTTTTCCTCATCTTCCCTTCTCCTTCCTCCATCAACTTCCCTCTTCCACCTACTTTATAACTCCACCAGCTTCTCTCCACTTCCTTCATGTCTACTTCCACTTATTCACTCCTCGCTCTATGTCCAATTTTCTTCTCTCCTCTTCCCTCCACCATCTTTAAAAAATCATCTCTTTCCTTCGATCTATTGTATTCTCCAACCTGTTCTTTTCTCTTTTCTTTTGCCTTTTTGACTTTCCTTCTTTCTTATGTTCTATTCTTTCTATTTCCTATCTTCTTTCATTTAACTCCAACTTCTTTTGTTCTATTCTTCCCCTCTCTCTCCTTCCCTTGCCTTCCTTTCTCTTCTTTACTTATTCTTAATTTTCCAAATTCCTGCCTTCTTTCTCTCTTTCCTTTACTCCTTTATTTTCCCTTCTATTTTCTCCTCCCTGCATGCTCTTCTTATCCCCCTCTCCTTTTCTCCCTTTCTTCTCAGTTGCCTCCCCACTACTCTTCATTTCTTAATTTTTTAATTTTCCTCTCATTTCCTGTTCTTTTCCCCTCCTTTCTCTTATTCATCCCTCCTCTTCATTACTCTCTTTTCTTTTTTATTATCTTTTTATCTTTGCTTCCTTTCACTTTTTCTTCTATGTAATACTTTGTACTTCTTCATTTCTTTTCCTCTACTTCTACCTTTGCCTTTTTCTTCTCTTTCCTCCTATCTCCTTTTCACTTCTTCCTTCTGTTTAATATTTCTTCCTTTTCCTCTTCCTTTCACAGAACCTCTTCATCTTCCTTTCCTTTCTCTTTTCCTTCCTCATCTTCTACTTTCTCATTTCTCCTTCCTATTCCTTCTTTCTTCCTCCCCTTTACTTGTCTCTCTTCTTTACAAACAAATTCCATCCCTTCCTCTTCAATCTTCTCTTATTCTATTCCATTATACCTACTCTACATTTGTCCTCCTATTTTCCACTCTCTTCTTTCTTTTTTTCACTTCCTTCCTCATTCTTTCCCTTATCCATACTGTGTTCTCTTGCTTTCACCTTTCCCTTGCACTTCCCTCCTCTTTCTAATTCTACATTCTTTCTTCAACCCTCCTTTGTCCTGGCTGGCTCTACTTCTCTCCTTCCCCACTTCTCTCTTCCTCTCCCCTCCATCCTCATCCCAACTCTTTTATCTTCTTACTTCCTTGCTTTCTCATTTTTTCTCCCTGTGTTTCTCTCTGCCTTTTTCCTCTTCCTTCTTTTCCTTCTCCTTTCACTCTTTTCCATCTTCCTACTTAATCCTACACTTTTCCTTTGTCTCCTTATCTATTTCCTATTTTTCCCTTCTTTTTGATCCTTTTGTATTGCCCTTCTCTACATTCATACTCTTACATTTTATTTTCTTTTTACATTTTATTTTCTTCTTTCTTCTCCATCTTTTCCTCACTGTCCTTCGTTCAGTTTTCTCTTCCCTCCAATTACCTCTTCCTGCCAATTCCCTCTTTCCTCCTGTTAATCTCCTCTTTCTACAAACTTATTCACTGCCTCTTTTCCTCTTCTCCTTTGTCCACCTTTCTTTTCTCCTATTCCCTTTTCTATTCTGTTTATGTATACATGCACTTCCTTCCTCAACCCTCTATCAACTTTGCTTTTCCATCCTCTTTCTGGCTCCCTCCTCTCTCTCTCTCTCTCTCTCTCTCTCTCTCTCTCTCTCTCTCTCTCTCCCCCTCTCTCTCTCTCTCTCTCTCTCTCTCTCTATCTATCTATCTATCTCTCTCTCTCTTTCTCTCTCATCACCATACTCTTCTTCCCTTCTTTCTCACCTTTCTGTTTTCCATCTTCCCTCCTCCCTACTCTTCTCTTTCTATTGCACTGCTTTTGTTCCTTTCCTATTTTGTGCTCTGTCCTCTTTCTCCACTGTTGATCATCCTTTCCGCCTTCTATTCAATCCTCCCACATTCTTCTACACTTCTCTACTCCCTAAAGTTCCACTATTTCTTTTCTTCTTTTCTATTCACCTTTCTCCCTTTTCCATTCTCCATTTTTCTCTTTCCTTTTTCCCAATTATCTCTTTTTTTCCTTCCTTCCTCCTTCATTTTTTCTCCTCTCATATCTTTTACCTTAGTCTTCAATGTATCATTATTTCTGCCTTCCCCTTTTTCTCATATCCTCTTTACTTCCCTGCCATTCTTTACTGTCCTCCACTACCCTCTTGTCTTCTCCCTCCTATTCACTCTCTTCTATTTCCTTTTTTCATTATATCTCTCTTTTCTTTACCCTTTCTTCCTCTTCTACTATCTTCCTTCTCTTTCCTCTATCTTCTCATCTTCAACCATCTTTCCCTACTACCTACAGTTTCTTGTTTATCCTGCATCATATTCCCTCACAGTTCCCTTCTTTTGACTTCCTCCCCTTAGTTCAACCTCATTTATTTTCCTCTCTCTTCTCTTCCCTTCACTATCCCCTCCTTTGCTTTTTCCCTTTCTCTTCTTTTGCTGACCTTGTCTATTCCATGATCTCTCTCCATTCCTCCTTCCTACTCCCTTCACTTCTTTTGTTCATCCTCTTTCCCATTCTTCTCCCTTCTGCCTTTATTCTTCTTATTCCTCATAACCCCAAATTCATCTTCTCACTCCTTCCCTCTTTTCTATTCTTTGTGCTTTGTCCTTGTCACACTTTCATCTTCTTCCTCCTCTTCACATTTTTTCCTCTTACCAGACCTTCCTTCCTCTTCCTTCCTCTTCTTCATTCCCTCACCTTCCTCCTTCCTTCCACTTCTTCCTTTCTTCCTCCTCCCACTTCCCCACATTGTCTACCTTTCATTTTTTATGGCTCTTGTACCCTAGTGTCTCCTCTTTTATCCTAAATCTAATTTTCTCTTATCTCCTATACTTATCTCTCTCCATCATCCCTTTGTTTTCTGTTCCAGTCCTTCTCCCTTTCCTCTTTTTTCTTTGTAACTCTACGTCCTTTTACCCCTTATTCCCGTTTTCCTCCCCATACACTCTTCCCTCTTCTTACTTTCTATTTTTCCTCCTTCCATTTCTTTCTTTTCCATACTTACATTCCATTTTCTCCTCTCTCTGCTTCTCCTTTATGTCCTCTTCCCTTCCCTCATTTCCCACTCCCTCTTCTTCCTTCTAACCTTCTCCTTTTTACATTATCCCTCTTCCTTGTTTTTTTTTTCTTCCCCCTTTTCCTTCTCATACATTCTTTTGCCAGCTACTATTTAATCATTCTCTCTCCTCTTTAAGGCCCTTGCTTATTGTCAGCTGTCCTCTTTGTTTCCTGTTCCTTTTCACTTCTTGGCTGGGGCATCCCTTATATTCTCCCTCCTTCCTACACTTTCCTTCTTTCTCCTGGTCCATTCTTCTTCTTTCTTTTTAATGTTCCTTTTCTTCCATCTTCACTTTATCCTACTCTGTCCTTTTCCAGCCTACCTCTTCACCTCTCCCCTTTTAGCTCCCCTTCTATTCCCTCCCCTTTCCTGTCCCCATATCTTCCATCCTTTGACCTCTCCATCCTCCCTCTTCTTTCCACCTCATTTCAGAATCCATTTTGATTCTTTTTAGACTACTAACCTCTTTGTACAATGCCTAAACTTCCCTATTTGTTCTAATCCTATTTTTTCATCTCTGCTCTGTATTGTTTTCCTCCTATGATGGCAAGCATGCAGCTTCCATTTCAGCACTCTTTTCCCTTAGGTACTCTTGAAACAGATTCCTGAACGTTCCTAATCCTGGTTCTTCCTGACTTTGTAACCCCTCTAGCTTTCTCATGTCTTTATAACTTTGATGCCTTCCATCCAGTCTTTTAGGTTCTTGTTTTTAATCCTGCCCCCATCACAAGTACTGTGTCCATAGCATTTTCTGAATCCCCCCTATGCTTCTACATTATTTCAAAATCCTGAGCTTTTACAAAGATTCCTAAAACCCCAGACACTAGCTCTCTACACCTGATATATAAAATTGACCTGGCTATCCTGTCACCCTCACACTACTTCCCTCTTAATTTCCTGATTTCCTCTGTACTCCTGGCACACAATGAACCTCCTTTCCTCTTATGAGGTTCCTCCTATCTTGTCAGAATTCTCTAGCTCTTTCCAATCTCCTTAAACAAACCTGACACCTGGATTTCTCCCTTACACAGTCTCTGATCTGGGCTTCCTGAGACTCCTGCCTTCATACCTGGCTATTGCTCATTTCATCCAAGATCCTGATATCTCAACAAAGGCATTGTCCTTTACCCAGTCATCTACACTGCCATTTACCCTACTTATGCTCTACATTTCCATTATCCATCTTCTAAGATCCAACTGGACCATGCTGGCCTGGTACTCAGAATCTTAGAAAACCTGAGAATTCTTTTGATACTCCAGTCCTGCTCTCCTTGGGAATTTTCTTCTCTCCTATCAAATTTGTCAGCTGTGTAGGCTCCTATCCCTACCTAGGGAGCTGGCACTTCAGATCTCTCAGATCATGGCCATCCTTTTCCAACCACTGGCTTTTACCTATGACATGCACTCACCTCATCCCTCCTTCATTCTCTCTTTGTTTCCAGCAACCCTACTGTGTGCCATGCTCTTCTTACTGTCCTCCTCCAAATTTCCTCTCCAGGATCATTGTTCTCCTGATTTTCCTCCTATCCTCTTTTAAGCTTATATCTTTATTAATATTCTGCTGTTCCAGACCCTCACATTCTCAAGAGCTCTTTCTGCATTCTCAGCATCAATTCATCAGGACACCATCCCTACCTAGTTTTGTCACTGGGGACTTGATATCCTCTCCCTGAACCTCCTTAACTTCCTGTCCAGATTTGGTGTCCACCTGCATCCATAAAGACATCTCCTTGAGCCTCTTTCCCCCAGACTTCTCCATTTCCAAAGCCCATGGCCCCCATTTGCTAGGACAACATATCACAGTTCACCTCATCCCAGGTCTTCTCTAGTCTGTGATAATTTCCTATTTTCTCACAAGTGACCTCCTGCTGTGTCTCCTGATATCTCCTTTGGTCTCTTCTCACTAGTATCCTGTCACCCTCATATCATGTCCTCACCTCCATTTTCTGTCCACATCCTTCTAAATATGCTAAGCTTCCTGCACTTCTCACAGTTTTAATTATTTCCCATCCCTCTGCCCTGTCCCTGACCTCCCTGCTCTCTTCCTGAACCTTTATTCTTTTGCCTGCTCACCACTATCCCCCTCTGTGTTCTCCTTCTCTCCTCTTGTTCACATGTCCTCTCTTGTACAATTCTCCACTGAACCACCTGGATGCTCATCACCCCGCCCTTCTTCAGTGTGCTGTGTTTCTGGACAACATCCGGTAGCCTCCACACGCACCCTCAGAATCCATTTTGTTCTGTAAACAGAAATCTGTCCATTTTCATAGTCTCCTAAACTCTTCCTAAGACATAAGCCTTTTGTTGATTTTTGGCCTTCTCTCGATGCCCTTTCATCTCCCCATATACTTCCTTCTCTCTCCATACCATCCTCTGTAGACATTATTCTATATTTTCCTCCCATTATGCTGAGTCTCTGATCCCCTCCTCTGTCTCTTACACCCCTGAGTCCTCATTCTCAGACATTCTGTCCTCTAACTGCCACTGCCCTCCCCAGAGTTCAGTCACTCCTTATTCTTCCTAAACCTGTAGGAATCTTAGAATTTTTCAAACCTTCATCCACAGACCCCCTCATTCTTATTTCCCCATCTAGTGCCTAGCTCCCAATTTGCTACTGTTTTTTGAGCATCTGTCCTTTCTCTTCAGCTTCCTAGCCTACAAGTACACTTCTGAGCTCTGTCAGTGTCCTGCCACCCTCTGAAGCCTCATGTTGTTGTCCTTCCCTCCCTGAAGCCTCCTCTTCTCCCTCCTCTTTTCCGTCTCTGGATGTGAACCATTTTATCCTCCCCTGTTGCCTCCCATCTTGCTCCCCCACTTTATACTTTCCACTCCCAGATTTCTTACCTCCAGGAGCCAAGTAACTTCCTTTAATCTTCCATCTTCCTTTATCCACTGATTTTCTTTCTGCTTTTCTTCTGAGTAGAACACCAGCTTCCCCTGCCTTCTAGTTCAAACTCTTCTGCTTCAATAAGCTTCTGGTCATAGTCCACCTTTCTACTCTGTCCCTGCCCCCTCCACAGCTTTCTCCTCCCTTCTAGGCTCCTCCCCTTACTCCTGCCCTACTTTGAACTCCAATTCCACTGCAACAGTACTATAATACTCCCTAGCCTCCAGCACATTGCCTCAGCCTTCTGCCCTTCCCCCATGACTCTCAGGCTCTACTCAGTAGTCTTAAGCCCTCCCACAGCTTCATTCCTTTCACAGAACACCCTGCTCTCCTCAGTCAACCTTTGCCCTTCTCCTAGTGCCTATTGACTGTTCCCAGTATCATCAGGTGTTACCTCCTCAGTCGACATCTCCTACCTAGTCTTCTGCCTCTCACATCCTTCTAGTGTCTTGCCCTCCCCACCTATGTGCCATTCTCCAAAGTCTTTTATTGTCCCCAGTGTTTGGTTACCTCTCATCTGCCACCTCTCCACAGGTATTTCCCTGTTTCATGCTCTCTGTCCAGCAGACTCCTCAATTTCTCCCTTCTGCCCTCTGTTCTCCAGCCCTCTTACACATTCCCTAGCCCAGCCTCATATCTTCCATGACACTCTGCCTCTCTCTTCAGTCCACTGACCTCACAAGCCCCAGGCCATTCCCTGTCTAGATCAGCTTCCTGCTCGGCCTCCATCCCTAGGGCTGCTGTTAGATCCTCCCTCCCTCTGTGCCTTCCACTCTCTCCTGCAGCTGGTTACATTCACCTTTCCCCAGCCCCCTGAATCTCTAAGCTTCTTTCTCAGTGTTCTGTCTCGTCCCTTGTAAACCATATACCCAGAGCAGCTGGGCTTTAAGTCTTGAATTTCTGCTCTCCCTAAAGTAGTGCTCTCTGGCTCTGCATGCCTCCTCCCTGCCCTCCAGCTTTTGATATGACCTGTGAGACTCATGCTCTGTTAGCAGATTCATACTCTCTTCTGATCTTCTATCCTGGCTGAGGATCTATACTTCCCGAGCATCCTGCAATCTTCCTGAGTCTCATAACCTTCTGAAACTCAGGGTGTCCTGTAACCTGCCCTACTCTGGCTACATCCTCTTATCTGTAACTTCCTCTTGAGCTGCTGGTCTGCCCCTCTACTTTGATCTTTCTTTATGAACCTCCTGCCTGCTTCCCAATATATTCTTTTCAAGGCTCCTCCTTTTTTTTAGTGCTTTCTGTATCCAATATCCTACAAGTGTACTCACATCCTACAATGTCCACAGCCCACTATCCCCCCTCCAGAACCTGTGATTTTTTTTTTTTTTTGAGCTCTCTGCCTTCTCATTTCATCTGCCTTCCTCTGCTGCCGGTACTCCTCCACCCCCATCCCAGGCTTTTATTGTACTCCAAGAAGGTCTTGTGTATCTCTTCAGCTTTTTGTCTTTCTCCTTAAATCACTACATTCCAAGGGGTCTACAGTTTCCCTTAATTTCCTGACCTGCTCTACAGTAAGCCCAAACTTCTGGCTCTGTTACTAGTGATTCTACCCTCCCATAAAAATCTCCTGACTCTCTCCCATCTCCATAACTACATGTGAGTTTGATGCCCTCTGTGCCTTTCCAAGGCTTTGTTTCTCCCTTCCTCCCCAATCTGTTGTTTTCCTCCTGCCTATTTTTCTATCCTTCAGTCCTTAAATGTGATTCTTCTTATAATTCTGCTGCCCTAAAACCCCAGGCTCCTCCCCCCTGAGCCTCCTGCACTCTTACTAAGCCACAGCTCACCTCAGTCTTAGAGTCCTGGCTTCTCAGTTAATCTTTCAGAATGGAGTTCTGAGAACACAAACCAGAGGTGGAGAGAGAAAAGCATGCTTTCTCAGTTCCAAAAGAAACTCTGATTCCCTCAATTCGACAAGGCGGTCCAAATATCCGGAAATGAGCTCAACCTATAGGCGGTTTTCTATTGGTTAGATAAAATCCGGAATTCCTCAGGAACTTGTGAAGCAGGTTCAAGACCTGAGGCCTACTGGACAGATAATTACCTGTTGTGTCTGGAATCTCAACATGCACACATGTGTTACACATTCCAAGCAGATTCTTCCAACCTTCTCTACCTTGCAATCACTTCAGGTCAAAGGCTTCCCTGCCCCCAGCTCCTCAATGTTGCTTTTATTGCTATGCACAATCTGTCTCTCTGTCCTGTCTCTCTGTCTCCGTCGCTCTGTCCCTCTGAACCTTCCCCTCTACCTTTCTCTCTCTCTCCCCTCCTTCTTCTTCTCTTTGTATTTTTTCAGGATTCTTTTTGGCCTGCTCTCACCCCCTCTTTCAGTGATCCCTGTGACGTCCAGGATGCTGGCTGTGCTCAATCTACTTCTTTCTCTCCTTACTCTTCTTCCTTATCCAGAAGCCTCCTGCTATTCTTTCATTTTTAAATCAACAATACAGACCTTTTGCCTACACACAGAGTGGAGAATAGTCATGTCCTTAGTTTATACATCATCCAGATTCAGCACCTGCAATTGTTAAACAACAGAAAAGCAATAAGCTCTTTATACCGATACTGCAGAGAGGACTATAGAATGCACACAGTGGCCTCTTCTTTTATTCTTACTCTCAAACTTCAAATTGTATTCAATACCTTGACTCCAGATCCTGGAATGAGAGAAGTCTTTGATTCAGTTTCTTTCTCTGAACAGTGTGAATGAGACCAACTGGAACCTTCTGAACCTTCTGAGCCTGGTTCCACTGTTGCCCATTTAGAGGAAGAGAAAGAGAGAGAGAGAGAGAGAGAGAGAGAGAGAGAGAGAGAGAGAGAGAGAGAGGGAGGGAGAGAGAGAGAGAGATAATTTGTGTGTGGGGTATCAGAGGGTTGTTGTCCTGTCAAGGATAATCTGGAAGGAGGTTCTGAAGAGTGGAGGTTCTTGCTTAGCCCTGGATTGCCCTCATGGTTTGGAGTTTGTTCTCTTATGCCACACCCAGGAAGAGGTATGGCACCCAGCAGAAAAAAAAGGGGGAGCCTGGCAGTGTTCTGTGTACAGAACTCAAAGATTTTCGTATACATTTGGGAGATAGCAACAGGTAACAACTTCAAAAACCACATCTCTAACTAGATAGAGCTGGTCACAAAGAGTCCCATAAAATGTAATAATGTCAACCAGGTTAAATCTCTAAATTATATGACGCTTCCCTGCGTGCAACACAGACTACAAATAAAGTGCACAATGACATTATACAGTGAGGACACATGGAAGAACAAAGTACCCAAGGGGACAGGAAAGCAGAAACTCACAGACTAATCAGGGCCAGAATGGCACATGAAGTCAAAGCTGAGTCATAGCTCTGCCCCTCTCCAGGCTGACACCACTGGACCCAAAGGCCTAATATCACTTCCTCTGATCTCATACCATAGCCCTGATTATGGAAAGGGATCAGTTTCCCTGTAGGGTGTGTTCTAAGAGAAAGGGAACTCAGACTGAATTTCTCCCAGTAGTCCATGATCCTTCCTGTACCTAGAATACAGGCAATACCCAGGAGGTCCTCTCCCTACCCAATGACCCACCCCTAACACAAACACTTACATACAAGTGCCATACATGCATTCAAATACACACATGCATTCAAACATACACACATGAAGTATTAGTAAAACTAGGGTGACATATGCAAAGAGTCCTGCTCTAAGATGGGAAGCAGAATCCATATGACAGCCACCATTCATTTTGTGCCATTTGGGTGAGACAAACTGTGATCTTCATCTGGGTCTCTGCATCTGAGTGGGCAGTGGGACCACTCTGTCCCTGGTGCAGGCTGGCAGTCTGAAGGTTTCTATATCAGAAATGGAATGAGTAGACTTTGAAGCACAAGTGCCAGAGGAACTGGGGGAGTTTGGGATAAGTAATAAAAGTTTACCTTGGGCCATTCATGGGCATTTAGTGAACATAGCTTCTACCCTACATAGGGCTGCCTGGACAGGTTTTCCTTGATTTATCTGGATGAGATTTTCCATGTGATTCCAGGGTTGGGCCTCAAAGCTTGGAAACAGAGAAACAAAGCCATACCATGGGTCTAAGCCCTCATCTCTCAACCTGGAGGAATGCAGGTTTAGATCAGCCTGATCTCTCTCCTCTTCTCTATGTAACTTGAGAAATCACAATTCTATGAGCCCCATCAAGTTCATGAGGTGGGAGAACACATTTCTCCCACAGTGTTTCTAGGAGATAGCAGTGTACATGGCTCCATTTTTTTTTTTTTTTTTTTTTTTTTTTTTTTTTTTTTTTTTTTTTTTTGTGGAAGGAGCAGGATACCTAAGCCACCTCTCCTCTTTTGGCTCAACTGAAAGGACCTACTTCTAGGCAGGCTCTTCACTCAGCTGCTACCTGGGTTGCTACATGAACAGTGGCAGCTTAGGATCCCAGTTGAAATGTTTAGAGAAGGGCTGAGCCATCACCCAGAAGACCAATACCTGAGAAACAAAGAGATTTCAGATTGGCCTCCTGTGCATTCCTTTACTCGACCTTATTCTGAGAACAGCTCCCTGCTTCTTTTTTTTAATTTTTTTAATATTTGATCATTTTATTTTATTTTTAAACGTTACTTTAAAAAACAAAGACGAAAGAAAAAAAATTAAATATTTTTGCATAAATGTATACAAATACATTTTTGTCAGTGCTTGGCATTTTCTTTTCTTTTTTTTTTTTTTTCAGGTTTGATATTCTGCATTAAGGTCTTACTAGTTACAATGAGCAAAAAGTACATGTAAAACAGGATGTAACACAGTTAGTCAATTTTTTTTGTTTTGTTTTGTTTTGCTTTCTTTTTTTTTTTTTTTCTTGAACTTTACATAGTCTGTGAGTTGTTTCTGGGGCAGTCCAAGCCTCTGGGTTTAGCATTCCACTATCATTGACTGCATATCATGTCTGTTCTTTTGTGACTGGGTTATCTCACTCAGGATGATATTCTCTAGATGCAACCATTTTCTTAAGAATTTGGTTAAGTCATTGTTTCTGATAGCTGAGTATTACTCCATTTTGTAAATGTACCACAATTTTGTATCCATTTATCTACTGAAGGACATCTGGTTTCTTTCCAGCTTCTGGCTATTATAAATAGAGATGCTATGAACATTGTGGTGCATGTGTCTTTGTTGTATATTGGAGTGTCTCTGGGGTATATGCCCAAAAGTGGAATAGCTGGATCTTTAGGTAGTAATATGTTCAATTTTCTGAGGAATCAGCAGACTGATTTTCAGAGTGATTGTATCAGTTTACAACCCCACCAACAGTGGAGAAGTGTTTCTCTTTCTCCACAACCTTGCCAACATCTGCTGTTATCTGAGCTTTGGATCTTGGCCAATCTGACTGGTGTGAGGAGGAAGCTCAGTGTTGTTTTTATTTGCATTTTTTCTGATGGTTAAGGATGTCAAGCAGTTCCTTAGATGTTTCTCAGCCATTCCTCATTCCTCAATTGAGAACATTTTCTTTAGCCCTGTACCCCATTTTTAATAGGGTTGTTTGATTCTCTGGTTTCTAGAGAAAAAAAGAGTTCTTTGTATACCTTGGATATTAGGTCTCTATCTGATGTGGTGTTGGTAAAGATCTTTTCCCATTCTTTTGGCTGTTGTTTTGTTTACTTGACAATGTCCTTAGCCTCACAGAAACTTTGCAATCTCATTAAGTACCATTTGTTAATCTTTGCCAGTAGAACTTGAGCCATTGGTATTTTGTTCAGAAAATTTTATCCTGTGCCTATGTGTTCTAAGGTTTTCCCTACTTCCTCTTCTAATAGTTTCAGTGTATCTGGTTTAATGTGGAGATCTTTGCCTGTTTCTTGAGTCCTTCCCACTTCTCCACATCCAATGGCACACAGCATCCATGCTGTTCATGACTGGTGGATGGGCTTCTGGCTCTCAGGAGTGTCTTTACAGGTGTTTCAGGGAACCGTTGTCAGGGAGGGAGAATGGGAGACCCAGCTTGTAGGATAAGAGGAATGGACAGAATCAACAATTTCCTCTTCTCTGCACATGCAGAGCCTCAAGAATGTCCTCAGACCGGGTTAAGTTCAGTCCTAGGCCTCCAATTGTGTTAGAGACAATTTTGGAAGAGCTGTGCACAGCTACAGAGAGTATACTTTGGCCTCCTTTCCAAGAAGGGACAGGCCTGCTGATTGGTTCTGTGAGTGGGGCTCCTTTCTTATGTACTGGTGATGATCTTACCCTCCAAGATACCATGCCCCCACTCACACTATTAAAGAATTACCTTACCATGGAACATGGGAAAGCCTTGCTTACCTTCTATTTTCTCAGCTTGAACAGGCTTCAGGTGTGCCAGTGGAGCTATCTTCTTCACCCTCTGGTTTTCTGTTCTCCCCAAACCATCTGTTCTAAAGTTAAACCAACCCTCCTGCTCTTGCCCATCCTACAAGTGTCACCTTCTCTCTGACCTTAGTCCCTAGTCTTTTGTCTTGCTTCAGCCTCCTCAGAGGTCCTGCCCAACTTTTCTTTCCACAGTCTTTATGGTGTCTCCCAGCCCTGTACTCTCTTGCTCATCATTCAGCCTATCTTCTCCTGCCATATATCTTGATTCTCCCACCCTCACCTAGACTCCTATGTTCCTCTTCTACTTATTTCAGCTGTCTCCCAAGTCCTTACACCTTATCTTTTTATGACTATGGCTTTTTTTTTCTTTTTCTAGCCTCCAATTTGCTCCTTAAGCATTCCATCTCTGCAAGCTTGAGCCTGCTCTGAGTTTACTACCCTTTATTGTGAGAGCCCCCTCAGATTCCCACTTCATCCCAGCCTCAAATTACCTCACAAGCCCAGCCTTTTGTATGTATTTCTAACCTCCTGCCTTCTTATAAACCTCCTCAAGGTCTTCTACCCCCCACTAGCTTCATGTCTTCAAGTAGCCTGCCATTAACAACCCAAGCCTAATGTTCTCAGACTCACATGCTCTACCTGAGTTTCTCACCTCTTGCTGACATTCAGCCTTTCCTCTCCAGACTCCTGCCTTGACTCTAGGCTTATGTCCTCCTCTGCTGGTAACATAATATTCTCTGAATCTCCAACCTTCCATGTGAAGCATGTATCACTGCAGTCCCTTGATGGCAAGGAAGAAGATCAAAAGCCATTAAAGTGCCTGTAAAACACCCATTCTTCTCCACAAAAAGCCCAAGTCCTAAAGACAGCTCAAAGTTCCAGAAAGCCTTGATATAAGAAAACAAATAAATGG
The DNA here is from genome assembly GCF_963924665.1 of Micromys minutus. NCBI lineage: Eukaryota > Metazoa > Chordata > Mammalia > Rodentia > Muridae > Micromys > Micromys minutus. Next base: position 109,641,107 of record NC_137970.1, on the reverse strand, counting down.
TCTTCAAAGTGATTTTGCTTGGACTAAACATGAATATTTTGGTATATCTTTGTGAGTAACATACAGATTTTGCTAAGGGATTTTAGATAATCACAACGAAATTTTTTTTCTTTTTATATTATATGATGTTATTTAAATAATTTTTGCATACTCCTTTATTTATGTGTTTACATGTGCACATGCATTTGTGAATATATGTTAAATTATGAGGACTATCTGCCAAAAATCAGTTTTCTCCTTCTATTATGTGGGTCCTGGAGACTGAACTCATGTTATTTGCCTTGGCATCATGTCCCTGTAACTTTATGAGCCACCTTGTCAACCCAGAAATTGTCCTTTTCTTAAAATTAGAAATGTGGGAGGTGATTTATTACCTCCATATTGCAAGAATTTCTTTGAGGGACTTCAGCAAGTTGATTACATATAGATTTGGTAGTTAAATGTCTATTGATCAGTGTAACCATGACACATAAGAGTGACTGACCTCCAAAGAAATATTTACCTTTTCAGCTATCTCCCATTATGCTGCTCACCCCATATTTGAGGAACACAGATATTTGCTTATACTGGTGAAGAGAAGTGACTGTTCCTCACTCCCAACTCAGGGAAGAATAAATGAATGAATGAAAGCTTGGGTGGATGAATGACAAAAAGAACAGGGCTTTACATTTTCCCTGATAACAGGAATGGGGTGTTTAAGGAGAGATGTGGCAGTTGCTTATACTTGTGTGACCCCATACTGCATGCTCCTTGCACCTTCTACCAATTGTTCAGAGGTAAATAAGAAGAAAAGTAGAACTTTGGAAAAAGCATGTTACATTCATGAAATTAACAGATTGCTATCCTCTTTTCACTCTATATGAATAAAAGGCCTAAGGACATACTGCCTTCATGTCTTACTTTGGTAGATATTTTCACTATGGATAGATATGATGAGTGCAAAATGTAACTCTTCTTTCTCTGCTATGGTTCTCTGGATCTTTGAGCTGTTACAACCAAAGGTTCAGAAATAGGTTCCTCTCTTCAATACCTCCAGCTGTTCTCGATCATATGTTAGCCAATCACTTCCTGCTTAACATTTAATGGGTCTTCTTTAAAGTAAAATATAGTTAAGATTACTGAAAATTACTCAGATCCAATTTAAGTTTCTCAATGACATGAGCTACATCTGAGGTACTCATGATCTACCTGTGGCTAGTATCTCCATCATCTGAACAAATATGAATATTTTTTGCAAAGTTTCCAGCCCATTGACATTCTCTCTGGACCTATTCTTTCTGTAAGTTAGGAACACCTGAAGGTCTGTGGATCTCGGAGTGGGCTGGGCATCCCACTTATTCATAGTAATGCCAGACTGTCACTGCACCCTGTTGAGGAGAGACCTCCTGACTAAGATGAGGCACAGATACACTTCCACTCTGATGGACCACAGGTTTGAGAGCCAGAAAAAGAGCCTGTGTAGGTTCTAACCATTCAGATGGAGGAAAAATACCAACTCTAAACAGCCTGCCTCTGATCAGACAAACTGGTGGCTTCAGGAATATCCACAGGCCTGGTTGGAGACTGCAGAAATGAGAGAGGCTAAGAACCAGACTCCGCCCATATGGAGCTGAAAGTCCAGGCCAGAAGTGTGTCAGTACCCCATATCAAAGGAGGGAAGAGACGAAATCAACGCACTCATCATTTGATTACTCCAACAACTTCATAAGTGTCCATCAGCTTGAAGTGTGCTTCTCCTACTGGTCCAGAAACGTGGAAGCAATGACTGCTACATAGTTTAAGATCTCTGAGAGGTAAACAAATTGGTGGCAGAACTCCACCTCACATTACTTAACCCTTATAAACTTTTGAGCTCATTGCCCTAACAAGAACCTGGTGTACAGTACTTATCTTAAAGAGAATGTATCAATAGATTCATCTAGAGGTAGACAAACTTGTAAAGACTGTCTCTAGGTCAAATTCTTTTGTGCCAGGTTTGAGTAGATAACTGTGTGCCATGCCAGAAAGCAAATGCATGTAAAGTGCCGGGAAGAGAGAAGATAGACCCGAGGGTTACTGAGAAGTGTATTTTACAGAAACTGAGCCAGAAAGATATAGAGATAAGTATCTATTAGACTTTATAGATACCTTTTCTGGGCAGGTGAAAGCCTCCCCACAAAGAGAGAAATGGCAGCAGTGGTCATAGCTAAAAAGATGCCAGAAGAGATCTTCCTTAGGTTTGGCACCCCTAAGGTAATTGGATCATACAATGGGCCATCTGTGTTGCCCAGGCAAGTCAGTTATTAGCTTGTTTATTGGGGAACAATTAGAAATTACATTGTGCTTACCCTAAAAAGTGACCAAAATTGGCCTTAGAGACCGGCAGCAATGACTGAACAGCCCTCCTTCCCTTTGTCCTGTTCTGAGTTTGAAACACACCTAGATGATTTAAACTTACCTCTTACAAAATTCTGATTGGGGAGCCCCACTGCTCACTGAGTCGGGAGGAATATATAACCCTGATGTTGTTCTCCTAAACCTTTGTTTGCCTGCCTAAAGGCCCTTGAGGTGATAAGACATCAAGCTTAAGAACAACTAAAAGAGGCCTGTGAGACTGAGAACATACCCCACCAGTTCAAGGTCATAGACACCATCCTGTTCCGATAACATCAAGTAGGAAACTAAAACCTCACTGGAAGGGGCTGTATCTAATACTTTTAAAAGTTCCTAGCAGTTATATTAGGGTTTAGAGTGGCTGCAGTAGTGGAAACAAACACAGAAGCACTAATACAGACTCCTCAATATTTCCATACATTGAGATCCACAATAGATGAAGTTTTACAAGCCCTAGAGCAATCCATATCTAAGTGTAAGGAGTCACTGATGCCCCTCTTGGAGGTGGTTTTGCAAAACAAAAGGGGACTAGACTTACTGTTCCTTAAAGATAGAGGGCTATGTGCTGCCTTAAGAGAAAAATGTTGCTTTTATGTCAATCATTCAGTGGTGATTAAAGACTCTATGAGTAAGCTAAAAGAAAGACTAGACAAAAGAATAAAAGACAGAGAAAAACAACAAAGATAGTTTAAAATGGTTTAAAATATTTTAACACATCTCCATGGCTGATTATTTTAATCTCCTCATTATTGGGACTTCTGTTAATTTTGCTTTTGTTTCTTACCTTTAGACCATGCATCCTTAAGTAGTCTTTGTTAGGAAAGAGTTAGTACAGTCCAGATTTTAACACTTCGCCAACAATATCATGCAGTAAGAGACTCCAAATAAACTAAATATACTGAGTTCTAAGATTAGAACTAACCACTAAAAGGAATGGGGAATGAAAGAGTTAAAGTTTCAAGTTAGCTCCCACTAACAACTGCTTTGAGGACAAGTATGCTGCAAAACTAAGAAAAAAAAAATAACTTGTTTAAAGAAATGGCACAAACTCAGACCAGTTATACTCAATAAGGTCTGGGCTATCCTTGAAGTCCTGAGAGAAACAAAGTATGAAGGTCAGTGTGCCCCAAAACAGAGTGGTCTAGTGTTAAATCATATCCAAAAGCAGACAGACAGTGCCAATTTAAATAAATCAATGAAATTATTATGTGCTTGTTGCTACCTCCTTATGTAATTTTCCCTATAAATATGTCCTCTTCATTGAGTTCAGGGTCATTACCTCTGTCTCCTGTGTGAGATACTTATCAGTCCATAGCTCCATCATTAAACTACCAGTTGCTTTTGCGGCAAAAATGTCTCTCATATTTAATTGGATAACCCTGTGTCCTGACACTCAAGTGGAGGTCCCAGGAAGGGGGTCCTACATTTCATCTTGACCCAGCTGCCTGGCCCCTCTTTTGGTCTGAGAACAATCAACCCCAACATTCTTCGCCTTGTCTCCTGACCTCCCGTGATATCCCTTTAGGTCTTTGATCAGGGTAAAAAAGTCTTTGTCTCATCTCTGGTTTGAATGTCTCAGTCTCTGTGTCTGGGGACAGAATATGTAGAAACTGCTCTAACACAATGAGCTCCAGGATCTCCTGCAAAAACCCCGTCTGTGGCTTAAGCCACTGGGAAAAATGTTTCCAGAGGTTGCACTAGGCTTCCTGAGGCCCCTCTGATTCTTCATACTGGAACTGTATGAAGTGCTAGTGGGAGACTTCACAGCCCATGTCATCCTCTGGAGGCTGAGGGTTCTGTTGGCACAGAGAGGGGCCCTGTGTGGCAGAGTTGCTGGGTGCAGGCATTGTCCTCCCCTGGGTGGCCACTTACAGCTTATCTTGGGCCAGGAGTCACAGGGCTCAGCTGTGTTGGACCCTCAACAGTGATGCCACCTGCAGCAAAGCAGTGGGTGGGGGGGATTCGCAGAGTCTTGCCTGAGCATGACAAACATTGTTTACAGGTTTTGCCCTTTAACCACTCTTCTTCTCCTTTGCTAAAATAGGTTACATTCCTAAAGCCAGTCCCCAGTGCCCATGTTCTTATTTGGCCTCTGACCCATTCCTGAGACAAAACATCAAGATCAAAAATTCCAAATTCATTATTTAGCTAGTATGTGCAGTCAGGATTTAGCAACACTCCTTGGAAAGACTTCTTTATTTTGCCCTTAAAATCCCACTGCTGCACAATCCACCTCTCTTGATCTATAGTAACAAGAATGATTTCTGAGTTAAAGGAACATTAGAAAGTCTAGCTGAAATCCCACCAACATAGCCCTCATGGTGGCCATGTACGCAGTTTAAGACAGTTACCCAATTTTTTAAACATTCCATGATTACAAATCCTTTTGGATCTGGAGAGGTGGTTCAGTGTTTATGAGCACTTGTTTTTCATCCAGAAGACCTGTGTTAGATTATGACATGCATAAAGTGGCTCACAACGAAGTGTAACTCCAGTTTCAGGGGTTATAATGGGTGCTGCTGACCTCCATGTACTCCAGGCATGCATATGGTGCACAGGCATCATTGTTGACAAAATTCAAATAGACTTAAAATCAAAACAATTATTTTCTTAAGAAAAATAATTCACTATATTGAAGGCACATGACAGACTTTGAAAAAGAGGTCTCTCTTTCCTAGATCAGCTGGCTTTTCAAATAAGGTTGTCTTTAATACCACATCATCATTACATGGTTACTATATCTTACATCCAGCATCTGAACTTAAATCCAATAACAACCATTTATCATGTGGCATTATATGACTTGTTTTAATGCTCCTTTCTCATTATTCCAAAGGTAATCCCACCATGTTGTCTGATTACTAATCTCTGGTGAGGGTTAAATTTCAGGACATTTAGGATCTCATCTGACACCTAGCAGAACTTAGTAACTGTCCTTTATTTGTAGCATATTACTCATAGCCACTCCTGTTGAAGTATATTTTTCTACAAGGAAAGTTATTTGGAGGCTATGATGGTTAGATTTTATTGTCCATTTGACACAAACCAGAGCTACATAAGAAGAGGGAACCTCAGGTAAGGGATGCCTAGGTGAGATTGTCCAGTATGTATATCTGTGGGACATTGTCTTTAATGTTGTTTAATGTATGAAGGTCAAGCCCACTATGGGCAAGGCAGTTGGACGAGAAATCTATTTTTTAGATGCAGCTAATTAAATGGGAGTGGGAGCTAGTGCTCGAGTAGGCAGGGCAGAATTACAAGGCAAAAGTCCTTAAAGCAGGAACAATGAAGAAATGGTACTTGCTGGATCACTCAAAGACATTTTATTTTAATTGAACAGCATTATTTAAAAAATGAAGATAAATGTACAGATTTTAAGCATTTTTGCAAAAAAGTATATGAATATATTTTTGTCAGTACTTGGTATATTTAAAGGTTTGATAGTGTACATTAAGGTATTACCAGTTACACAGAGCATAAAGTACACGTAAAACAAGATGTAACCTGAAATTAATAATGAATTTTCATTTTCTTGTATTTTTCCTTTCTTTTTTCTTTAACTTCATATAGTCTGTGAGTTCTTTCGGGGGTGTTCTGAGCTTTCTGGGGTTATTGTCTAATTATCAGTTACTGAATATTAAGTCTCTTCTTTGTGACTAGGTTATCTCATTCTGGATTCTATTCTCTAGATGCATCCATTTTCTTAAGAATTTTATAAAGTCATTGTTTCTGATAGCTGAGTAGTACTCCATTGTGTAAATATACCACAATTTTTGTATTCATTCTTCTATTGAAGGACATCTCAGTTCTTTCCAGCTTCTGGCTATTATAAACAGGGCTGCTATGAACATTGTGGTGCATGTGACTTTGATGTATGTTGGAGCTTCTCTCGGGTATATACCCCGAAGTGGAATAACTGGGTCTTTAGATAGTACTATGTCCAATATTCTGAGGAATCAACAGACTAATTTACAGAGTGGTTGTACCAGTTTACATCCCGTACAAGAAGTGGAGAAGTGTGTCTCTTTTTCCACATCCTCGCCAGCATCTGCTCTCATCTGAATTTTTGTTCTTTGCCATCCTGGTTGGTGTGAGGAAGAATCTAAGTGTTTGGATTTGCATTTTCCTGACAGCTAATGATGTCAAGCACTTCCTTAGATGCTATTGAGCAATTCCATATTCCTCAATCAAGAATTTTTTTGTTTAGCTTTGCACCCCATTTTTAATGGGGCTGTTTTATTCTCTGGTGTCTAGCTTCTTTAATTTTTTGTATACCTTGGATATTAGGTCTCTATCAGATGTGGGGTTGTTAAAGATCTTTTCCCACTCTGTTGGCTGCTGTTTTGTTTTCTTGACACAGTCCTTAGCCTTACAGAAACTTTTCAAACTCATTAAGTCCCATTTGTCAATATTTGACCTTAGAGCAAGAACCACTGGTGTTTTGTTCAGAAAATTTTCTCCTGTCACTATGTGTTCTAAGGTTTTCCCTAATTTCTCTTCTAATAGCTTCAGTATATCTGGTTTAATGTGAAAATCTTTGATCCACTTGCACCTGAACTTCCTACAAGTTTATAAGAAAGGGTCTATTTTCATTCTTCTGCATGCTGAGTGCCAGTTGGACCAACACCATTTGTTGAAGTTGCTGTCTTTTTTCCTTTGAATGTTACAACTCCTTGGTCAAAAATCAAGTGACCATATATGTGAGGGCTTATCTATGGAACTTTCATTCCATTTATTCACATCCCTATCTCTGTACCAGTACCATGCAATTTTTAGCAAAATTTTCTTGTACTATAGCTTGAGGTCAAGGGATTTTGATGGGGATTGCATTTAATCTGTAGATTGGTTTTGGTACAATAACCACATTTACAATGTTCATTCTTTCAATCCATGAACATGGGAGATCTTTCTATTTTCTGAGATCTTCCTCCATTTCCTTCTTTAGAGATTTGAAGTTCTTTTCATACAGTTCCTTCATTTGCTTAGTTATAGTCACACCAAGATATTTTATATTGTTTGTGACAATTTTGAAGGTTATCTTTTCCCAAATTTCTTTCTCTGCATCTTTTCCTTTGTGTACAGGAAGGTTACTAATTTGTTGCAGTTAATTATACATCCAGACACTCTGATGAACTTGTTTATCAGCTTTAAATATTCTCTGGTGGAATTTTCGGGGTCACTTAAGTACACTATCATGTCATCTGCAAACAGTGATGTTTTTAATTCTTCTTTTCAAATTTGTATTATTTGATTTCCTTTTGCTGTCTAATTGCTCCAGCAAGGATTTCCAGTACTATGTGGAATACGTAGGGAGAGAGTAGGCAGCCTTGTCGAGTCCCTTATTTTGGTGGCATTGCTTCAAGTTTCTCAACTTTGAGTTTAATGTTGGCTATTGTTTGCTGTATATTGATTTTATTATATTTAGGTATGTTCCTTGGATTCCTGCTCTTTCCACTTCTTTTAACATGAAGAAGTGTTGAATTTTGTCAAATGCTTTCTCATCACCTAGTGAGATGCCCATGTGGTGTTTTTGAGTTTGTTTCTATGGTGGATTGCATTGATGGTTTTCCATATATTAAACTGTCACTGAATCCCAGGGATTAAGCCTACTTGATCATGGTGAATGATCATTTTGATTTGTTCTTGGATTTTGTTTGTAGGGATTTTGTTGAGTATTTTTGCATCAATGTTCATGAGTAAGATTTGTCTGAAGTTCTCTTTCATTGTAGGGTCTTTGTATGGTTTAGGAACGAGGGTTATGGTGGCCTCAAATAAAAGAGTTAGGAAGTTTTCCATCTGATTCTCTTTTGTGGAGTAGTCTGGAGAGTATTTCTATTAGGTAGTTAATAAATGTCTGATAAACTTCTTCACTGAACCCATGTGGACCTGGGTTTGCTCTCTCCAGTTTCTTTTTGGAAGCACTCAGAGTTATGAGTTTTTCTCTCAGTACTGCTTTCATTTCATCTCATAGGTTTGGGTATGTTGTGTTTTCATTTTCATTAAATTCTAGAAAATCCTTAATTTCTTTCTTTATTACTTCTTTGACCCTGATACAGTTTAATAGTGCATTGTTTAGTTTACATTTGTATATGAGCATTTGTTATCTCTGTTGTTATTAAAGACAAGCCATAGACTATGCTGATATGATAGGATGCATGTGAGTATTTCAATTTCTTATATCTATTGAGGCTTATTTTGTGACCGATTATATGGTCAATTTTGGAGAAGGTGCCTTGAGGTGCTGAAAAGAAGGTGTTTTCTTTTGATTTAGGATGATATGTTCTGTAGATATCTTTTAATTCCAATTTGTTCATAACTCTACTATCTTTACTGTGTCCTTGTTCACTTTCTTTTTCCATGATATGCCCATGGTGAGAGTGGGGTATTGAGGTCTCCAACTATTTTTCTGTGTGTTGAAATGCATATTTTTTGCTTTATTAGGGTTTCTTTTATGAATATGTGTGCTCTTGAATTTGGAGCATATATGTTAAGGATTGATAGTTTCTCCTGACAAATTGTCCCTGTAATGAGTAAAAAGTGTCCTTTCTTATCTTTTTTTGATAATTTTGGTTGAAAATCTACTTTATTTGATATTAGAATGGTCACTCCAGCTTGCTTCTTGTGGGAATTTGCTTTTGAGGGTTTTTATTGTAACCTTTTCATGTGAGATAGTGTCTGTCTTTGTCTCTAAGATGTGTTTCCTGTATGCAGCATCTCTTTCTACAGCAGAGTTCCTGCTCCCCTGAACTAATCGGGGCGTTGCGGTTTCTGCCACCTTACCTCTTAACTTCCTGATTCCCTATATTTCTCTTCACTCATTTTGATGTCCCTCTCCTATTCCCTATGTCGACAGTTCCATAATTACAACATATTTTCCATATTTATATTTCTGTTTGTATCCACACAATCATTTTCTACTTTTTCCTTCATCCATTTCTCCCTCCTTCTCTTCCCTTGTAGCTTTTTTTATCCTATCCTCTGCACTCTGTTCTTTGTTTTGCCTGTTCTCCCCTCTTTTAGATCATATATCCATAAATTTCGTCTTAAACATCACCCCTTTTCAAGTCTTCCTTTTGTTTATCATTCTTGTTCTTTTTTTTTCTTTTTCTTGTCCTCTGTTTTTTATCTTATATTTCACCTCTTCATTTGCCAAATGTCCCCTTTCCTCCTGTTCCATTATCTTATATTTTCAGTTCTCCCACCCCTTCACAACTCCTTCTTTGCACCGTCTACCTTCTATATCTTCCTGTTATTTCTGCTTTCTCTTCTTCTTTCATTCTACATCAGATGTGCTCCATCTGCTTTGCATCTCTGTTAAATTTATTCTTCCTTCCAGTTTTCTCTTTGTTCCTACCTGAGTCTTTTATCAATTACTTCATACTTTATTCAATCTTAGTCTTCCCTCCTCTCTTAATCAATTTCCATTCTTCTTCCAGATCCTCTTCTGATTCCTAGCATTTGCCATCCTCTCAATTTTAATTATTTTTTTTCCTCCACCATCTTCCATTCTCCATTTTCTCCATCCTTTCAATTACCCCTCTCTTTTTCTTTCAATCATTTCCTCTTCTGTCATCTTCCCTCTTCCCTCTTCTACCTTTCATATTATCTTCCTTCTTCACCCTTTTTTATATTCCCTTATCGTCCCTTTCCATTCCTTCCACCTTCTATTTCTTTCTGTATTCCTCCAATTTCAACTTCACTCCAGTCTGCCTTTGTCTCATTTCCCTTCCAACCTCCTATGCTGCATTATCTACTTTTTCTCCATTGTCTTCAGCCTGCCTGGTCTCACCCCACTCATGCCTCCTGAATCTTATTGTCTCATTTAACTATGCACTACTCTTTTCCTTTTCTTCCCTCCTCAACTCTCATTACTCCTCTTCTTTAAAGACAACAGTCTTGCTTCCAGTTTGCCTTTGTGTCCTTCATTCCACTCCTTACATGTGTAAGTTTGCACACTACCATGACCTGATACCTTCCCTGAGGTTCAATCAAAAGGGATGAATCACATCACAAACAGTACTTCATTTTCTCTGCACTGACAAGAGAATCTTCCCTTTGCATTTCTAATGTATTTACAGTTACATTGTATTTACTAGGATGACTGCCAAAACAAAGCCAATCACATCATATTAATGTTTTTGTTGATATAGAAAGGCAAAATGAATTTTTTGACTTTCATATTTGAAAATCTGTATGGTAATACTCAAGGAATTATACTATAAATGAAATTATCCTCATGAAAAGAATCAAAGATGAAGAAATGTTAAATTATGATAAATTAACTATATATAGCAAAGGTGTATACATAGAACATGTTGGTAGTAAAATGCATCAACAATTGAGGAACATGGTAAGCCTTCCTCTACATAGTACGGGCGCTGTCACTTTTTGTTCAATGTGAAGAGCACTACACTACATAAAGCACGGCTCACAATATTCTTCATATTAATATACTGCAAATGTGTCCTCTACCTTTTATTGTATCAATCATAATACATGCTACCCAAATCCTTGACTAATTCTTCAATCTTATGATATAACTAACTGTATAACACTACACATTTCTGTAATATCATGTCCTCTAATATGCCTTCTGTTTTTTGAATTTTCTTTATATTTCTAATATATTAAACTGATCCTGTTTCTCTTTGTTATATTAGTATACTCCTCTAGGTAGTTGTTATGTTTTTCTTGTAATGCACAGAAATAAAAATAAGGATCATGATTAAGTGGGAATTGGAATCTGCTTGAGAAAGTTGTACCTGGGGAACTGACACCCAGGCGTGTTCTTACAACATCCAGCAGAGAAAGTGGGGCACAGGCCTGGTGATGTTTTGGCTTGAGTACACAGAGCTCACTGAGTGCTTGGCAGTGCTTGTGGCAAAGTTTCCTTTCCAGACAAAAGTAAGGACTTTTGAGACTTACTCTGTGAGAGAGAATTATGATCTGCCTGGGGAAGGTAGTGCTCCAAGATTAACTTCAGAGGCATGTTTATAACTGGAACAGAGGTGAGCATGTCACTTAGGCCCAGGGAGAGCACACAAGGACTTCTCAGTGAGAGAAGAGTTATGAGATCTCTGGTAAAGGGTTATTTTGGCTTAGAGAAAGAGACTGTAGTACTCAGGACAGCTGGGCAGTGGTCTGATCTCCCAGAACAGCCTCAAAAATGCTCCCACAACGGTGCTTACAAAGAGTAAATTGAGTCAATGTCACCAAAACTCACTTCTTGCCCATAAAAAGCCAAACACTCAAAACTAATTTTGTTCCTTAGGCGCTCACATCCACAAAAGAGACAGTCACGAGTCACTGACTCCAAGACCACTTAAAATCACAGAGAACAAGACACCAAGAAGAAAGTAAAATAAAATCTTTAAGCAATACAAAAAAGACACCCTGGCAAATTCATAAGCTAGCTCTCCCACAATAGCAAGTAGAGGATTACCAAACACTTCAGAAAAACAAAGCTCAGACTTGAAACCATACTGAATGGTAATGATGGAGATCTTGAAGACGCACATGAATAACTCCCTTAAACAACTGCAGGAGACCATACATTAAAAACAGAAGCTCATAAAAAATAGAAAAGAAAAAAAAAACAATTATTCAAAGAAGTACAGAAAAAGACAATCATACAGCAGAAGGAATAAAAGTGGAAATATAAACTATAAGCAAAGCACAAAAAGAGACAACAATGAGATAGTAAACTCAAAAAAGAAATCATGCTACACAGATGCAAGCATCAACAGACTAAAGGAGATGGAAGAGAGAATCTTATTATTCCTCATCCTTCCTCTCTTCACTTTCCACTTCTCTCCTTTTCTTTCTTTTTTTTTCTTCTGATATCTCCTTAGTTCAGATCACCTCTTGACTCATTCCACTTTTCTCCTCTCTATTCTGTCATCCACACACCTTGTTTTTTATTTCTCCCACCTCTCTACCTCCCCATTCTCTACTCACTATACCTCCATGCTCTGACCTCTTTAAGAGCCCCTACTTTTTTTCTTGCCACCTTTTACTCTGTTTGAATATTTTCTTCCAGATTCTCCAATCACCTCTTACCCTCTCTCCCCTTCACACATGACACTTTCCTCTACTTCCTCCCTCCTTTTCACTTGTATCTCCTCATTATTTAATCTATTCATGCCTATTCAATTTTTCTTCCTTCTACTGCATCTGCTCCTTTATCTCCTGCTATACCTCCCCTCCAGTTAATTCTTATCTTCTGTTTCAACTTCCTTTCTCTTTCCTCCTTTCTCTACTTCCTTATTTTTCTTCTCACTCCCCTTCCATCTGCTCTCCTTTCACATCATGTGACATTACTGTTCCCTCTTTTTCTTCACCCCTCACATTCACTCTAATCCTCTCTTCTATTTTCTCCACATACAAATTCTGTCACTCTCCTCCTCAATTTTCCATAGTCTCTTTACTAGTTTTATCTGTTCACTGTGTAACTTTCTGCTCTGCCTGCTGCCTTTCTCTCCCATTTCATCTTCTTCTTTCTCCCTTCTATTTCCACTTCTTTTTAAACATTCTTACCTCTTTTTTAAGTGAACAACTTTATTAAAAAAACAAAGGTAAATGTACATATTTAAAAGAATTTAGCATAAAAGAATTTGAATACATTTTTTTCAATACTTGATTTTTTATAAAGTTTAATAGTATGCATTAAAATCTTACTAGTTACAATGGGCAAAAAGTACATGTAAAATAAGATGTAACCTGGAAAAGGCTCAAAGTTTTCTTGGTATGTAAAGATTAAGCTTAATGATTTTTCTTTTTTTTTTTGTCCTATGTTTTTATTCAACTTCATATATTCTGCAATTTATTTCTGAGGTGTTCATAGCTTTCTGGGGTTAGTATCCAATAGTCAGTGACTTCATATTATGATTGTTTTGTGAATGGTTTGCCTCACTCAGGATGATATTCTCTAGATGCATCCGTTTTTTTAAAAATTTCATAAAGTCATTGTTTCTGATAGCTGAGTAGTACTCCATTGTGTAAATATAAAACTATTTTTGTAAACATTCATCTACTGAAGTACATCTGGGTTCTTTCCAGCTCTTGGCTATTATAAATATCGTTGCTGTAAACATTGTAGTGCATGAGTCTTTGTTTTATGTTAGAGCATCTATGCAGTATATGCCCAGAAGTGGAATGACTGAGTCTTTAGGTAGTATTATGTCCAATACTCTGAGGAATCGCCTAACTGATTTCTAGAGTGGTTGTACCAGTTTACAACACCACCAACAGTGGAGAAGTGTTCCTCTTTCTCTGCATCCTTACCAGCATCTGCTGTCATCTGAATTTTTGATCTTAGCCATTCTGACTGGTGTGGGGTGGAATCTCAGGGTTGTTTTGATTTGCATTTCCCTGATGGCTAAGAATGTCCAACACTTGCTTAGATGCTTCTCTGCCATTTGAGGATGTTGACCGAGCTCAGAGAGATTAAAAAGATTATTCAATCAACATGTTCCTTGCAGCCTTCCTTGTTATCTAAGGAAGTGCCTATCACAGTGATTTACCTGAAAGGTTGTTTTCTCACAATTCCCTTACATGAATGTGATAATGATTTGCTTTTTCAATACCTAACTTCAACAGAGATCGCCCAGTCAAAAGATATCAGTGGAAAGTTCTGCCTCAAGGAATGTTAAATAGCCCTACCTTGAGTCAATATTTTGTAAAACAGCCATTGGAAATGATTTGCAAGCAGTTTATCCAATCTTTCATTTATCATTATATGTATGGCATATCATTGACTGATTCTTATATAAATATCCTATAAAAAATATTTGATGAAGAAAAACAAAACAAAACAAAACAAACAAACAACCAAAAAATCTTGCCTTGTTGGGGAATGCAAATTGCTTATAAAGATACAAAGCGGGGATTCTGTTAATTATCTGGGGTATAATATCTGCAGAAGGTTAGGCCAGAAAGAGTGAAAATAAAAAGGAACAAATTGAAGACCCTGAACAATTTTCAGAAACTATTGGGAGATATCAACTGGCTGAGGACTGCAATTTGCTTTACCACTCAAGTGCTAAGCAATTTATTTCAACCCTTACTAGGTTTTAAAGTTTTAAATAGCCCAAGGAAAGTATCAGCTAAGACTGAGAATGAGTTAGCTTTGGTAGAAAAGAAATTGCAGGGTGCACATCTATATCATATTGATCCAAAAATTGCCTGCATCTTAATCATTTTGCCTTCTACTCATTCTCCTATAGGTATTCTTATGCAGAGAGAAGATTATATGTTAGAATGGATTTTTAAGCACATAAATGGAGTAAGAAACTAAATACTGTCACTGAGGTCTCTGAATTGATATTAAAGGGTAAATTGAGACTTCCACTATTTATCTGAATGGATCCCACTAAAATTAAGGTACCTTTTACTAATGCAGAAATTGCTTCCTTAAGCGCACAAGATGAACACTAGCAAAAACCATGCAGTAATTTCTTGGAACAGATTAACAACGGATACCCTGAAAGCAAGCGACTCCAGTTCCTAAAAAGAATTAATTGGATTTCCCCTCGTACAGTTAAGGGAACACGTGACACTAAAAATGGCAAGATTTAAGGGGTCTCTTAGCTGGGAAGTAAAGAGAGTAGTGGGATTCTGCCCAATCTAGGTGCTTTGATTGTATTCTTAATTGACTGGTGTTTGCATTTAATGGGTTTCTCCATTTGAAAAATCATTGCAACATCCCTCCTTTCTCTTCTTTGTTTCCTAATTTTCACTTCTCCCCTTTCTTTCTCTTTTCTTCCTTTCCCTCATTTACTTCTTCCTTCTATTTAATATTTTCCCTTTCCTCTTCCTTTCTCACACCATCTTAACCTCCCTTTTCCTTTCACTGTTGTTTCCTCCTCTTCTACTTTCTCCTCTCTCCTTCTTATTCCTTCCTTCTTCCTCCCCTTAATTTCTCTCTCTTATTTCCATCCAAATTCCACTCCTTCCTCTGGCATCTTCTCTTATTATTTTCCATTATACATCTGTCCTCCTTTCTCCCACCGTCTCATTTCTTCCCCCACTTCCTTCCTTACGGTTTTTCTATCCTCACTCTGTTCTCTTACATTCACCCTTGCTTTGCCCTTCCCTCCTCTACCCAATTCCACCTTCTTTCTTCAACCCTCCTTTACCCCTTAGTGTACTACTACCCTCCTCCCTCACTTTTCTCTTCTTGTCTCCTACATCTGCTTTCCAACCTTTTTTCTTCTCACTTCCTTGCTTTCTCAATCTCCCCTTACCTGTCTTTCTCTCCCTGCATCTTCTTCTTTCTTTACACCTCCTTTTGTTCTCCTCTATCTTTCAACTTATTTATACCCAATGACTTTGTCTTCTTATCTCTTTGCATTTATCCCTCCTTTTCGATCCTTCTTTCGTCCCTCCTCCAACAGTCACTTACATAATATTCCCTTCTTTCTCCTCCATCTTGCCCTCTCCCCCCCTCTCTCTCTTTCCTCATGTCCTTTCTCTTCTTCCCTCCTTACTCACCTTTCTATTTTGCCCTCTACCCTCCTCCCTGTTCTTCTCTTTCTACTGTCCTGCTCTAGTCCCTTCCCTATTTAGTGCTCTTTCCTCTTTCACCACTGTGGAACACCTTGCTTACATCTATTTCTTCCTCCCTCACTTTTCTTCTTCACTTCTCTAATCCCTGCAGTTCCATTTATTCTTTTCTTCATGTTTCTTCACATTTATCTGCTTTGTATCCTACCACCATTTTTTTATTTCCTCCTCTCTCACTTATCTGTTTTCTTTTCTTCCTTCTTCATTTTACTTCTCCTCTTCTCCCAATTATCTCCATTTCAATATCTCTATATTTATACCTTCCCTCTTTGCTCAGAGCCTATATCCTCTTTTCTTTCTTGCCATTCGTTTTTGTCCTCCTCTACCCTCCTGTCTTTTCTCTCTTCTTCACTCTCCTCTATATTCTCCTTTTCATTCTATTTCTCTTTTCTTTCCTCTTTCTTCCTCTTCCACAATCTTCCCTCTCTATCCTCTGTCTCTCTTCATCATCTTCATCACTCTTTTCCTACTCTTACAGTTGATGTTCTCCTCCAAGTTATTCCCTCACAGTTACCTTCTTTTGCCTTCCTCCCCTCCCCTCCACGCTCCTTTACTTTCTTCCCTCTACTCCTTCCTTCACTTTCCTCTCCTCTACTTCTTCCCTCTTCTCTTCCCTTTGCTAACCATGTCTATTCCTTAATTTCTTTCCATTCTTCCCTCCTTCTCACTTCACTTCTCTTTTCTATCCTTTTTCCTACTCTTCTATCTTCCATCTTTCTGTTCTCATTCCTCATAACCTTGTCTTCCTCTTCTCACCCCATTCCCTCTTCCCTATTATTGTGTTTTAAATTTGTCCCCCTTTTATCTTCTTCTTCCTCTTCACTTTTTCTCCTTTACCTGACCTTCTTTGCTCTTCCCTCCTCTTCTTCTTTCCCTCACCCACACTTGTTCCCTAGAATCTCCTCTGTCCTCCTAACTCTAATTTTCTCTTACCTCCTATTCTCAACTCTCTCCATCTCTTAATTTTCTGTTTCCTTCATTCCCTCTTTACACTTTTTTCTTTGTCACTCTACTTCTCTTTACCCCTTCTTTTTTTCCTCCCCATACACTCTTCTTTCATCTTCCTTTGATTTTTCCTCCTTCAACTTTTTTCCACTTTTCTCTCACATTCTCTCCTATCTCTCCTTCTCCCTCCTGTCCTTTTCCCTTCCCTCATTTTCCAGCTTCTCTCCCTGTGACACTTCCTCTTCTTCCCTACAAACCCCTAATTTTTACAGTATTTTTCTTCCCAATTTTTTATTCCTTCCTCTCTTCACTTTTCATTCATTCTCTCCCCTTTTAAGGCCCTTGGTTCTTGTCTTCTGTCCTCTTTGATTGCTGATCTTCTCCACTACATGCTTGTGCCATCCCTTCTATTATCTGTCCCTCCTTTCAACACTTTTGTCCTTTCTCCTTCTCCATTCTTCTTCCTTTCTTTTATAACATCCCTCTTATCCCATCTTCACTTCATCCTAATCTGTCCTTTTCCAGCCTTCCTCTTCTCCTATACCTTTCTTGATCCTCTTTTTCCCTCCTCTTTCCTGTTCCCTCATCTTCCATACTTTAACCTCATCCATCCTTCCCCTTATTTCCTCCTCTCTTTAGAATCCATTTTGTTTTTCTTTTAGACTTCTAACCTCTTTATACAATGGGTAAACTCCCCTCTTATTTGTTCCAATCCTATTGATACTCCTCTGTGCTTTATGGTTTCTTCCTGTGATGTCAAGCATGCAGTCTTCCACTACAGGACTCTTCTCCCTTAGTCTCCTATTCTCAATATTGATTCGTGATCTTTCCTGGTCCTGGTCCTCCCTGACATTCTAATTCCCTATAGCTTTCTCATGTCTTTATGACCCTGCAGCCTTACATCCTAGTCTTTTTACTTCTGGTGTATATCCTTCTCCCCCATCAGAAGTACTTTGTCCACAGCAGTCTCTGAATTTGTCCTGTTTGTCCACACTGTGTCAAAGTCCTGAGCTTCTACATAGATTCATAAAATCCCAGGCACTGGCTCTCTAAACCTGACATATAAAATTTACCTGGGCATTCTGTCACACTCTCAACTTATTATACCCTCTCAAATTTCTGACTTCCTTGGTCCCCAACACACCCTGAACTTTCTGTCCTATTAGGAAGTCCCCCTATCCTCCCAGACTTCTCCAAATCTTTCCAATCTCCTCTTACCACACTAACACCTGGATATCTCACTTACCCCAGTCTCTAACCCAGACTAGCTGAGACACATGCCTTCATCACTGCCAATTGCCCCTTTACCACAAGTTCCTGACACCTCAAACCAGGCATTGGCCTTTACCCAGTCACCTACACTGCCACATACCCTACTGACGTCAGACCTTTCCATTCTGCATCTTGTAATTTTCAACTGGACCCTGCTGGCCTACTACTCATATTCTTTGAAACCCTAGAAATGCTTCTGATCCTCGTGTCCTGCTCTCCCTGGGAATAGGCTTCCCTCCTATTAAAGCTGTCAGCTGCATAGGTTTCTACCCTAATCCAGAGAGGTGACAACTCTGATCAACTAGATGGTGACCATCCTATTCAGATCTCTGTCTTCTACCCATGACATGTGCTCATGTCATACCTCCTTCATCTCCTCCTAGTTTCCAACAACCCCACTGTGTGCCATTCTTCCCTCCTAGACATCCTCCTAACCTCCTTTCCAGGATCCTTGTTCTGCTGATTCTCCTCCCATCCTCTTTTAAGCTTATATCCTTATTACCCCTCTGCTGTCAGAGAGCCTCACACTCTCAAGAGATTTTCCCCCATTCTCAGCATCCATTCCACTGGACAACATCCCTCCCTAGTTCTGTCACTGGGGACTTGATATCCTCACCCTGAACCTCCTTAACTTCCTGTCCAGACTTGCACATCATGCCCTCACTTCCATTTTCTGTCTGTCCACATCCTTCTAAATCTGCCAAGCTTCCTGTACCTCTCACACTTCCAGCATCTTCCCTGCCCCTCTGCCTTGGCACTGACCTTCCTGCTCTCTTTCCCAACCTTTATTCTTTAGCCTACTCCACTCTGTCCCCTTCTCTCTGATTTTTCTCATATCCTCTCTTGTGCAATTCTCCACTGAACCACCTGGGTCCTCCTCAACCCTGTCCCTCTTCAGTATGCTATGTTTCTGGAAAACATCCTGTAGCCTCAGCACTCACCCTCAGAATACATTTTGTTTTGTCACCAGAAAACTGTCCATTTTCAGAGTCCCTTGAACTCTGCCAAAGAAGTATGCCTTTTGTTGGCCTTTGGCCTTCTCTTCATGCTCCTTAAACTCCCCATTTTCTACATACTCTACACTCTACCACCCTCTGTAGACATTGTTCTCTACTTCCTCCCCTTATGCTGAGTCTCTGACACCCCTCCTCATTCTCCTACAACCCTGAGTCCTCATTCTCAGACATTCTTTCCTCTAATATCCCTGCTATCTCCAGAGTTCAGTCACTCCACATTCTCCCTAAAGCTCTTTTTCTACACACTATCCTCCTGTCCGCTGCCAAGCTCCTAGTGCCCCTTGAGTCCTCTCTCATTTCCTAGTGTTCCATAGCTCTCAAATAGCTTGATGCATCTCCTCAGACAATTTACTCCCACTGTGAGTACCTTCATCCTCAGATTCATACCCTCCACTTTTCCATTTATCGTCAGACTTTTCTCAACTCAATTTGTCCCCAATAGCCTTGTACTTCATCCCAGCACTTTGGTTAGACTGTCCCTCTTGTCCTGCTACACTGGTTTCTAGGGACCCTCAGAGCTTCTAGTTCTTCGCCCCCTTGAACTTCTTCTCCTTCTACCACCATCTCTGTGCCCTCCTCTGAAAAGCCTGCTGTCCTCCTCACTAACCTTGCCATCTTAACCTATTCTTGCCTCCCTTCTTTCCTCCTTCAGGCCTTTCTGTATTCCTCCAGGTCCTTCTCATTTCCATCCTATGCTCTCTTCAACAAAGTCCTCTCAATCCCACCCTCTGTTCCTTCTTCTACTTCTATAAGGTTCTTGCACTTCTCCTCAACCCTGGACCCTCCTTATGTCTGCTACCATACCATATGCCTTAGACTCTGTCCTTGTGTCAAACTTCTCCCCCAGTATGTTGATATTAAAATCTTAAAGATCACCCAATTAGCCTCCTTTCCTTTGTGAGCCTCCTCACAAACACTTCTCTTTCTCCTCACCATTCTATCTTCTGCCAACCTTCCTAACCTTAGCATGGGCCTGTTTCCCCAGACTCTCACCCTGCTCTGTCACCTCTGTTCCTATAGCCTTTTACTAAATTCTTCCAGACCTTTCAAGATCTGAAATATAGTGGTTTTTAAGAATCGTAATCTTTGGGCTCATCTAACCAAGGGGTCTTAGGAGCTTATTTGCTCTCAGACTGCCCTGTTTTGGATGACCACATGCATGGAAAGATAGCAGATAAGGTCGACAGTTTTGGACTTTACTCTTAAAGTATCTGCCTATGCCGACATTGATTGTGCTTGGTGTGCTGGCCCATCTCTTACATATAACCTGCTTTTCCACTTTTGGTCCTATTTCTTCCTACCAGACTCCCCAGCTATTCTACCAAGGCCCTGATGCATTCTACCCATGGTTTTCACTTTTTGAGAAACTCTGGATTTCTCCTGAGGCTCCCATAAAGCACTCTTAGCCTTTATACTTTTGCCTTCTGCCACACACCCCCAGCCAGTAGCTTGCTTTCTTTCAGCCTTCTGGCATCCCTCAATGTTTCTTTCCATTCCTCTGTTTACTTCAAGAATACTATAACTTTCCAACCTGACATCCTCAGAACCCACATCCATATTGCCCCATCTAGGGCCTAGCTCCCAATTTGCTACTATTTGTTGAGCATCTGGCCTTTCTCATCAGCTTTCTAGCCTACAAGCACACATCTGAGCTCTGACAGTGTCTTGCCCTCCTCTCAAGATTCATGTTGTTGTCCTGCCCTCTCTAAAGCCTCCTCTTCTCCCTCCTCTTTCCCATCTCTGGATGTGAACCATTTTATCCTCCCCAGTTGCCTCCCATCTTTGTCCACAGCTTTCTGCTTTCCACTCCCAGATTACTTACCACCTTGAACCAAGTATCTTCCCTTAATCTTCCATCTCCCTTTAGTCATTTATTTTCTTTCTGTCTTCCTCCTGAGTCAGACTCCAGCTTCCACAGCCTTCTAGGTAAAACAGACTCTTCTGCTTTTATAGGACTCTGGCCATAGTCCATCTTTCTAGTCTGTCCCTGTCCCTCCACAGCTTTCTGCTCTCCTCTAGCTTAGTCCCTTTACTCCTGCCCTTCTTCAAACTCCAATCTTACTACTATAACACTCTCTAGCCTCCAGCACATTGCCTCAGCCGTCTGCCCTTCCCCCAAGACTCTCAGGCTCTCTTCAGTAGACTTAAGTCCTCCCACAGCTGCATTCCTTTCCCAGAACACCTGGCCTCCTCAGTCAACCTTTGCCCTTCACCTAGTGCCTTGGGCCTCATCTCCTCAGTTGTCCTCTCCTCCCTAGCCCCTTGCCTCTCATATCCTTCCTGTGTCTTACCCTCCCACATGTTCTTCTGACAGCCTTCAATACTCCCCAGCATTTGGTTACTTCTCATCTACCACCTCTCCACAGGTGCTGCCTTGTTACCTGATGTTTGTCCATTAGACTCCTCAGTTTCCCCCCTTCTGTTCTCTGTCCTACAGCCCTCTTACTTGTACCCAGTTCATTATCACGTCCTCCATGATGGTCTGTATACCTCTTAAGTCCACTACCATCACAAGCTCCAGGCCATTTACTGTCCATATCAGATTCTGGGTTGGCCTCCCTCCCTTGGCCTACTTTTAGCTCCACCCTTCCACAGTGCCTCCCACTCTCCTCTGCAGCCTGTTAAGTTCCTGCAAAATTTACCTTCCCCAAGCCACCTGAACTGCACATGAATCTTTATGTCAGCTTCTTTCTCAATGTTCTGTCTTGTCCCTTGCATACCATATTCCCAGGATAGCATGGCCCTCAGTCCTGACTTTCTGCTCCTCCTAAGGTAGTACTCCCTGGCTCTGCCTGCCTCCTCCCTGCCTTTCAACTTCCTACATGACCTGTGAGCCACATGCTCTGTTAGCAGATTCATACTTTCTTCTGATCTACTCCCCTGGCTGAGGAACTATACTTCCTGAGTATCCTGCACTCTTCCTGAATCTTATATCCCTCTTGTGGGACACAGTGTGTCCTCTAACCTGCCCTCCTCTGGCTATCTCCTTTCATCTGTGACCTCCTCTTGAGCATGCAGCCTGCCCCTCTAGCCTGTGACACTTCTTTATGAACCTTTTGCCTGCATTCCAATATAATCTATCCTCAAGTCTCCTACCTTTTTAGGACTTTCTGTACCCAATATTCTCCAATTGTACACCATTCTACCAAGTCCACAGCCAGCTATACCCCTCCCCAGAATCTGGGATTTCCTTTGAATACCCTACCTTCTTTCTCCTTCCTTCATCTGTTGGCTGGACTCCCCTACCCCCAGCCCAGCCTCTTACTGTACTTCAAGAAGCTCTTGGGCATCTCTTCAGGTTTTTATTTTTTTCTGAGACCTCTGCCTTCCAGGAGATCTACAGTTCCCCGTGATTCCTCCCCTGCTCTACAGTAAGCCTGAGCTTCTCACTGTGCTCCCCATGATTCTACCTTCCCATAAAAACATCCCAACTCTCACCCATCTCCCTAACTAAATGTCAGTTTTATGCCCTCCATGACTTTTCCAAGCCTTCTTTCTTGGTTCCGCCCCATTTGTTGTTTTGCTGCTGCCTCTTTCTCTACCATCCCACTCTTTTTTATAACAACTTTATTTTACAAAACAAAGATAAATGTACAGATTTTAAGCATTGTTTGCATAAAATTATATAATACATTTTTGTCAGTACTTTTTTTCAGATTTTAAAATAATTTTTACATAAAACTGTATGAATATATTTTTAGTCAGTACTTGATTTTTTTAAACGTTTGATAGTATGCATTGAAAACTTAGTAATTAAAATGAGCATAAAGTACATAAAAAACAAAATGTAACATATCATCCCACTCTTAACAATAATTCTTCTTTATGAATCTGCTACCCTAAGACCCCAAGCTCATCCCCACCGAGCCTCCTGCACTTTTATTTAGTCACACCTTACCTCAGTGCTAGAGTTCCTGCTTCTCAGGTAATCCTTTAGAATCCAGTTCTCTGCACACAGAGATGAGGTGGGGAGAGAAAAGCAGGCATCCCACAGTTCCAAAAGAAACTCAGTTTCCTGCATTTCCAAAAGGCGGTCCAAATATCCGGAAATGACCTCAACCTACAGGAGGGTTTCTATTGGTTAGATAAATTCCAGCATTCCTCAGGAACTTGTGAAACCAGTTCAAGACCTGCAGCAGACTGGTCAGATAATTACCTGTTCCTTCTGGAATCTCTACATGCGCACAGGTATCACACTCCCCTGTTACACACTTCAAGCAGATCCTAGAAACCTTCCCTACCTTGCAATGCCTCCAGCTTAAGGGCTTCCCTGTCCCCAGCTACTCAATCTTGCTATTATTGCTATGCATTCTCTCTGTCGCTTACTCTCTTTATCTATCTCTATCTCTTTCCCTCTTCTCTTATCTCTCTCTCTCTCTCTCTGTCTCTGTCTCTCTCTCTCTCTCTCTCTCTCTCTCTCTCTCTCTCTCACACACACACACACACACACACACACACACACACCCTCTCTCCTTTCTCTCTTTTTCTTGAGGTTGAAATTGTATTTAACACCTTGAGTCCAGAACTTAGATTGAGAGAGAAGTCTTTGATTCAGCTTCTTTCTCTGAACATTGTGAAAGAGACCTACTGGAACCTTCTGAGACTGGATCCAGTGTTGCCTATTTAGAGAGAGAGAGAGAGAGAGAGAGAGAGAGAGAGAGAGAGAGAGAGAGAGAGAGAGAGAGAGAAGGAGAGAGAGCAAGAGTGAGAATCTCTCTCTCTCTCTCTCTCTCTCTCTCTCTCTCTCTCTCTCTCTCTCTGTGTGTGTGTGTGTGTGTGTGTGTGTGTGTGTGTGTGTGGTGTCAGAAGGTTTTCATCTTGTTAAGGATGATCCGGAAAGAGGTACTAAAGGAGAGAAACCTGCCTGATCAGCCCTGGATTGCATGTTTCACTTGAAGTTTCTTGTGCCATGTCCAACCCATGTAGTGGTATGGTATGCACCAGAATATGGGTGAACCAGGCAGTGTTCTGTGTACAGGACTCAAGGAGTTTCTTTTAATTTGAGAGATAGCAACACATGAGAACTTCAGAAATCACATCTCTGATCAGACTGAGATCATCACACAGAGTCTCTTTACACATAGAAACATCAACAGCATTAAATCTGTGAATTTGTTGAAGCTCTCCTGCCAGCAATACAGACTGAAAATAAAGTGCACCACTGCCTTATACAGTGAGGTCACATGGGAAAAGAAAGTAGCCAAGGGGATAAGAAAGCAGAAGATCACAGCCCAATGAGGGTCAGAATGGGACATGAAATCAATGCTGAGTTCTAGGTCTGCCCCTCTCCTGGCTGACAGCACTGGGCCCAAAGGCCTAATATCACTTCCTCTGATCTCACGCCATAGACATGAGTAAGGACAGGAATGGACTATCCTGTAGGGTGAGGTCTAAAAGTCAGGGACTTCAGACTTAATTTCTCCCAGTGGTGCATGATCCTTTCTGTACTTGAAAAACAGGGAATTCCCATGAGCTCCTCTCCTTACCCAATGGCCTCACCCCCATCACACACATACATAAGAGTGAACCTTCTTCTAGGCAGGCTCTTCACTCAGCTGCTACCTGGGTTGCTACAGGAACAGTGGCACATCTAGGATCCAAGTAGAAATGATTAGAAAACGGCTGAGCCATCACCCAGAAGACCAATGCCTGAGAAAGAAAGAGACTTCAGATTGTCCTCCTGTGCATTCCTCTTCTCGACCCTATTCTAAGAGCAGCTGCCTGCTTGTTGAGCCCTTCCCACTTCTCCACATCCAGTGACACACAGAAGTCATGCTGTTCATGACTGGTGGATGGGCTTCTGGGTCTCAGGAGTGTCTTTACAGGTGCTTCAGGGAGCCATTGGCAGAAAGGGAGGATGGGAGACTCAGCTTGTGGGTTGGGAGAAATGGCCGGGATCAACTATTTCCTGTTATTCTCTGCAATTTCAGAGCCTCAGGAATGTCCTCAGACTGTGTTAGGGGAGCAAGAAGGAGAGTTCAGTCCCAAGCCCAATCCCCTACAATGGCGGATTTATTTTGGGAAGGGCTGTGCACAGCTACAGAGAGTATACTTTGACCTCCCTGCCAAGAAGGGCCAGGCTTGTTAATTGGTTCAAAAATAAGTGTGAATTATTTTTTATGATCACCTGATTTACTTGGAAATGAATGGACAAATCTTTAATCTCTAGGACTTTTCTGGGAGATCAATGGTCCAATCCTCTCCCATTCAGGATTCAGGTGACATCTCCTGAATGCTCTGCATAAAACAAAAATAGATTGGATGCCTGAAAAGTCTGTGAGTCGTGCTTGGCTCACTGTCTGTGCGCTGGTGATGAACTTAACTTCCAAGATACCAAGCCCCCACTCACACTATTAAGAAATTACACTACCAGGGAACATGGGAAAGCCTTGTTTACATTTTATTTTCTCAGCTTGGACAGGATACAATGGTTCCAGGGGAGCTACATTCTTCTTCACCCTCTGTTTTCTGTTCTCTCCAAACCTTCTGTTCTAAAGTTCACCTGACCCTCCTGCTCCTGCATATTCTCCAAGTGTCACATGCTCTCTGACCTTTGTCCCCAGTTTTCTGTCTTCCTTCAGCCTCCTCAGAGGCCTTCCCACCTTATCTTCCCACAGTCTCTATGGTGTCTCCCAGCCCTGTACTCTCTTGCTCATTATTTAGCCTATCTTCTCCTCTCAGATTTCTTGATTCTCCTACACTCACATAGACACCTGGATTTTTGTCCTGCTTATCTCAGCTATCCCCCTAGTCCTTGGACCTTATCTTTTTATTACTATGACTTTTATCTTTCTCTAACCTCCAATCTACTAGTTGATCATTCCATCTCAGCAAGTTCAGCCATCTCTGAGCTTACTACCCTTTACAGTGAGATCCCCCTCATATTCCCACTCCTTCACAGCCTCCACTTACCCCATCAGCCTGGCCTGGATTCTGTATTTCTAACCTCCTGCCTTCTTATAAACCTCCTCCATGACTTCTAACCTCCCCTTGACTTTCATGTCTTCATGTAGCCTGCCATTATCAACCTGAGCCTACTGTTCTCATACCCAAATGCTCTCCCTGAATTTCTCACCACTTGCTGACATTCAGCCTTTCCTCTCCAGACTCCTGCTTTGTCCCTAGGCTTATGCTCTCCTCTGGTGATATTCTAAGAGCCTCTGAATCTCCAACCTTCCATGTGAAGCATGTATGACTGCAGTTCCTTCAAGGCAAGGAAGAAGATCAAAAGCCTTAAAAGTGCCTATAAAGTACCCACTCTTCTCCACAATAGCCCAAGTCCCAAACACAGCTCAAATTTCCAGAAAGCCTTGTCACAAGAAAACATATAAATGGACCTCAAAGGGATTGTGCTTGGACTAAATATAAATGTTGTGCTATATTTTTGTTTGTATCAGTGTGCATGAAGACAATCCTCTGTAATTGTACTAAATACATGTTGGGAATGTTTAAAACAATCTTATGCAGTGACATCAAGAGGTTGCTAAGGAATTTTAGATAGTGACAATTAAATGGATGCAGTATCTTACATTTTATATTATATTATACTAATTATATTATATTATATTATTTGAAAAATTTATTTGCATACTCCTTTATTTATTGGTTTACATGTGCACCTGCATTTGTAAGCACATGTCAAAGTCTGAGGACTGTTTGCCAAGAATCAGTTCTTTCCTTCTATGATATTGGTCCTGGAGACTGAACTCATGTTATCTGGCTTGGTATCAAGTGCATGTAACTTGATGATCTATCTTGTCAACCCAAAGGTTGTCCCTTTCTTAAAATTGGAAATGTGGGAGGAGATGTATTATCTCCATATGAGAAGAATTTCTTTGGAGGCATTTCTGCAAGTTGAATACACATACATTGGGTCGTTACATATCTATTGATCAGGAGCAGATCTCCAAGCCCATCACTGGCTCTTCCATGTTCTGACTCAACAGCATCCTGTGTTTCAGACACGTAACCAAATGGTCACTGAACCTCACTTGGAAAAGACTCTACACTGTGATTCCCGCATTCCGGTGGCTGTCACAGCAGACAGGGTCTTACACCATGGAGGAATCACACACACTTCATGAAAGTAGACACCATAGATGTAGCCAAATGATCTGTCTATGGACAGTGGATTCATTTTCATGAAGGTTCCGTTTGGACCCTTACATGTCCACTCCCTGCTCTTCTACCCCATTGCAAGACTTGTGTTCCTCTGAATAACAGGGATATTGCCAACCCCCTGACATTGCTTGGTGGGAATGTAACAGCGGCTTCACCAAATGTGCCTCTTCTGATGCTTTGCAAACAAAGTAAATGGATTAACCAGGACCTGGAGATGCTACAACACTCTCGCAGAAATAATCCCTCAGGACCGGAAACGTCTCAAACTTACCTCTTATAACATGAAGGAGACGATGCATGGCCTCAGAGAAACCTGTTGTTCTTGTGCTAATTGTTCATAAGAAATTCACAAGGCCTTGTCCTTGTTAAAAGATTAATATAAGAACTTCAAAAAGAGAAAGAGACAAAATGTAAGAAAATTGATACCATTTACTGTTCTTTTAGCACCCCTGGGTAACTCTTCCACCATCAGCACCAACTGGACCTTTGGTGCTCATTCTAGTCACTATTAACAGCAGGCCCCCAAATCCTCAACCATCTGGCCAATTATGTTTTGTTTCACAGGAATTAATTATCCTTTGGATCAACTGAGCTTCTTTAGAGCAGCATCACGTCCATGATTTGACTCATTCACTGAACCCAACGGTGAGTGTGATCGGGCTCCACAAGCTTGTATGTCCTGAGACCTCATCACAGCTGAATCTGTGATGACAGTGCCATGTAGGACATAGAACTCAGTCCCATAATGAAATCACCTGCTGAAACCAAAACAAATACTTGATCTATCAAAGCCCTTAGTTGTGGGGATGTTTCTAAATGTAGAAATCTTGCTCTTTGGCTGCTGTGGTTTTGGCTCATTATTCGAGTAAATAGAATCATGTCAACCGAAGACATGGCGGTTGGACTTAAAGACTAGAAAATAAAGATTCATTTTGCTGTTAGCATAAACCATCATGGATATGCCTTCATCCCCACCACCCAGCATTCCTATATTTCACTTGAAACACAGCTATGTGCCTTTGTTAATACAGAGGCTGAACCCAAAAAGCATTCCTATGGCATAAAGTGAAAAATTAGTCATGGAGAAATGTTTCATCATATGCATGGCTTGAAAGACACTTCAGGTAATGCACGGCTTGAAAGACATGTCAAGTAAAGCATGTAGCACAAGCTGTTTACCATGTGCAGCTGCTAAACACTGCATTCAGGATCTTGGATCATGTGGCTTGAATTTGAGCACTGCTCATGTTGTTTTGATTTGACCGTATTACAGAAGTTTAATTTACAGAGTCATGGAGGTGGCTCTTTATGATTTATGGGGAGTTTCAGTGTTCAAAAAGAGTTTGACTTAACCTAAATATTATAAGGGTGTTCTATAAATATTCCCTAATTGATAATTATTCTGATCAATAGGTGTTTGATTTCATCTCTATTGACTACTTACATATTTGGATTTTCAATTTTCCCATTTTGTTTCTTTCGCCTTGTTTATATAATTGATTAAATCAAATTATTTTATATTGAGCCATGCTTGTATGTATGATGAATCATGCTCAGTGATGCTGAATGATATTTTTGCATATTCTTGAATCCAGTTTGACAGTATTTGGAGTATTTATTTTTTATATATTTCCAAGGTCTGTAATTTTCTTTCTTTGATGAGTCTTTATGTGGTTTGGTGACTAAAGCTTTGTAAAAGAAAATTCTCACTGTTTTTGTTTTCTTTTTGTGGGATTATTTGAGGAATATTGGAATTAAATCTCCTTTGAAATTTTGATAAAATGCTGTGTTAAAACCATCTGGCTTTATTTTCTTTGAGGGGAGGATTTTCAATGAATTTTATATTCTCTTGGATACTAGTATTATTTAAGTCATTTTTCTTTTTTATTCATTAATTCTATAAAATATTATTATAGCTCACAAAATTTGTTACACAATAATATATCATGAAAACACGATTCTTTTTTTCTTTTTCTGCCCATGTTTTCTCTCCTAACCACAGTTTGGCCATATTGTCACTTTTACACTACCCGTGAATTCCCATCGGAATGGAAGGGACTTATGGATTTTCATCGCTCACAGTGGGCATTTATTAATAGTTTAGTGGAAGCCGAGTTAAAACCGTAGACCCTGATCACTTTTCAGTGGTGCTTCTGCCTCTCCTCAGTTGGAGGGTTGTGAGGAATTTCAGAAAGTGTGAAAGGGGAAAAATGAGTCATATGCAAATATTAAAAAAACCATGGAAACCTATGAACTGGTCTCAGGTGAGCCTGATCTGAGTTACAGAGTCAGGGTTGAGAACCAAACAGAACTATGAATTTGTAGCAGAACCAGAGAGTCTGTCTTATTACCACACAAATGCATGCACAAGACTGACATACACTATTCTGAAACCTTAAGTTGTCATTCTAACCATAGAACTTCCCAACACACACACAGGGACACACACACATACACACACACATAGGCACACACATGCACACACCTACAAACAGACAAACGAACACACACAAGTAAGTACTGCTCAACACAGATAAGCATGCACAAACATACACACACAACATACACACACACACATAGTCACACACACATATACACAAACACATACACAAGCACTGCCCAACACTCACAAGCATGCACATACGTACACAGGCACATATACACACAAAGTCACACACACACAGGCACACACACAAGCACACACAAAACAAACAGCCATTTTCTTTTTGATTTTGCTCTTCTGGGGGTGCAGATGCCAACATGCAAGCAGTCTAAAGGTTTCTGACCATGCATGTGAGAGCAGGCTGCTGCATGCTGTCTTGTGGCGGTGTGTTAAGTGTTGACATGCCAGCAACAAGCTGTGTTGACATGACTCATGGAAGCCATGAGGAATCTGGTCTTGGCATACCAAGTGGAGGTCTAGGAGCAGCTGGGCGGATAGCACCAGGCATATACTAGAATGGACAAGGTCTGGCTCCCTGGACACGGACACTTACACACTTGCACACTTGCCATGCTCTACATATACTGCTTAGGGAGCTGAGCCTGGTGCCCTTCTTTGAGCCAAGTTGAAGCCACAAAGAGTGGCTTCTGCAGGGCATGAGATTTTTCACAGAAAGGTCCACACCCTGGTATCTGGGAATCTGATGTTGCTTCATCTGCTCAGATCTGTTTTTAAGT
Organism: Micromys minutus; assembly: GCF_963924665.1. NCBI lineage: Eukaryota > Metazoa > Chordata > Mammalia > Rodentia > Muridae > Micromys > Micromys minutus. Next base: position 109,610,637 of record NC_137970.1, on the reverse strand, counting down.
TCTGTCTGCCGCTCCCCTGCTTTCTGAGCTTAACCAACAAAAATGTGTTCCAAAAATAAGATCATCATGCTTAATCTATACCCAACAAGAAAATGGTTTCCATGTTACATTCTGTCCTACATGTACTTCATGCTTATGGTAACTAGTGGGATTTCAATGAATGGTATTAAACCTCTAAAAGAATTAAGTACTGATAAAATATTTATATAATGTTATGCCAAAAATGCCTTTAAAATCTGTAAATGTATAACTCTTTTATTAAATAAATTGTAAGAAAAAAAGTGTGTTTTGCATTGAGCTCCTTTCCTTCATCTCACCCACAGGTTTCTGAGCATCTTCCAGCCTTTCAAAGTTCACAAATCCAAACCCTTTGGATGTTCCACTTGCACTTGTCATCGGCCCAAACTTTCAAAAGCACTCTCTCATCATCCCTGTGTTCTCCAAAGCTCCTAATGAAAACCCTGCTGAGCTCTTTCGCTCTGGCTCCAAGCTCTGCTTCTCGCTCCTTCCAGGATTTAATTCATCTGACAGACACTTTACGGCCATTTTAGAAGCATTACCTTCAATTTCCCACTAGCCCATTTGTATTTCAAATTGTACAAACCCAAAGCCCTTGGAGCAATTTGCATCACAAACCACCACATATGAAAGGGTGTCCTTACCAAATGCAGAAAATGTACCATAAAAATTTTGGGGGTGGTATTCAAAGGATATTTTAGATTTTTTTTTTTGATTTTATAATGATAAATGTGTGTTCCGGGCCCAGAGCACACACTCTGCACACTGCCAGGGAGGAGGGGATGTTGTTACTCTTCTATAATGATGAATGGGTTCATTCTTAATGATGTAAAAATTCCTACGATTGTGACAAGGAACAACTCTTGGTCTTCACCTGAATCATAAGTTACTGTTATCTTCATTAAACTATTCAGCATTAATTATCATATACAACTCAAATCACACTAGAAATATTATGTTTAAAAGTCTCTCTTAAGCAGCATCATTTTTTACTTCACCCACCCCCCTGGGGTAATCACTGATTGTGAACAATACATTGGGAAAATTACCGGGTAACCCAGTGTGTTCTGTGTCTCTTACTTTTACCCAAAAATCATGCCAAGGCTTCTCTTTTCTTCCAGCACCGCTTCTTCATACTGAGAAGGAAAGGCAGTAGGGTCTGACCCGTGAATCTTGGCCACAAACTCCAACACCCTCATCTTACTAGTTTCTTCCTTAGCCCGCGGCCCCCACACAAATGCACACTGCATGGGATCCATGTTGCCCAGTGGCTGGTGTTCCAGGTACCCCTCCATCACAAACTCACACGTGATCAGCTCTCTGGGTGCACCGAAGGTGAAATGATCCATCCCAGGGTAGATGCCCATCGGGCTCAACTCTTCCCAAATGTCCTCCTTGGTCACATGGTTGCCCTTCATGAAGACGACGCCCAGGATGAGGATCAGGAGACCAATCTTGGGGAAGCTGACCTCATGGTTGCGCATCCCATCATAGGTGAGGCCTAATTTGATGAAGATGGTGTAGAAGTGGTTGATGGTGCCAACCTCCCTCACACCCAGGCCAAAGACCATCTCCATGTGCTCAGAGGCTCTCATGAAGATTTCCTGATAATGGACAGAATCTTCTCTGACAGTGAGTGCCATGATGTCACTCATGCTCAGCATCTCCCTCGCCTGGTACTTGAACAGCATGTAATTCACCAAGAAATTAACTTTGCCATCTATGGCCATGACAGACAAATCTGGATGATGTGGCGGGACGGCCGGGCCACCCTGTACCTCTCGGTGACCCAGGCCCTCGGCACAGTCCCCTGAAGAGGCACAGGGATGCTGAAGACCCTGGAAGGACTGGGCCTCCCATGTGCAGGATCTTCCTGGTTATCAGCCATGATAAGTTGACGGGAGTTACATGGTTCCTCTGCATCCCAGGGGACCTGGGCCTCCTCGCTGGTCTGACCCTTCAGACTTCCAGCCATAGGGAGATGAGATGAGGAACGAGGCTCCTCAACATGGCCGGAGCCTGCTGTGGTCTGGACTTGACAGGTTTCTTCACAGGTCTTGATTTGGTTATCTGTGTGTTCTGGACTCTTCTGAATTTGGGACATGGCAGGTGTGGAGGAGGGAAGGCAGGGAAACGAGGAACTGTATGGAAGATAAAGGAAGGGGATGGGGGTCATCTGCCTGTAAAATTCGCTCTTCCAGCAGAGTTGTGAAAGTTATGTTATGTACATTCACAAGGAAGACCTGATGTGTGCAAATTAAAAGACATACTGAGTGCCAGGCCACCCAATGTGGAATGAGCAGAGGGCAGCGAGGACACATATGTGGCTCTGTAGCAGTCACTTCTTTTCTAAATGTAGAGAAAAAGTTTCTTAATTTTCACTAGTTTAATAAACATTAAGCCACATTTTTTGCTATAACAAGACCTTTTCCCCACCAAGGTGGGTTTGAACTTCTGTTTGTGGCTGATATGGAGAAATTCAATTTTCTCTAAAGTTGTAATGCATTGTGGTTTGGGCATGCTCTGCTAGATAGTCACACATGCACACCAAACTACATGGGGAGTAATAGTAGAACCTAATAGATTAACAAAACAAAACAAATTGGGTAGGAATAAAAGGAGGTTGGGTTGAGGAGAAGCTTGGAAAAGAAGGTGAATATGATCAAAATTTTATGAAAATTCATACTACTACTACTACTACTACTACTACTACTACTAAGGCTACTACTACTACTACTAAGACTACTACTACTACTACTACTACTACTACTACTAATAATAATAATAATAATAATAATACAATCCTGCTCCCAAAACTAAAACGGTAAGGCCCCTGCTTATTTGAAATGTTCAGGTCACCTGCACATAGGTCTCTGTGTGCTCAGAAGAGCTGCAGGGACATTTACATCCTAAGTGGAAATACTTGTATATTTTAAAACCTGATCATTAATAACACAAAAGCTAAGAGAAAAACCTTGTGGCAACTTTTGTTAGTTAAAAATCAATATGTTTATTTAACCTTGTCACACCGAGAAAATTCTGACTATTTCCTATGTTATGTTTTGTTCTACATATACTTTATGTTCTTTATAAATAGTACGGTTTCAATGCATACTATCAAACATTAAAAAAATCAAGTACTGACAAAAATATATTCATATATTTTATGCTAAAATTCTTTCATAATCTATACATGTTTCTCTGTTTTTTTTTTTAAATAACATTTTAGGGAGAAAAAACCCTGAGCCCTCAGAGAAGCCTTGCAAGTGCTCTACCACCTGAGCCCACACAAGAGAGCCTGGAGATGGCCATCAGGGAAATGCATATCAAAACAACCCCAAGATTCCACCTCACACAAGTCAGAATGGCTGAGATCAAAAACTCAGATGACAGCAGATATTGGCAAGGATGTGAAGTAAGAGGAACACTTCTCCACTGTTGGTGGAGTTGTAAACTGTTACAACCACTCTGGAAAACAGTCTGGCTATTCCTCAGAAAATTGGACATAGTACTATCTGAAGACCCAGGTATTTCACTTCTGGGCATTTACCTCAGAGACACTCCAACATACAACAAAGACACATGCACCACAGTGTTCATAGCAGCCCTATTTATAATATTTAGAAGCTGGAAAGAACAGAGATGTCCTTCTGTAGATGAATGAATTCAACAATTGTGGTATATTTACACAGTAGAGTACTACTCATTTATCAGAAACGATGACTTTATGAAATTCTTAAGAAAAAGGATGCATCTAGAGAATATGATCCTGAGAAAGGTAACCCAGTCACAAAAGAACAGACATAATATGCAGTCACTGATAATTGGATACTAACCCCAGAAAGCTCTGAATAACCCAGAAACAACTCACATGCCATATGAAACTCAAAAAGAAGAAAGGCCAAAATGGGGATGCCTCAGTCCTTCTTAGAATAAAGAACAAAACTCTCATGGGAGGAAACACAACGTTAAATAGAGAAACAGGGATTGAAGAAAAGATCACTCAGAAGCTGCCTCAACTGGGGATCCTCCACATATGCAGTCAACAAATCCAAGCAATATAGCTTGTCCAAAAAAGTAGTTCCTGGCAGGAACCAGAGAGGGATTCCACCTCAGGTACTATGCTAGAGTCATATAGATACAGCTGTGCATGCTTGCAGCTAACCAGTGGTCTGAACTTGGGGATCCCAATGAGGTTGCTAAAGAAAGGACCTAAGGAGGAGAAAGGGGTTGCAAACTCATGGGAAGATAACAACATTATCAACCAGCCAAACCCTCCAAAACTCACATCGCCTGAAACACCAAACTGTGTGGGCATTTTGAGAGACCCATTGACCCAGTTGCATATGTAGCTGAAGATATCAGTGTCTGGCATCAATGTGGGAAGATACTTTTGGTCCAGGAAGGGCAGGTTGTCCCAGTGTAGCGGAATGAAAAGGCAATGGGTGGGGAGGGGGATCAAAAGGGAGTGCACCTTTGTGAAGGCAACTGGAGGAGGAGAGGGGATGGAAGCAGGGAGGGATAAAGGGATAACATCTCAAATATAAATACAGAGTATTTAATAAAAAACAATTATACATTAAAAAATAAAATGTTCTAGGCCAAGGGCAGAAACTAAAGACCACAGGGGTGTGTGTGTGTGTGTGTGTGTGTGTGTGTGTATGTGTGTGTGTGTGTGTGTACCTCCTCTATGCTTAGGAGCCTCAATAGAACCAAAAAGCAGGTATGTCCCCGTCATTGGAAGTTTACCTATATCAATATTCAACTACTGGCCATCCTAGATCCCAGTATATGAAGTGAGGTGTTGGGAGTTTGACTGTCTGTATCTGAGTTATCTACAGGGAAGAACAGAGTAAGTATATGGGTAGTTAATAGTTAATTTGTGGTCACTCCTGTACTTAACTGTATGGATGCTTCATTCATGCTACATACCACACACCTTGATAATGTGTGAGACCCTATCCTGCTGTTGGTTGTATCACAACAAATACTTGTGTCTTGTCAACACCAGGGAGGAACTTGAAGGCATTCAATTCATCTAGCTTTTCTCCCATGCTACCATTTGTAACCATTATGGGCATAGCTGTGTTGAGATCACTCATTTTGGGGTATCAATCAGCATCAATAAATATCCTTTCTTTTTCCAAGAGTAGTGTCTGGGATACAATTTAATTTTCTCAGAAAAAATTATCTATTATCACATCTTTAATCATCAGGAATAAGGAATAACCACATACCTCAGTCTGTGAGTCTTACCCAGGGCCACCTCAGACATGTTGGGAAACTGAGTACTGATATATTAATTAATTCACATATTCTGATGCCTTCAGGCCCTGAGTTGTAGGTTTTATTTGGAGTATTGTTTGAACTGGAATTTCTACATTTCCATAGCTACCAGTTCAATTCCCTGCAAGAACCAGGGTCCATGTCCCAGGACAACTGTGGTTTCTAAGAAATCTGTTTGGCCAATCCCAGCTTATCTCTGTGACAACCATCTCTTGGAGACCTGTGCTCTTGGGAAGTGAGATCTGCGGAATGTCATTCAGGATGCTGCCTCAGATTTTAGACGTGTTATGCTGTGTAACATGATATGGGTCTATGACCACAAACTTTTGTCCTTAAAACTCCCATCAGGAAGGGGATGAATGCTTACCCAAACCTAACATACACTTGCTAAAACTATGGAAGGCACATCAGTCTTGCTAGTCTGTTACTTCTTGTACTAATGACTCAAGGTTTGGACAAAAAAATGAATTAATTAAAAAGTGACTCAAGATTAGGAATTAATTAAAAAAGCGTCCTTCAATAATGTCCAGGTTCTAACATTAGAGGTGGGTATTGAAAAGCCATCTGCTTTCTAAAGTGAGAGCATCTTTCAATGCTGATCTAGAACACTTACCTTAAGTAAAAGAAAAATCCCAAAAGCACCTGTCAATCTTCCCTCTTAATTATCTTGCTTCCCATCAAAGGCCACAGCTCACTAAAGCAAAGTAAGAAAGAAAGGGATGGGACAAAGCTTATATTTTGTAGATGCTCCTTTCAGGTTCTTCCAGGGCTAAGGAAATAGCCAAAAAAAAAGCACTGTGATAAGCATTGGACAACGTAGGACATGGGGATGTCTGTTTCTCGAAGAGAGGTTCCTTAAAAGTCGAATGCCTACAATTCTTAGTCTATAATTGACAACCTCATCGTGACACATTCTTCCAAATAAATGCCATGAAACATTTGTCCTCATCTGGTTCTTCAATGCCACAATAAAACCATGACGAAAGGCCATTTAGAACGAAAGGGTTTAGTTCACACTGTAGTTAAATTTCACAACTGAAGGCACTTGAAACGTGAGCTGAAGGCAGCAATCTGGAGACAGGATTATAAAGGAGTAATGAAAAAAACAGAGTGATGATTTTATCTGGGGGGGGGAGAAGGGACAGCAACACAGAGGGGGGAGAGAGAACGGAGAAAGAACATTTAGAGGAAAAATGAAAAACACACCGGGAAACATTATTTTATGGTAACTTAAATTGTTATATATATAATATATATTATATAATATATTACATAATTTATATATATTATGTAATTTATATACATTTATACACAGTAATTTATACATATTTATATACATATATATAATCACATACACACATACACACACATACACACACACATATATATATACACACACACATACACGCACATACACACACATATATATTTATACACATACACACACATACACACACACACACATATATATATATATATATAAGCACAAACACACATATATATCTACATATAAACACAAACATATATATCTACATATATATAAACACATACACACATACACACTTATATATATATATCCACATACACAGTCATACACACACACACACACATATATATAAACACAAACACACACATACACCCACATATATATATAAACACAAACATACATATATATCTACATACATATAAAACATACACACACACATATATATATATATATATATATATAAACATACACACATACACACAAACACACATACACACACATACAGAATCACATACATACATACACACACACATGTATAATTTGAATAAAATTATGCTGGTAGGGTGATAATGTTCATTCCAAGAGCCAAAGATTATCTTGCACACTATGTTCTCTATTGGGACATACAATGCAGGTACCAGACACATCCAGAGCTACATACTATCTAAACCCTAGTACTGTGCATGGAAAACATATCTGTGAATTGTAGGTCAAAGAGGTTGTGATGGTTTGCATATGATTGGCCCAGGGAGTGGCATTATTAGAAGCTGTGGCCTTGTTGGAGGAAGTGTGTTACACTGGGGGTGGGCTTGAAGACACTCCTCCTAGCTGTCTGAGGATGCTCAGTCTGTTTCTGGCTTCCTTTGGATGAAGATGTAGAGCTCTCAGCTCCTCCTGCACCATGCTTGCCGGGATGCTGCCATGTTCTGACCTTCATGATAATGGACTGACCCCATAAGCCAGTCCCAATTACATGGTGTCATTTATAAGACTTGCCTGGGTCACGGTGTCTGTCCACAGTGGTAAAACCCTGATGAACACAGAGGTCTATGCAACTCTTCAAACAGCACTGGTCATTGTCATTGCCCATTTTTCTCTACTCTGACTTGAATGTGAGACCGTATTGGTAAAGTCACGGCACAATTCAGAAATGGGACACAGAAGACCTGGGCACCAACTGACCTACACACCTCCTACCGGACGACCCTGTCTCATGTCATCTTAAGGGCCTTTGCCACACGACAAAAGATTGAAGCAATCAAATCACACACTCTTTGCAGCTGTTAATTCTACAAACATCACCAATGACCAGCAACAACAAGCTACAGTCCAAGGTACACTTTACAAATTACATATGTAATTTGGCTGTAGCCGACGACAATGTCATAGGACAAAAGTCTGCTCGAACAGAGGGTCTCCATGACTGGCATCATGAATTCCTTTTACAACACAAACCATAAGAGAAACCCAAAATTGATCACACTAATTTCATAACGCATCCACGGGTAAACCATACTGTGGTGTCGAGCTTCAACTGGTGAATCTACATCATAATAAATAAACCTACATCTCTGAGAACTTTGAAGAAAATAAAAACCTTCAGCAGGGACAGACGGGCTGCCTTGCCCTCAAGATGACCAACTTGGCCTTCAGAGCCAAATACAGGCAACGGCAAGCTACAAGGTAGGAACTTATCAAACACACACACACACACACACACACACACACACACACACACACACAAAGAAAGAAAGAAAAAAAAAACAAACACACTAACAAACAAAATACACCTAAAAATCTCTTTGAAGAACTATTTGTAAGAAATGCCAACTTGAGATGGAAAAGTCAGTTTGGCCTGAGAGACTATATCCATGTTTCAGTACACGGTCCAACACTCATGCACAAAACTCACACATGGGGAGCAAGAAGTGGGCTTTGGTTATTAAAGAGAGGGAAGGATGATCTGCAACAGGAAGTCAGGAAGACAGGTGTTGCTTAAGATGCCGTGTACTTCACAAAGAGGCTACAGCAATGCCATAGCTGGAATATATCTATCACCCACAGTTATCAAAGGGCTGGGTGAACAACAGCCCTGCCCTGCCATGACACCTGTGAACCACAGTCAGAACAAAAGGATACTGAAGCTTCAGTCGTGAAACACACACTTGGCACTAGCCAACAACTGTCTACTTGTGCTTAAGACACACCTAACAAGAGGAAAGCCAAGCTTGAAAACCTAGATAGCATCCCCGTGACAGTGAAGTCATCATCCATATTGGACGGGAACATGCAACCAACTTAGTAACATAAACCCTAAGGTCAATTTTAATATTTGTCCTTAAACCCGCTGATTAAGTTTTATCTTCACCCCTTAACAAGCCAACTTATCTTTGTAGTATATGGAAAAAAATACAGAAAACTCTAACCAATGAACAGCATGAACTCATGAACTGCCCCAGCACCTAAGGTCACATTATGGAGCAGGGGAAAGAAATATTTTAAGAGTTAAAAGATCAGAGATTTTTCTGTGGGCTTTGATTTTCTAGTAGTGTCTGAGACTCATAAATTGTAACCAATAGGAGCTTAATAGGATGAAACCTAGAGATGTACAAGAGTAAGAGTGGAAAAGTCTATGGGCCACACCATTGTACAGAGGTTACTAAAAAATGCTGAGCAGGAATAATCATCTTCTACAGGGTAAAGGGCATCAACTGGTATTCCAATTGTAACTGGTCAGTGATGAAAACATAGATTATAATACATATACCAAGAAACATTAAAGAGACTAAGTAGATTATATATATTTTAATATATATATATATATATATATATATATATATATCAAGTAACATTATATAACATATATAATATATAATATATTATATGTATATATTATATGTATAATATATTATATAGTTATATATAACATACATTATATATTATTATTAATTGTATATAATATATTATATATATATTATAATATATCTACTTCAACCTTTGTCTTGGTTTGTTTGGTTTGGTCTGGTTTTTTATTTGTTCTCAGGACAGCGTCTCTCCTTAGAACAGCCTTGGCTGTCCTGGTCTCCAGTCTGTACACAAGGCTGGCCTCAAACTCACAAAGGTCTGCATGCCTCTGCCTCCCAAGTGCATGTACCATCCCCACCTGGCTAAATAAATGTTTTAAAAATTATTAAAATTGAAACACTACAATGTCAACTGAACAGACCAAAAGCATAAGATATTGTGGCTACTTCCAGCAGACAGAAACCCAAAAATTCACCTTGCACCTATATTTTTACTATATTTTATTATTAAAGCTTATATTTTATTATTAAAGGTTATATTTGGACTCCTGTAAGCATTATCAAAGCTTATATTCTGACTTCTGCAAGGCTTCTGCCCACTGTGACATCACTTCCGGTGGGCCGCACCACCAGTGAGAATGTCCCCTGGCTCCCTGGCAGAGGTGAGCCTTCTTTCTTCTGCAGTGTTACAGCGGCTTCGGCAAAAACCGCAGATTTTTATATGTCTTCGGTACTTTGTCTGCAGGATTCTTCATTGTGCGTAGAGATTCCTAGGTAATGTTCTAGCAAAGTTTTGACTAGTTACGGTATTTCTTCAGGATATGTATTGTCATGGTTTAACCATGGTTTGAGAAATATGTGTAGTAGAATTAATATGTAGACATGTACCTGGGTAGTGGGGGAGTCTCAGCAACAACACATACTGATAATTTGTTCTCTTCATCTTCTGGGTTACCGCTTTGTGCAAACTTTATTATTAACATACTTTCTACAGGTCAAAGATTGAGATTATAGTTTTATACGGTTTAAATGATATCCTCTATATAGATGGTCATCCAGGCATTAAGTATTTTCTCCTTATATTATTTATTTCATTAGTTTCTTTTTTTTCTTTTTTCTTCTTTTTTTTTCTCTAGCACTCTGGGCTGTTTTGAAGTTTACCTTTGAAAAATAGGATTAGTATTATACATATTTTTTAACTCCCTAACTTCAGTGAAGATCATGAAGTTTCATATCTTATGTTTCTCTTTGCAAATTAATTACTGTGATTGACATATTAGAATAAGTAAATCGCAACCTAACATAAAACATTTTTATTATGTAGAGGGGATACAGACCACACAAGAAGTCAATAAACATGGAACCTTGGGGGTTCTTAAAGACAGAAACACAAAACAGGAGGATGGGCTCGACCTGGGATATCTCAGCATATCATAGGAGATTTGGAGCTTGGTCTTTATTTGGGTCCCCCCAAAACTGGAGTTGGGGCTACCCCAACAGTGCTGCTTGTGTACAGACCTTTTTCCTATAACTGGACTGTCTTTGTCTGATGTCAATGAGGCAATGAAGGGGAGACTGGGAGAAGAGGAGGAAGGCAATGCTGATGGTAAAAAAAAATAATTAATTGATGGAAAGAAAAGTGCCAAAATATAAAAGTCATTGTAGATGCAGTCATCAGTGATGGGTACCAGAACCAGTTCATTCCTTTTTTAAAAATAAACAAATAAATAAATAAATAAATAAATAAGACTAGTTACCATTGCACCTGCGCCCAGACCTGGAGCTGGCCCAATACCATCAGGACTCATGACCTGCCCAAGGAGAGCTGAGCACCCAGAAGCCTTCTCCCTTCAGAGCCCATGGGGCCCCAGGAAAGACAAGCTTGAGTCAGAGACAACAAGGTCACTTAACATCACAGATAATGAGATGGCAAAAGACAAGCACAAGAACATAATCAACAGAAACCAAGACACCCTGGCAACATCAGAACCCACAATGGCAAATAATGCATATCACAAAATATCAGAAAAAAAGAAAACAAAAGAAAACAAAATTTTGACTTAAAATTATACTTCATGTTGATGATAGAGGGTCTAGAAAAGCACATGAATAACTTGCATAAAAATATAGGAGGACACAGGGAAAAAAATACAAGCCCTTTTGAAATTGCAGCAAAACATGAGCAAAGAGAGGAGGGAACTGAACAAATCCATACAGGATCTAAAAATGGAAATACAAAGAATAAAGAAATCACAAAGTGAGAAAACCCAGGAGATAGAGAACCTAGGATATAGATAAGGAGTCACAGACTCAGGTGTCACCATCAGAATTAAAGGTATGGAAGAGGGCTGAGATTCCCAAATAAAAGGCCCTAGTAAGAATCTTCAACAACATTATAGAATAAAATATCTCTGACCTAAAGAAAGTAATGACAATGGACATACAAGGAGCCTACAGAACTCCAAGTAGATTATACGAGAATAAAAAAAAATCCTCATAATAGTCAAAATAACAAATTCTCAAAGCAAAGAAAGAATACTAAAAGCAGTAAGGGAAAAAAAGGTCATGTAACATATAAAGGCAGACCAATCAGAATCACACCGGGCTTCTCAATAGAGACTATGAAAGCTATATGATCCTGGACAGACCTCATGCAGACCCTAAAAGAACACAAGTGTCAGACCAAGCTGCTATACCCAGCAAAACTCTCAATCATCATAGATGGAGAGACCAAGATATTTCAAAACAAAACTAAATTTACACAATATCTGACCACAAATCTAGCGATACATAGGATAATGGATGAAATACTCCAACAGAAAAATAAAACTACACATGGGAAAAGCAAGAAAGTAAACTACTTGCAAGAAACCCCAAAAAAGAAAAGCATACAAACATAATTTAACCTCTAACAACAAATAAGAACAGGAAACAACAATTACTATCTTTAATGTTTTTTAACATCAATAAAATCAGTTCACCAATAAAAAGATATAGAATATCACAATGGATGCATAAACCAAACCCAGCATTTTGCTGCATACAGGAAACACATCCCAAGAAAAGTCAGAATGAAAACACAGCATACCCAAACCTATGGGATGCAATGAAAGCAGTGCTGAGAGAAAAACTCAGAGCTCTGAGTGCCTCCAAAAAGAAACTGGAGAGAGTATACACTAGCAACTTGACAGCTCAACTGAAAGCTCTAGAACAAAAGGAAGAAGATACGACCAAGAGGAGTAGAAGGCAAGAAATAATCAAACTCAGAGCAGAAATCAAACAAAGAGAGACAAAATGAACTATACTAAAAATCAACAAAGTGAGGAGACGGTTTTTTTGAAAAAACATCAACAAGTTGGATTAACCCTCAGGTAGACTAGCTTCATGGCGCAAACAAAATCAGAAATGAAAAGGGAGGCATAATAGGAGAGACTGAGAATGTTCAAGAAATTATTAGATCTCAATACAAAAGCCTGTGCTCAACAAAAGTGGAAAATCTAGAGGAGATGGACATTTTTTTCTAGACAGATACCGGGTGCCAAAGGTAAATCAGAATCAGATAAGCTGTATAAATGGTCCCATAATCCTAATAGAAATACAAGCAGTCAGAATTCTGTCAGACCTTGAGAGAAGACTTAATACAAATACTTTCCAAATTATTCCAGTAAATAAACACAAAGGGAACACTACCCAACTCATTTTTGAAACCAAAATTATGCTCATATATAAACCACACAAAGACCCTAAAAGGAAAAAGAACTTCAGACAAATCTCCCTCATGAACTTTGATGCAAAGATACTCAATAAAACTGCCCCCAATGTTTTAATATGAAGAGATTCCTATCTGATATTTGACTTCTGCAAATTGTAAAATAACATGTTGTTTTAACTTCCTAATACTTATAATGATTTTATTGCACCGATAGAAAATGGAAAAAATTCTATTTCAAAGGAAACTTGCTTAGTTATATTAGCACAAGGCAGTATATGTAGTCAGATATATATCAGTAAATACTCATAAAGAAATATTGATGAATAGTTATCTCATTAAGAATATATAACAATCTAATACTAGTGCATGCTGTTGCATCCCTGAGATTGTGACACATAAAACAAAAGGATGATTATTCCAAATTGGATGATAGCCTGGAGAACATGGTAACATTCAAGCCTGGTTTTGGGACCATTTCTCCTTATCTAAAGTTTTTTGTTTTTCTTGCCCCATGTGTCCACACCCATCTCACACTAGATTCCCTTTACCTCTCATGCCCATGTATTCAGTTTTCTTCCTGTGTCTCTTTTCCTCACCACACTTACATTCATCTTTTTAACATTCCTGCAGATATAGAGACAGACAGATAGGAAGACAGATGACTGTGATACACCTTGAGATCCAGGGTTTGCCAAAGAGAGATGGAGGGATGGGGAAACAAGGTATAGAGTGGGAAGGAGAGAGAACATGTGAGAACAGACAGAAATATGAATATAAAAATTGGTCACTATAGATATATCTTGGCATGACATGCCTGCTACAAACTCCTTCTCCCAGAAGCTGTGATCACTCGCACAATACTTACACAATATTAATCAATAAAGATCCCATCCTGGACATACGAATAGCAAAAGGCCTCGTGACATCTCACCCCAGCTGGGGAGATTGCTAATTGGGGCCTCAAGGGAAGGAAAGTCTCTTTTATTTCAGACATGTCCCAGGATATATTCCCCATACTTCAGTAGATGAACTCACAACCATAAAACAGACCTACTTGGAGTCATTGGGCTAAAAAAATAAATATTTTAAAAGGAGGGAATAGAGTTTGAAGGGAGATACTGTGGAGGTTTCCTAGGAGAAGTTGGAGATGGAGAATGAGAGGTAGGAATGATCAATAATTATATGCATGTATAAAATTTTCAAAGAATTATCAATAAAAATTATAATAAAGTACTAGTAAAATGTTTTAATACTAAGGAAGGAAACCATTGTCATTTGAGAGATCAGTATTGAGGACTCATTACAGGGAAAGATATTGAATTATAGCTTCACCCTCACATCTTTTATATAATTCAAATGGCATAGATTTCCATGAAGATACATGCATGTTATGTACTCATTAATAAATTATTACGTGATCTGGTATTGTTTGGGGGGAAAGTACTGAAGCCTTGACAGCCAGAAGAATGGAAAAAGGTGACATTCGGAGGTAGGAAGTTTGGAGGAGCCTCCAGAAAGCACTAGAGACAGGACATAATGGGGGTATATAAAATGCCCTACGTGGGGAGTGGGAACATGTAGAGCCCACTTCCAACAGAAAGATGGGCATTGATTTAGGGACCCCACAGTCAAAACTCTGATCCATAGTTGTTCTTGTCTGAAAGAAATGCAGGGGTGAAATGGAGAAAAGTCTGGTGTGCGATGCAGCCCAAGGGAAGGCACCAAGGCCTTAATCTATTCCTGAGGCTATGGGGGGCTCACAATATGGACTGTCATGGCCACCCTCTGAAAGACACAACAAGGAACTGAAAGAGTCAGATGAAGATTATTTGCACCCAACTAATAGACAGAAGCTACTGATCCCTGAGGTTGAATTAGGGAAAAACTGGATGAATTTGAGAAGGAGGGCAACCCTGTAAGGAGACTGGAGGCCTCAGTTTATCTGAACCCCTGAGATCTCTCAGACACTGGATCACCAACCAGGCATCATACACCAGCTGACATGAGGCCCCAACACATATACAACAGAGGGCGGCTAGGTTGGTGTTCAGTCTGAGATGCACCAAACCCTCAAGTGACTGGAGGCCTCTGGGAGTTTAGATGTCTTCTGTCAGGATGAGTGGGTTGGAAACATCCTTTTGGAGACTGTGGGGTGGGACTTAGAACAGTCCAAGGGTGGACAGGAGGAAAATAAATCTGGAGTGTAAAAATTATAAAAAAAAAAAAAAATACACAAAACAGAACATGACTGAAAACTAAAAAAAAAAAAAAAAAAAAATGAAATAAAAACATCTTAAATTACAAATCCTTTCCAATACAATAAAGGACAATATTTTGAGAACCTTTGATTTGATAAAGTGTTATTATATATATGGCCTAAATGTAACTTGTACAATTGTTAGCAAAGACTTCCTCAAAATTAGAAACAATTGTTTGCTTAGTCTTGTCAACAGAAAATAGAATCAAGTGGTTACACAAAGATGTTTCAAAGTCATGTTTAGAAAAAAAAAAAATCCCTTAAAATGGATCAGGGGAAACAGTAAATTAAAATGGGAGGGTAGCTCACCAGCTGAGTGAGTGCTTAGCATGTGCTATTTATTATACTTTTTCTATGCTGACTCTCACCACATGTCCCCCACCTCCTGGCCAAAAAAGGTAAAAGCAAAAAGTGACATTTCACTGAAGAAGGATCATAGCCAGTCAATAAATAGGCACATGGAGAAAAATTACCATCAATTAATACCAGGTAGTTGATAATTAAAAACAATTCTGAAATGCTACAGCATAAATATTAAACATAAAATAAACAATAACGTTGTAATGCAAAGTAGTATGTAATAGTGCCAAGAATTAGACCCCCGATAATTGTCAGGAATATAATATAGTTCAGTAATCACAAAATAGTTGGGGATTTTAAAATGCTGAAACAAACGTCAAACTCCAACTAACCATGCAGCATAGCAGTTGTGTACTTAGCCCAGAAAATGAGACCTTATATCTACAGAGAGCAATCTTCTACATAATTGTTCACTGCAACTTTGTTTGTGGAGGTCCCAATATACAGACAAGCTAGTTGTAGGTTTGGACAAAGGACATATGTTTCAGTAACTGTAGGACATTCACACAATGAGATAAAAAGAGACAACATGTTGGCACATGCAGACAAATATTTCAGTAAAACCTGGGGCGTTAGTACCAAGGGATAAGAAGAAACAAACTCTTGATACACCACAGACTTGTGTCACGCTCAAGGGCATCCTACTGAGTAAAACCAAACTCATTTTTAAAAGTTCCTACACTCTTATGTTTCCATGTTTTATGATGGTCTCAATAGAATAGAGTGATAGAAATATAAAATGTGGTTGATCTTTATTGTATAATAGCATTTGGGAGAAGAACTGAGTTTCTTTCTTAGGACTTGGGACCTGTTAAAAATTTTATGTAATGGTGGTCATACAGATAAACATGTGAGGAAAAACATTTGATCTCAGCCAACACATTTTAGTAATGCTATTTCTTTTGTTACTTTAGTTCTTTGAGATGGGGGTCTCTGATATCACTCTAGTGGAAATCTTCTGCAGCTACCTCTCCCTCACAGGCGTCAGCCGCTATGATGTCCAGTTTCCCAGTTCCACAGGATCTTTAGGAATTACCCTCTTGTCAGGGTTAGTTGACAACCTTGTGAAACCTGGACAAAAATTCAGAATTCTCATGCTGTAGTTTAGATTTACAGATTTGTTAAATAATGCATGAGATTTGTCTTAAGTCATTATATGTATGTTATTTTGTTATTGAAAATATTTTACTATTATGTTACTGAAAATTGTTTTTTCTCATGTTCTTATCTAATTGTATATGAAACAAACATTTTATTTAAATGAAACATCATTTCGTCTTAGTGTACATTTACTCCAGGGAATTTGTTGAGGCAAAAATTATATTAACTGGGGGAACATGGCCATAATATTTTATATGTTTGTGTGAAAAATTACAAACCCAGTTCATTGCACAGTGAATATATACCAAGAATAATTCCATAAATTGACCATTTGTCTATTAACTAAATTTTACACAAATGTGTTGTTTGTATTTTTTTGCGGAGAGATAAAAAAAAGCCTACTCACCCCATGTACAATACATCCTGTGGACCACAGAAGGTACTGATTTTACACCCAAAATGTGTACAGAGAATGGATCAGGTTAGCTGTCACTGGAGCACATGAGACCCCAAAGCAGACACCACCAAAGTGTTTACGCTGACATGGGCATCAACTTTCTCACATGGCAGAGCACAGGCTCAGTGACCCTTTCACACCTCATGTATTAGGATGGCATCTCCTGAAATCACAGGCAGCTAAGGCAGAATTGCATACAGCTGGCAGGGTGAGGCCGCATTGAGCTCATGATCAATCCAAAAATTTTAATGTGAACAGGTGTTGTATTTTGTCATTGAGATTTTAAGCATTTAACGAGATGGATGTGTTATTTTTCCCCTTTGAGTTTGTTTATACAGGGGACGTCATGTTGATGGATTTCTGTGTATTGAGCTATCCATGAATTTGTGGGATGAAGGCCACTTGATCGCGGCGATTGTTTGGACCTGTTTTTGAATTTAGTTTCTGAGAATTTTGTTGAGTGTTTTTGAATTGTATTTCTATGTGGGGTTGATCTGAAGTTTTCTTTCTTTCTAATAGAGATCAGTATAGCACGGGGCTTTAACCAAATCTGAAGATTAATCAATATGTTGATTATGCCCAATAAAGGAGCTTCCTAAAAATATGCAAGCATATATTGCTGACTTTATCACTAGTGTTTGGTTCTGTGATCATGCAGTGCATATACACGTGAAGACATATAAATCACAATTATTGTAGGGAAACATAGTATAACTAGGAACAGGCAGTAGCTGATTAATTGATGGCCATCTTTTTCTCTAATGTGTTCTCCGCTTTCATATGCACCAGAGTTCAGCGTAGGGATGGTGAACACACACACCATGTTCTGGTCACTGGTAATACACACACACACAGTGTTCTTGTCACTGGTGATGCACTCACCGTGTTCTGGTCACTGGTGATACACACACCATGCTCTGGTCACTGGTGACACACACACACACACACACACACACACACACACGTGTTCTGGTCACTGGTGATACACACACTGTTATCTGGTCACTGGTGATACACACACCGTGTTCTGGTCACTGGTGATACACACACCATGCTCTGGTCACTGGTGACACACACACAGTGTACTAGCCAATGCACAAACAGATTATAACATATAATTACACTCTTGTGTGTAAGAGTGTAGGTGGGGGCTGAGACACAGTTGACTTGTTTCTCATTCTTCCTTAGTTATTTCTCACAGATTTACATGCCACACAGGAAAGGATTCTTGGAGGCTTGACAATTCACCATCCTTTGTAAGTCGATTGACAGACAGCCCAGAGGAAACACTTCTGTGAGGACCAATTCCTACTAAATATCACTGACATCGCTAAAGTACAGACATTGGAATATTGATTTTTTTGGCAGCGATTCTGGGGGACAATAAAACAAGTAAGAGATGTGGGGCTGAGGAATAGCGTGTTCTCTGCTATTGTCCTTAGATTTGATTTAATACTTGGTTAATTTTTAAGTGTGACTTGCTGTGAGGGGGGAAGAACGATCCCTCAGTTTTCCTCTGACACCTCCCTCTCTCTGTGTAAATGTCTATGACAAGTGTTCCCACCATTAGTCAGGCGCTCTCACACAGACATTAAGCAAATGGGATGGGTGGGTCTTAATGTTTAAAGCTCCAGAACTGTTAGTAAATAAATAGCATCTTTTGATTGATTTATTTCCTAGGCTCAACTATTTTATAAGAGCAAAATAAAAACTGCATACTTGCAAAAAAATAAAAAAAAAGGAGTCTAGCAAAACCTTCACACAACCACTCAGAATAGTTGATATTTGTTGGGATTTAGTCAGCCTTCGAAAATCTCAAGGGAGGATTACACTGTACTTGTATTGTTTCCCTTGTTATAAGTTACAGTTTCAGTACCACCAACTTCAATTTCAGTTTCAGGAACTTTGTATCTTCTCAAAATTCTCAAAATTTATGTATTATCCATAAAATAATACACAATTAAAATAGGAAAACTAATAAAACATATTAATATCTATACTTAATTAGAAAAATTGATTAGGGGATCTTATGTGAGGTTCTACCAATTAATAAAGCTTCTCACTGAGGATCTGCATAAATATTATCATTGCAAGAAATCTTCAGGAAATTAATTTTGACACATACAATTGATAGACACATAAAATTTGATAGAAATAGCCATTGGTTACGAAGTTAACAATACTGATTAGGAAATATTGTGTTGGCATCAAAAATCAATTAACGTAAGTTGGCCATGTTTCCCATTCAAAGTCTCATTATTCTGTTCTCATGCTCCAGATTAAATAAAAACGTCTTGTATTATTCAAGTTTTCAGAGGAATCACAGTGTGGAATTTAGCACATGTAGTATTATTTGGGCCATGGTTATAGTATATTAATTCCTGAAAATTCCTAGAAAATGATATGATTTATATTTAGTTTTCTTCTCATACTTCTCATGAAATTTGTTATTGGTGTTGTAGATCAAGGATACATTTGGGACAGTATCTTTCAATTAACAATATTAGTTCATTGCTTAATTTATAGACAATCAAGAAAATCAGTCAAGAAAATAATTTTTTGAAGACAGTACTTTCCAAATAACTTTGGTGACTTTTAAATGATCCTATTGTAATAAGAATGAAGGGCTTTACAGACCTATCAGCACAAAACCCTAAATTCCCAGGGCTTTCCTGATGTTGTTTTTGCAAAATACTAGTCAGTATTATTAATTCAGTTTCCTGCTTTCCAAAGCTGTCTGGGGCAGATAAAGTTGATTTCTACAATAGAATTTTCAGAAGACTCTTAGGCTCACAGAAAACCTGAAGATAAAGGACTGATTTCCCCTGGATTCTTTGTGTTCACAAAAGAACAGCCTGTACTGTGCCTATCACAGTGACACGTTCATTACTACTGGGTAAACTACCAACACATATTTATCATCCAAAGACAATAGTTTAATTGTTGCTCTTTGGCTGCAGAGGTTTTCAACCCCATTAGAGCAACATCAACCAACCAGAGCCCTCAGAGCTCCCAGGAACTAAACCACCAACCAAAGAGTACACATGCAGGGACACCTGGCTCCAGCCTTTGGGATCCAATAGGAGATTCCCTTGGTCCTGTGAAAGTTCAATTTCCCCAGTGTAAGGAAATGCCAGGGTGGTGAGGTGGGAGTGGGTAGGGACTCACACTAACAGAGGATGGCCTTGTGTCCTTCAATAGGAAGATGAGCCCTTGGTCCTGTGAAGTGTCACAGAGATAAACAGGGTAGCATTTCCAGTGATCCTTCTTTTAATTGGCATCGTGCATACATTTAGGTCTTCTTGTGATGTGATAGCCTTTTGTTGGCAGCCATAGCTATTAAGAAACTATTGCATAAGACAGTACACAGAATTTAGAGACATGTTACAATCTCACTGATACATTCGCCCACTGCTGGATGTCTTATAATATAGGCTGCTTAACCAGACCTGGATCCTAGATGGTGCAATATTGAACTACAAGGCAAGATGCTTCTTTAATATGACAATAGCATGGCCTGGCTACCAACATTCTGGTCAGACTGGAGACCTTTGTCATAGAGGCAATTTAGTCCTGGCAATGTTCAGAAGTCCATGGATGGGAACATTGTAGGGCCTACAATATAACTTACTAGTTTTTTTTTTTTTTTTGCTACATGGCCATGCTGTTAAAGGACCTTCTAAGTACATATTTCTTTAGGTTTGTACCCATATACCTGAGGTTCTTCCATAGATAATTTGCAATTCGGGTAGGTACATCTCCTAATGTGCGCTAGTTTATAGCCGGGTGCCAAAAGGAGGCAACAAAGTCAGAGCTAGCCTGTAATCTCACTTCTAAGAATCCCCCATGAAGACCAAAAGGCACAAGCATTGCCTGTTACATGGGGCCTAGGTGGTTCGAAAGCATGCTCTTTGGTTGGGAAGCTCAGTGTCTGGGCCACCATGGCCCTGTGTCACTTGACACTGTAGGCTGTTCCGTCAATCTCTGTCCCAGCCTTTTCACTGCGCATCGTGTAGGCAGCACAGGTTCTCATTTAAAAGTATTGTGGCTGGGCTGGTATCCCAGTCTCTCTACTGGAAGTTAAGCCAGTTACAGGCTCCAAGTCCCCCATTTCTAGGCATCTACTGAGACTTTCCTTGGTACAAGGATTCTATATCATTCGAGAGATCCCCCAGCCCCAACCATTATCCTTTTATCCTTACCTTACAGTGAATATCCACTGATTGATGAGAACAGACTGTGTTTGTGTTTCAGCTCCTGTGCCAGTTCCTTCCTTGCTCAAGCCACGGGTCCTGTTGCATCTGTGTGAACACAGAATATTGATTAAATTTCTGTCCTTCTTTAGAATGTAGATCAAATATTTATTAAATTTCTATTTAGAATGCCTTGGTTGTTTTCTCTGTGTATATATCTGTGTTCTACTTTCTCACCTCATGTGTCACCAGACAGGTCCAACCTAATGATTATCACTATCTCCAAATAAAGCCACAGTTTATAGTTTTATATATATTTTAATTTGAAGTGATACAGTTCACCTTTTAAAAATATGGGTAATCATTCAATGTCTATGAAAATCCAAAAGAGCTCACTGAATGCTGTGTGCTTTCTAGGCTAAGCTATACATACCAAAATCCCACAGTATTGTTCCTAAAATCAGGAATTGTTTGATCTATAAAGTCCTATAAAATTTTTGTTGACTAGACCTAGTGTAGGTAGATGTACAGACAAATGATACTGTAGGCCTGGATTCCTCAATCTTCTGTCCTCAGGGATTTCTCCTTCACATACTTTGCAGGGCTTCTCTTCCACACACTTTCCACCAAAAGGCCCTTGGTATTTTCTCCATAGACACTGAACTGCATTAGGAGGAGGCTTTAAGCTAAGATTTTGTATCTACTTATTTGTAGAACCTTCTCACTTTTTTAACTGAAGTGCTTTATTCCAACTTTTTTTTTTTTTATTTTTGAAATACGATCTTGTGTAGCCCAGCCTGGCCTCAAACTCACTGTGTAGGTGAGAATGACTTTAATGTGCTCTTCTTCCTGCCCATGCATCATGAGTGTTAAAATTACAAGTGTCTGCTCTCATATTCAACATTATGACAGGTATTCTTTTTAAAGAAGCATTGATAGCAAGTTGGAAAGATAGCAAGGTAGGCCTGCTGAATTCTTCTTTATCTAGCCTTCATCTCAGAGCTGAGGTACACATTGTATAATTGTAATTTAGCATTCAAACAAAGAGAGTAACAGAACAATTGTTGTATAGACTTCTTCCACTCTATCATGGGTAAGCAGATATGCATGTACATCACATTCAATATATATTTTGGAAAGGCTGACTTATGTCTGAAATCTCATGGTTGTTCGAGAGCTTGGGGCTAATCTAGGCTGTGTATTAAGTCTCATGCTAGTTGGAATGAAAACAAAATCAAAACACAGCATTTCAAAAGTCCATGATAAATAGGGGCTATAATAAGCTTTTTATAATTATGTTATGTGCATTCAAACATATTCAAAGCTATATTCAAAGTCACGTTCATTTGAAATCTTCAAAAGATATTCCTGTCTTAGTCACTATTCTGGTATTGTAAAGAGCCATCATGACCACAGCAATCCTTGTACAAGAAAACATTTAACTGGAGGCTTGATTATAGTTTCAGATGCTTAGTCTGTTATTATTATTATTATTATTATTATTATTATTATTATTATTATTATTATTATTATTTTGTTGTTGTTGTTGTTGTTGTTGGTGGTGGTGGTGGTGGTGGTGGTGGTGGTGGTGGTGGTGGTGGTGTCATTGTTGCTGCTGCAGTTGGAAGCATGGCGGCATGCACAAACATAGCCCTGGAGTGGAGATCTTTAAATCCTGATCCACAGGGAGCAGGGAGAGAACCTGGGAGGACATGAGCTTTGGAAACTTTGAAGCTCACCCGAAATGATGCACTTTCTTTTTAAAGTCCACACAGAAAAGGGGTGGGGAACAAGCTGTGTAGTCACCAATAATCTGTTTGTGTAAACTCATTTTCCCAGATGAGAAAGCCAGTCAACTAGAAGTCTGTTGGTAAAAATCCATAGGCAATGACTCAGTGAACTCTTTGTTCATAACTGTGAGAGTGAAGGCCCTGTGCAGTTACTCTGGCCTGAGCAACAGTTTGGCCTGGATTCTAATGTTATATTCCTGCAGCTATCCATCAACTTCCCAAGTAATCATGGGAGGACAGAGCACATAGTTCCAATCTATGTCTACACAGATACCAAGTACACTCATATTTCTTGCCCCTCATTTGAGACATGCCTTTATGCAATTTGAGTCACAAAACCTGTAGCTGATAGATTTCTGGGGGGCCCAGGAGGTGGTGGTTACCTTTAATCTCAGAATTTAGAATGTAGGAGCAGATAAACCTTTGAGTTCAAGCACAGCCAAGACTACACAAAGAACCCCATCTCAAAAACAAAGCAAAGCAAAGCAAAACAGAACAATATCTATCCCTGTGGGGCTATTGAAAGTTGTGAGAAATCATTGGTGAATTGGTTTACAATGAGACAAAATTTTGCAAGACACAGTAGGTAAGGTCTTGTAAGCTAAGACCTGAATGTGAGGGATAAGATAGGGCTTCAGAGATGACACAACTAGGACACCCCCAAGTCCACTGTTTTTCTCATTCCTGACTACTTAAGCAGTAGCTTTCTACACAACAGAGTTATGATGAAAGTTAGCAATCCAGACATCTTGGCCAGGAAGTAAGGGTTTAAAACATGACTTCTAGGCCACAGGAAGCATTATGTTAGCAGAGGCCTCTAATACCTTATTACCAATGTCACAGACATCTTAGGTGAGGAGTGGGTATCTGGGTAGTTCCACCATGTATTTTCCATGAGAGAAATAAAGAGTTGTTCAATCTTAAAGTAAGACAAATGCAGAGACAGCTAAGTCACCAGACTAGAGGGAGGTTATAGCCACTAACAACAGGAAAGTGAAGGGTCAGGTAGAGCTGTCAAGGGCTGCAGATTCAGGGACCCTGAGAGCAGTTGCTGCCAAAAAGCAAAAGCAACAGGAAGTCCTGGGATGCACAGACACAGAGAACAATTGGTTATTACCCCGAAATGAAAACTACAGTTAGAGCTCAGAGGCTCTAGACACAGAAGGTGGAGAAACACCAACCAGAGAGAAAAACAAGAACAAAATCAGCAAATCTTATTAGCACAGCAATAACAGCTCCAAATAAGTGGATGGGTAGAGCCCCAGAGATGGGAGTCTTCCTGAAGGCTCTGTGCAAGACTTCTAGGCTCCCTGCTACTCTGACCTTTCCAATCCTTTCCCCTTTCTCCCTCATTTTACTGCCCTCTAGAAATTAGCACTTTGTAATTTTCACAACCTTTAACTGTTGCAAGGAGCAACTTCTCTTAAGGGGCCAGTCCCATTTTTCTAAATTAGTTCTATTTCCTCTGACCTCCTCTATTGCATTCCCTCAGAGACCAGGGATTCACACCCACAGCCATTGTACATGGGGGCATAATCATGATGACCGTTTTCTGATGAGAGAGGGATGTGTTTTATGGTTCCAGGCAGAAATGAAGGGCTCTTAAGGGTGTGCCTTTAGGACCAAGGTAAAGGACCTTGATAGGACTCAGATGGCTGCATAGATTCAGAATGTAGGAGAGACATTTGACATTGTAGATATGTCCAGTGATATCCTGTGGATACAAGGTAGATATTCTGGATAACTGTACCTAATTCTGTGCCAGTGATGGCTGAAAACTTAGATGCCTCACTTGACTGGGGAGCATAGGCAGTTAGAACACTGGATTTTATATTATAGTTAAAGAAGTGATTATTTTCCACAGAACAAAGGTTCTACAAAAGTCAAAGATATGGTTATATTTTCTCTTCATGTTCAGGAGGGTTGGCCATTGGCCCATGAGGAAACAGGTCTTCTAAGTTCACAGTGGAGGCACATTCTTGGGAAATCCATTATGTTTGAATTACCCATTCCCCCTACTATTATTTTTCCTCACTTAAAACATTACAGCCTCCATTCCACCCCAAAATAATAAGCTGACTTTATCTTTTATGCTAGCTAGCGAAGTCTTTTCAATCTGACGTGTTCTAGAGATTTCAGGGCCTCCAATTCTCCTCTGGGAGTGTGGGGCTTCCCTGAATATCTCCAAACCCTGGCACTTCAAGATTCTTGTCAATTCCTCCCCACATAATAGAAGGTCTTACCAGGGGCACTGCTGATTCAGGACTACATGCCTGCAGTCACCTTCCAGTGAGGTTCCTGGTCTCCATGCATTTCTCCAAAATTCCATCCTCCTTTGGCTCCCAGAGTGAACACATTAAAATCCAAACCAGATGCTTAAATTATTCTTTATTTAAAAAACACTTTATTTATACATGTGTGTGTCTGTGTGTAGAAAACCTTGGAGTACAGATAGCCTTAAGTGGGAGTTACAGGCAGTTATGAGATATCTGACAAGTGTGCTAGAAACTAAATTTAAATCCTCTTCAAGAGCAACAAGTCCTTTGAACTCTATTTGAAATCCATCTTTCCAGTCACCAATCTCCTTACTCTATTTCAAACTAAATGTGAGCTCTCTATTCAGCTAAGCAGGACTGTGTGGGCAGGGATATGCCTACTTTAATGTATCACCACATCATACTTTGTATATGCAGCTTTTTAAAAGATCCTGCTACTCCCAGTCCTTTGCTCTACTTTGTGGCTTCTAAAGTGTCTCTGTGGTCTGAAACTCTGGCATTAGCACTGACAAACTTCTTAGAAATTCAAATTCTCAGAAAAGCTCCAGATCTAGTGTAGTGCAACTTATTTTGGATATGATGTGGTCATCTGTTGGAGAAAACTTCTAGGGTAGGTTTCTGTCTTAGTTAGGGATTTACTACTGTGAACAGACACCATGACCAGGGTAAGTCTTATAAGGACACCATTTTATTGGGTCTGGCTTACAGGTTCAGAAGTTTGGTTCATTATTATCAAGGCAGGAGCATAGCAGGACAGTGTCCAGGCAGGCATGATGCAGGAGGAGCTAGAATTTCACCTCTTCATATGATAGAAGACTGGCTCTCTTGTGGATAGGAGGGTCTCATTGCCCATCCTTCCAATTACAAACTTCCTCCAACAAGCACATACCTCCAAATAGCACCACTCACTAGGCCAAGCATATTCAAACCACCACAGTTCTCTTTTGCATCCAATATGCATTCTGGGAATAAGCCAAGGCTAACTGGCAGTAACAGGGATTTAAGTGGTTCCCTAAATGTATCCTTTAGCAATGCCAGTGGAGGTGTCTTCCACAGTATTTCCCTAGCCATATACTACAATTGCTCACAAGGAAAATGGCAACATTGCCTAGCTAGGTCCCTGATTGACAGCTGCTCTGACTCCAAATCTCACTTACACTACCATGTTACTAAACACCTTTACAAGAATGAGTGGCCAAAGATCACATGCCTGTAGCTATTGGGTGTTACCTAATTGGGATTGGAATATATGGCACATGTGAATAAATAAAACCAAAACTAAGTGAAATAAAACCAAACCATAATAAACTCAAGAACAGAAAACATAGCTTCCAGTATAATGTCTCCATTAATGGAGTAATTTGTTGATCCACATCATCTTAATCTTTTTCTCACCATATTATATGATATTTTGACTAATGCCAACTGCAGCCTAATGGTGTTTTGTTAATACGTACAGCCATTCCCATCTCTCTAGCCACCAAGCATCAAATGTTCTTTTGAAAGTTTCCATGGTCATGGTTTCAGTTCACAGCAGTAAAACCACAATACAGCTATTAAGATGAGTTCCACTTGGAACAATCAGTTCTTGTCCTCTTCAAAATGTTATATTTTAGAATATAGACATCCAAAGAGACACACATTCTTGAGTAAAATGAGATAGTTTTTTTCAGGTGAATTGTTTTCCATGAGAATGTAAGGAAGTATTTTATAGGGGAGTAATTTGTGTATCATGCCTAACACATGTGTGCTAATGGGAATTGTACAGTTTTTTTTTCATGTTGGTCTATTTTGTTAAAGATTTATTTATTATATGTTAGTACAGTATATCTGTCTTCAGACAAACCAGAAGAGGGCATCAGATCCCCATTACAGATGGTTGTGAGCCAAAATGTGGTTCCCAGGATTTGAAATCAGGACTTCTAGAGTTCCAGTTTTCTTATCCACTGAGCCATCTCTCCAGGCCAGAATTGTACAATTTTGCTTTAATTATTGGATTTTATTGATTGTTTTCCATGATGCTAATGTTTTCAAAATAAGTTTATCAAACTCTATTAAGCCATGTATATCCACAGTGTGTTAATCTTGGTTGTCAGCTTGACTATATCTACAGTTAGCTAAAACCAAAATGTCTGGGCACACCTGTGGAGAATTTGTTCCTTTTATTTTTCTTATTTTTTATTTATTTATTTATTTATTTATTTATTTATTTATTTATTTATTTATTTAGGTGTGGGGATTTTTTGTTAAGTAAATCATTTGAAGCGAGAAGGCCCACTTCTAATCGGGATCATTGGGATGGGAACATTGACCTTTAATTCAGATATTTTGAGACAGGTATCTGGACCTTTAATATGGACCACACTGTCTGTTGGCATCAAATGTTAAAGGCTTGTAAGAAGGAAACTTGTTCTCCTTCTTTTCCTGCTACCTCTTTGAAAAAATGAATATGATCTGTACATAAATTTCAGCAAGTCCCTTTCTTTACTATCCTTAGAGTTTATGTTTTACCTTCCTGGCCTACACTAAAGACCAGTTGAGACACCCAGAGTTAGGAAATGAATAACTATTTGATTCTTGAACCTGTTGTTGGTAAACAACCACCATTGGACTAGCTAGACTACAACCTGAAAGGCATTCTAATAAATCCCCTCTGAATATATAACATTTCTATAGAGAACCCCAACTAATACAGACTGACACCTGGGACTCTCAATGAGTTGTCTATATCTAAACTCACTCCGGTTTTCCATGGACTGAATGAGATGTTCAGTGTGGGGGATAGAATATCTTTTTGTTTTCTCTAGAGGACAGCATTATCAAGAACTGCAATATTGTTTTCATCATAAACTTGGTCTGCTAGAATTCAGGCCCTCCTACAGACAATACCCATGTGAGTCAAACACCAATGCTAACGGCATAGTTGCTACAGAGTAGAGACATGGAAAACACTACACTTTGGCAATTTTGACTATTCATGGCTAACATGTTAGTAATGAAACAGCCCACTGTAAACTGTATAAAGTGTGTATAATAAAAGATGTAAAAAAGAGAAGGCTAATCTAATCACCTAAAAGTGCTTGTTGCTCCTGCAAAGTACCAAAATTCAGTTCTCAGCACACACTTTTGAAGGTTCAAAACCTGGAAGACTAGCTCCAACCTATACAATACATTACCGTGTCCTCTATGGGTACTTGAAGGTGTGTGTGTGTGTGTGTGTGTGTGTGTGTGTGTGTGTGTAAGTTTATGCTTTAATAATTCATAATGTCTGCTGTCTGTAATAGCTCCTTTTGTTTACTGTATCAGCCCAAAACCAGGAGTAGTGGCCAGTGGTTTCATCATAAAAAGGTTACTGTGAGGGTTTTAAGTCCATTGGGCATCATCATAATCTTTGTAAGAACTGACCAATCAGTATCTAAGACAAAGAGAAGGCAGAACTCTCAGGCCTGGTACCAACAGCTCATTTCTTACTGAGATCCTGCAGTGGTCTGAGAGATAAATGGGCAATATTGGTGACCTTTGGGTTTTTCATCATCAACTCACCTGCTGAGTACGTCCTGATCATGTTGGGTACTGGAAAAGATGATAGTTTTGTGTTTAAGCTGATAAGAGAAAATTTCCTTAGAAAGTGTCCAAGGTATAATTATCATGAACTCTCTAGACTGTAGACTATCTACCCTGTAGACTCCCAATACTATAGACTCTCTAGACTACAGACTGTATAGACTATAGATGCTTTAGACTATAGATTTTCTATACTACATAGTCTCTAGACTATAGACTTTCTAATTCCATACCAGGTCAAGAACCAGGTTAAGAACACCTGGTTTGGTTTAGAGCTGTGTCCTTATTTCTTAATTAATCTTTTCCTTTTTTCTTTAGATGTTGACTAAATGTGTCAGGAGATTCCTAGAAATTCAATCTCTTTCTTCTTGAAACCTGTGTACTTGTTTTTGTTTTTTTTTTTAATTTTCTTTGTGATAGATACAAAGAGAAAGGCTTACATTCCCCCATGATATTCTCAAACCTTAAACAAAGAGAAATGTAGTAGTTAGCTTGTAGCATAAATATTTTGTTTAGTAAAAGGAGGAGGAATTGAGGGCTACCAAGGTCGCTCAACCACTTGCTGCAAAGACTAATGAACCACGTTCAATCTCTGAAACCCCTATGGTGCTTATGCTTGTGATTTCCATAGGTAAGCTCTCTCTCTCTCTCTCTCTCTCTCTCTCTCTCTCTCTCTCTCTCTCTCTCTCTCTCTCTTCCCTCTCTCTCACAAACACACACACATACATACACACTGTCTTTAAAAAAGAAACAGTTATTGGAATGTGTTAATGAAACAAAATAGAACTTCTAAACGCACATCAATGTATATGTCAGGATATAACATAAGGTCATGTGAAATATGATAATGTGGAATATGATAAGGGAGACACTGAAAATCAACTTGTGTCTCAAAGCAACTTTATTTGACTATGACATGTAGAATTTATATTTCAGAAACCCACAGACAAAAAAGTGAGAAGGCAGTAAAATGAGGTCTCTGGGTTGACCTGATTATGTGATTTCATCTACTTTTTCAGGCTTTCTCTGTTGCCTTGAGGACACTGAATATTACCAGTCATGGATAAAGAAAATCCTGAAGCTGTTCACAGTCCCCCAAAGCAGAACATGGAGATGGTTCCCCCAAAAAAGTTGAAATGCCAGAAGCACTTCAAAAATATTCTGATACACTTGATTGACAGGCAAGTGGGGAAGCCCAGAAATGATATGGATTTGTTAGAATGGGCATGGACACTAACCTAAACTACTCCCTTTAAAATAGAGTGGCCATTGCAAAATTCATGTTAATGTCTTCTCGAATTACATGTCTTAAAGAGAAGTAAAGCAAAAAGCCACTCTGATGTTTCAGTCATTAAACTAGTCTTCATTGCAACTGCGTTTGGTACATTGTGTGTTTCTTGAATTGGCCTTCGTGGGTTGCATTGGGCAGGATACTGTACACACCTTGATATTTCTTTTAGGATTTCAGATGCGATAAGGGTGGGAGGTTGCATTGCACGTTATGTTTCTTGTGTTATTTGTGTTATATGTAATTGTGAATGCATAATTCTCTGGCACATAGCCATTCAGTACTAAAGACTCCTTTCATTGTCCATTTTACAAAGATATTGACTTCATCCCATTTTAAAACCCAACTGACCACTCTGGGGAAATGACACACTGGTGAGAGCAAAGAAGAGGTAGGGTGGGATTTTAGAATATATGCCCTTTAGAGTTGATCTTTATTCCCAGAGATTCAAATAACAATGAATGGGAAAGAATTCCTTTGACTAAAGGACATATAACTAATGTAGTCACTCCCAACCAAAAAGCTCTATCCATGAATGAATGTGCTTAGAAAAGCATATCCACTTTGAGAAATTCAGAATGGGAATGGTGTAAGAAATTGGGCATAAACAAATGACAAATTGTGGAGAGCAACACTTCAGCATCTGTCTAGACTGTTACTTTATTAGAGGTTAAAGATAGGTGTCAGTGTTGTCACCAAATTTTTCTATGTCCCTATTTCTCAACTAGGAGTCTATAGTCATCAGTTCTAAGACAAGAGTAGCTTACTTGTTCTTTATAGTCAATGAGAGCATGGATAATGGATTTGCTCATGGTTTCTGGTGACAGCAGAAACCACAGACATCCACATGGTCTCAAATCCCTGTTGGGGGTTGCAACTTAGTAAGGACTCATTTTTTTGAATATTGCAAGTTTGATTGTGCTCCGGGGAGTAGAAAGTGAACAAAATTGGACTTGATTTTTTTTCGTATCCTTTTTTTTTTTTTTTTTTTCTTTTTGTGCGGGGAAGCTACAAAGTTGGGGGACAGACTGGAGAGTACTGGAAGGTGAGTGTAATTGAGATGCATTATGTGAAATTCTCATATAATAAAACTATTATTAGAAAAAGATGACCAATCATAGATATGTTTGTTCATTGAAACACATATGTGGCAATATTTGAAGAGAGGATATAGTGATTTCGAGAAGGTATGGATCAGAAGATCAATCATGGGAAGGGTAGGAGAGAGAAGGAAAAAATATGTCATTATATTTTCATTAAAAATTTAAAAAATAATAGGTGGGTTTAGAATGATGGCTCATTGATTTAGAGCCCCGTTTTTTTCCCACAGGACCTGTCTTTGATTCTACCAGGTCATGTGGTTCACAACTGCCAGTAACATTAGACCCAAAATATCTGAAACACTCTTCTGGCCACAGTGCTCACACACAAACACACACACACACACACACACACACACACACACACACACACAGAGAGAGAGAGAGAGAGAGAGAGAGAGAGAGAGAGAGAGAGAGAGAGAGAGAGAGAGATACTATTCCATTCCCTGCATATATGCTAGATGATGACAATTTTACCTTATTCCCTGCTAGCTTTCCTATGTTTGCCCATTGTCCCTATAACATCTCAAATTCACTCCATCTTCTTTATTCATTCATATGAATAAATAAACCTCAATTACATATATGTATGTATATTAAACGACATAATAAATGACAGGAGGAAACAGAAATCCAATAACTGGATTGACTGATGGATTAGGTAAGTGTAAACCATAAGAAAAGGGAAAGTTCAGAACATTCCACCATTAAAATGAAGACATCTTGTAAACATCACTCCATTATGTAAAGTGACATTTGAAAGGTGAATGTGTAAAAAAAAGAAAAAAGAAAAGAAAAGAAAGAAAGCTGAATGTATAGTTGTGGACTTTTTATTCCTATCATTTTAGAGACTGAGTTAGGGTAAAACT
Organism: Micromys minutus; assembly: GCF_963924665.1. Taxonomy (NCBI): domain Eukaryota; kingdom Metazoa; phylum Chordata; class Mammalia; order Rodentia; family Muridae; genus Micromys; species Micromys minutus. Next base: position 109,578,295 of record NC_137970.1, on the reverse strand, counting down.
GCGCTTTTTGAGAGTTTAGCCCTTATAGTGAAAATATAACTTAGAAAAAAGAGTCCAAAACCTGGCAGTGGAGGTGTACCCTTTTAATACCAGCATTAGTTAGGCAGAAGCAGACAAATTTTTAAGTTTGTGGCTAGCCTGGTCTATAAGAATTATTTGCAGGACAGCCAGGACTACAGAGAGGAAACATGTCTCAAAAAAAAAAAAAAAAAAAAAATTACAAAGGAAAAAAAAAAAAAAAACAAAAGGAAAGTAAAGACAGGAAGAAAGGAGGGGTGGAGTCCTAGAAGATTGTATTTTTCTCCCCCCCCCACCCCCATAGAACACTTCTTCACCTCTTTCTGGCTCTGTCCTTATGCCTACAACCCAGTAACAGTCAACCTTTGCCCTCCTATTCTAAATCTTTCTGAATCCTTATCATGCATTAACATAACATTAACTCTCTGGTCATCTTCCATCCCTCCCCATTATCTGTCTGGGCTCTAATTGTGCAGAGAACAAACACAAGTTTCAATCTATCCTCAGAGATGCATGTTGTACCAGGGACAGTTTGAAGAATATACTAGAGTACTCCCAGGCCTGTGACACTGGCTGGAGATGGTCAGTCAAAGACTCACTAGGAGGGAAAGGGGAAAGATTTGAGGATGAGGAAATGAAAGAGGAAGGAGACAAATGAGAACCAGAGACCTTAGAACAAGCCTCCGCCACCCCAAGGCTGCCCAGGACACAGAGACTGCATCTAATTTTATTTTCCAGATCACATCTATTTGTGTGTATGGTGGCTGAAGCATGGGCACTACTACACAGAAGAAGTGGCATAAGTCTCCCTAAAAGGATTTGAATTGAAAATGGTGCCAATTTTAAAGAGCACACATTCCACACTGCCATGTCTAAAGCCCCTCAGTACTGAGAAAACAAAAATGTTATTAGTCTTCAAATAGAGAGAGATGGGGGCTTTGTCACTGATAAGTTCATGAGATAATGAGATAGATTGAGGTGACTTAGAAGGTGTTGGGGAAACTAGAAGTGAACAACTGTGGGAATATTTGTGTTCACAAACAGATCTGTACATGCCCTACCAATCTCAGAATCCTAGTTGCAATATTGTTGTCAAGTATAGTAAGGGACTGGTGAAAATCCAGGGAAGCAGATAAAGATAAAACTCAGATATATTTCAACTGCATTCAAGTATGTAATTATTTCTGCTTCTCCCACACACGGCCTTGATTCTTACTGTGTATCCCTGGCTGTCCAGGAAATCAGATCTGTTGACCTCTTTCTAAATGTTTAAAGACTGGTGAGTTGGAGATCTAGGCAGCCAGGGAGCAGAGAGATCTCTGCTGAGTGCACATGGAAAGCACACCCCTGCCCTGCCCAATCCAGGGACCAGGAACACAACATTGGAACTTCTGTTCCAACCCGGCGACTTCAGGGCGCAGAACAGGGCACGGCCCATCTGCCACCTGGACCAGTGGAGATCGAGGGACACAGACCAGATACAAGGGAAAAGAAAGAACATATCACTGACAACAAAATGGCAAGAGGAAAGCAAAAGAGTATATCCAAAGGAAACCAAGACAACCTAGCAACACCAGAACCCAGCTCTCCCATAATAGCAAGCATTGGAATGCCAAACACTCCAGAAAAAGAAGATGCAAACCTGAAATCATACCTCAAGATGCTGATAGAGATACTTAAACAAGAAGGGGAGGAAAAGCAAAAAGATTCAGAAGCTTTTAAAGAGGAAACAAGAAAAACACTCAAAAAACTCAAAGAACTAGAGGAAAACAGAACCAAAGAGATGAAGGAATGGAAAAGGGAATTTAAAACAGAAAATGACAAAATAAAGAAAACTCTAAAAGAGATAAACCTAGAGGTAGAACACTTAAAAAAGAAATCAGGAGTCACAGAAGAAGGCATTTCCAATAGATTACAAGAGATCGAAGAGAGAATTTCAGGGGCAGAAGACAACATTGTAAACATAGACAAATCAGCCAGAGAAGATGCAAAAAACAAAAAGCTCCTAACCCAAAATGTCCAGGAAATCCAGGACACAATGAGAAGACCGAACCTAAGAAAAATAGGAATAGAAGAGGGATAAGAGTATCAACTAAGAGGCACAGTAAATATCTTCAACAAAATCGTAGAAGAAAACTTCCCAACCCTCAAGAATGAGATGACCACCAGCATAAAAGAAGCCTTCAGAACTCCAAATAGATTGGACCAGAAAAGAAATACCTCCCGACACATAATAGTCAAAACATCAAGTGCCCAAAGCAAAGAAAGAATACTAAAAGCAGTAAGGAAAAAAGGTCAGGTAACATATAAAGGCAGACCAATCAGAATCACACCTGATTTCTCAACAGAGACTATGAAAGCTAGAAGAGCCTGGACAGACATCATGCACACCCTAAGAGAGCAAAATTGCCAGCCCAAGCTGATATACCCAGCAAAACTATCAATCACCATAGATGGAGAGATGAAGATATTTCAAGAGAAATTAAAATTTACACAATATCTGACAACAAACCCAGCACTATGACAAATTATATGTGGAAAACCCAATACAATGAGAGAAAATACATCCTAGTAAAAACAAGAAAACTCCTAAACAAGAAACCACCTGTGGGGCAGATGTAGCACACATTTATAGGGAAAATATAGGGAGTTGGTTATTCCTTTTTATCCAGTTTTCATTCCTATTTCTATCTTTCCTCGAGTCTTTTTTTCTTTTCCTTTTTTCTACTTCTCACACACCATCGTCTCTATCTTTACAACACCAAATGGAATATTTCATGTAATAGAGAGATTTTGTTTAAGATTACTCCATTTTAAATTTATTTTTCTAAATAAACACAGATAGAAGAACAAATGTTAAGCATTTTTACATAAATGTATAAGAATACATTTTAGTAAGTGCTTTGCATTTTTTTTAAGGTTTGATATTCTGCATTAAGGTCTTAATAGTTAAAATGAGCAAAAAGAACATGTAAATCAGGATGTAACCCAGAAGTAGTCAAAGTTTTCTTGGTGGGTGAGGATTGAGTATAATATTTTATTTATTTATCTTGAATTTCACAGTCTGTGAGTTTTTTCTGGGGTAGGCTGAGCTTTCTGGGTTTAGTATCCCATTATCAATGACTGCATATTATGTCTGTTCTTTTGTGACTGGGTTATCTCACTCAGGATGCTATTCTCTAGATGCAACCATTTTCTTAAGAATTTGGTGAAGTCATTGTTTCTGATAGCTGAGTAGTACTTCATTGATTAAATGTACCACAATTTTTGTATCCATTCATCTACTGAAGGGCATCTGGGTTTTTTCCAGCTTCTGGCTAACATAAATAGTGCTGCTATGAACATTGTGGTGCATGCGTCTTTGTTGTATATTGGAGTGCCTCTGGGGTATATGCCCAGAAGTGGAATAGCTGGATTTTCAGGTAGTACTAAGTCCAGTTTTCTGAGGAATCGCCTGACTGATTTCCAGAGTTGTTTTATCAGTTTACAACCCCACCAACAGTGGAAAAGTGTTCCTCTTTCTCCACAGCCTCTCCTGCATCTGATGTCATCTGACATTTGGATCTTGGCCAATCTGACTGGTGTGATGTGGAATCACAGGGTTGTTATGATTTGCATTTGCCTGATGGCTATGGATTTCCAGCACTTCCTAGATGTTTCTCAGTTATTGGATTTTCCTCAATTGAGAACATTTTGTTCATCTCTGTACTGCATTTTTAATAGGGTTGTTGGGTTATCTGGTGTCTAGCTTTTTATATTCTTTGTATACCTTGGATATTAGGCCTCTATCTGATGTGGAGTTGATTATGATCTTTTCCCATTCTGTTGGCTGCAGTTTTGTTTTCTTTACACTGTCCTAAGCCTTACAGAAACTTGCAATCTCATTAAGTTTCATTTGTTAATCTTTGACCTTAGAGCAGGGGCCATTGGTGTTTTGTTCAGAAAATTATTTTCCTATGCCTAAGAATTCTAAGTTTTTCCCTATTTTCTCATCTAATAGTTTCAGTGTATCTGGTTTAATGTGGATATATTTGATCCACTTACACTTCAGCTTTGTACAAGGAGATAAGAAAGGGTCTATTTTCATTCTTCTGCATGCTGAGTGCCATTTGGACCAATACCATTTGCTGAATAAGCTGTCATTTTTCTATTGAATATTTACAGGTCCTTGGTCAAAAATCAGGTGACCCTATATATGGGGCCTCATTACGGCGTCTTCTATTCTATTCCATTGATCCATGTGCCTATTTCTGTACCAGTCCCACACAGTTTTCATCAGAATTGCCTTGTATTATAGCTTGAGGTCAGGGATAGTGATTCTCGCAGATGTTTTCTTGTTTTTGAGGATGGATTTCGCTTTTCTAAGTTCTTTGTTATTCCAGGTGAAATCGCACATTTCTCTTCCCAACTCAATGAAGAACTACATTAGAATTTTGATGGGGATATAATTGAATCTGTAGATTGCTTTCGGTAAGATGTTCATTTTTAGAATGTTGATCCTTCCATTCCATGAGCATGGGAGATCTTTCCATTTTCTGAGACTTTCCTTGATATCCTTCTTTAGAGGTTTGAAGTTCTTGTCATACAGGTCCTTCACTTACTTAGTTGGAGGCACACCAAGGTATTTCATCGTATTTGTGACTATTGTAGAGGATATCTTTTTCCTAATTTCTTTCTCCACATGTTTGTCCTTTGAATACAGGAAGGCTACTGATTTGTTTGAAGTAATTTAATATCCAGCCACTTTGCTGAATGTTTATCAGCTGTAGTAGTTCTCTGGTGGAATGTGTGGGATCACTTACGTAAACTATCATGTCATCTGCAAAAAGTTTTTAGCTTCCGAATGTGACAGTTTACATTTCACAGAAAACCCTTTATTATTTATATCTTCAATGTATCTTCAGTTGATTAAAATGATATCAGCAATCCTCTCTTATTAGTAAAAATCTCAAATGGCAAGCAATAGATAAGAAAGTATCATAGTTTGGTATAGTGTCAATACTTAGAGTCAGGTTACTCTGAAGGAGATAACTCTGTAGTTCTCCTGATGAAGATGGGAAGGCAGAGGCAGATGTAGAGGCAAAAGTGGGTGCACAAGGTACAGAAGCTCTGCATTCAGTACATGATTTTGGTCCCTTTTTCACAACATGGTTATTTTCTTGTACATTTAACTAGTTAGGCTTTTGATAAAACACAGTGCTACACAATATGTGTGTATATATATATATGTGTGTGTGTGTGTGTGTGTGTGTGTGTGTGTGTGTGTAAGAAATTGGCTAAAGATTCTTCTTAAAGTTTCAAATATATCTGTAATTTTAATATAAATTCTCTTCATGTGCACATTTTCATAGACTAATATATACATAGAACGTTAGTTCAGAGATGCTCCTGTTAAGCTTACCTAGTATTACCTAGATCTGACATTGTCTTTATAAATACTCAGCGAAGCAAACAAAGATACTCTAACTTTTGGATCATATCCAAGATTAATTAGAAAGAACAAAAGCAGCAATCCATAGAAGACAGTGAGGTGAGCCCTTTACTATCATTTGCTTTTCGTTTTAGTTGTTTGAAAAACACTGGAAGCAGACATGAGGTTATCTCTATATCGTCCAAGAACTTGATTTTCTGATTTTAGCTTCAGGTTTTCTTCTTCAACTGCATCTAATCTTGCAGAAATATTTTCAAGTTTGTGTTGTAGTTCAAACTCCTGATTGAGAAGTTGAGTCTTTCTTCCAGTTCCACCTGATTTTCATCATAAACTGTGTCCATATCAGCATTCATTATCTTGGGAACATACATTGAGCTCTTGAAAGCAAACTCCTTAGTGAAGGGTCTTGCATCTGCAGCACATAGAGGAGGTGGGATAGGTAGCCAACTTACATTAAATTAAAGAGAAAAAGTTCAGTATACAGTGTATAGATCTTAGATTTAAAAATCTGGTATTGAAAAAGGATCAGTTGAGATTTCCCTATGCAAATAAATAGATGTGAGGATCACATGGTCCACTTTCAAATTCTAAATGTTAGTTTGTTTGTTCATTTGTTTGTAATCTTCAGGCAACAGTAAAATCTACTTGTTGACAGAGGTGTCCATAGAAACAATAAACCAATTTCAGGGAAGATATTTATTGAACAGTCAGTTTGTACTGGTAAGTGATGCTTGGGAGTGAGACTTCAGATGCTGCTTGAGGTAACAGGTTCTGGAATAGCTTTTGTTGCAGAGGGGACAAGCATGGGGCCTCTCACCACGGTGCTTTTTTATGTGTCTGTTTAGGTCTGTTGAACGGTAGAATGTCCATTTGCAGCCAGGCACATTGCACTCATAACTCCTCTTTCCAGTGTGTTTCTTCATGTGGTCTTTGAGGTGGTGAGCCTTTGTGTAAGATTTCCCACAAACTGGGTAGGAACATGAGTAGCGCTTCAAAGGTTGAGGGTTGATTGGAGAAACACGGCTCAGTGTCTGCAGGTCTGCGTTCAACTCTGGACCCTTTCCTTGAACCAAATCAGAAGCTGAAAAGCTTGCCTGAGGTTGCCTTTGAAAAGAAGGGTAACTTGAACGATTTGAGGATTCACCTACATCTGGGGCTTGGTTTTTAAGTAAAGTCACATGATGATCAAGGTTTTGCACAACATTGGGTGTTCCATTGCTACTTGGGTAGACATTAGGATCAAGAGAGGTACTCAAATGATCCAAGGAGAATGACTCTTCAGAACTTGGACTTCTCTCTGGATGCCAAGCTAAGTGTTCTTGTATAGGACATGAAGTCACCTGAGGATCAAGTCTTTCTTCCACATCAGGTGTTCCATTCACACTTGGGGAAGCATCAGAATCAAGAAAGGCCATTATGTCATCCAAGAAAAAAGACTCTTCAGAAAGTGGACTTGTCTCTGGGTGCCAAGCTAGGTTGACTTGGTTACTAAGTGAAGTCACTTGAGGATCAAGGCTTTCTTCAAATTTGGGTGTTCCATGCAAACTTCAGGAAGCATCAGAATCAAGAAAGGCAATTATGTCATCCAAAAAGAAAGACTCTTCAGAACTGGGACTTGTCTCTGGGTGACAATCTAGATTGGCTGGGTTACTAAGTGAGGTCACCTGAGGATCAAGGTTTTCTTCAACATTGGGGGATCCATTCAAACTTGAGGAAGTATCAGAATCAAGAAAGGCTATTACCTCATCCAAGAAAAAAGACTCTTCAGAACTGGGACTTGTCTCTGGGTGACAAGCTTGGTTGGCTGGGTTACTAAGTGAAGTCACCTGAGCATTTTGGCTTTCTTCAATATTGGTAGTTTCATTCAGATTTAGGGAAGCATTAGAATCAGGAAACGCTATTATCTCATCCAAGAAGAATGTCCCTTCAGGACTGGGACTTGTCTCAATGTGACAAGCTAGGTGGTCTTCCTTACTAAGTGAAGTCACCTGAGGATCAATGCTTTTTTCACCGTTAGGTTTTCCATTCAGACTTGGATGGATATTTGGATCCACAGATGTTCTCATGGGATCCAAAGAGAACAAAACATCAGAACTGCGGTTTGCCTCTGGATGCCAAGCTAGGTGGTCTTGACCAATATATGAAATCATTTGAGATTCATGGCTTTTTTCAACATTAGGTGTTCCATTCAGTCTTGGGTGGATATTTGGATCCACAGAGGTTCTCATCTGATCCAAGGAGAATAACTCTTTAGAACTGGGACTTGTCTCTGGATCCCAAGCTATGTGGTCTTGATTACAAAATGAATTCACCTGAGGATCCAGCCTTTTTTCAACATTTGGTGTTCCATTCAGACATGGGGAGACATTTGGATCAGAGGACCTCATCTGCTGCAGGTAGCATGACACTTTAGAACTGGGATAATTCTGTGGATGCCAAGTCATATTTTCTTCTGCATTGAATGTTGCCCTCTTAGATCCATGAAAATTTGGGCCTAAACTGGTGTTTGGCATCTGAAAACCATAGAAAGTCTGGCCCCCAATTGGATTTGTCACCCAGTGACTGACCATCAAATCCTGATCATATCTGTGTCCTGATAACTGATACCCAGAGAGAAAGTGCTCACCACAGACCAGGTTATCATGACCTCTGTAGACATTCTGACCACGGAAGGATGACTTCTGGTAGAAGAGCTTCATGTGGTCATGGTTATCTCTCAACGGAGGCTCATAAAAAGCCTGAAATTCATTAGAAGGTATCATCAGGTCTGCATTGAATCTATTATTAGATACTAAATCTCTCTGCTTATACCTAAAAGAACTCTGTTCAGAAAAATAGTCCAGGGAGCGATCTACATTTGAATTCTGGTCTGCATGGCTTCCAGAGGGAGCAGGATGATGATTACCAAAGGGAATCCTCTGACTCTCATTCAAGGCTGTATTTTGGATCACAAGAGTCTTGTCAAAGTTGACTGTCCTCATCCAGTGTCCTTCAATATAGAGAGATTCCATAGCTTCAAGGACAGCTTTATTCTGGGCATGAGGTTGGCATATCTTTGGTGTGCTGTTGAGCTCCTTAAGCTGAGGGTATTCCGGGCATATTTTCTGCTGAAGAGACACAGCTATCTGATTCACAGAGGAAGTCTCACTTGGCTCTCCAGTTTTTCCTGGGTGTGCTGTCGAGTTCAGAGTAAAGGATATCTCAGGTGTGCTAGAGTATGCAGATGCCATCACTGTTGGTTTCCAGGCAAGCATCTCTGAGCTCTGAACTGAGACAGGCTGGCTGGACTCCAAAAGGAAAGGCTGGGGATTACACCTCCCTGGCTGGAATGCACCTGTGGATTCTTCCATGTCTATGCAGGTTTCACAAATGGCCTGTGGACTCTTCAAGTTCCTGCACTGTTGGGAGAAAAATCAACATCTGGCTAAACTAGGTATTCAGTGGTAGAGATTAAAGTTCTTGAGAATACTCAAACTCGGCGGACAGGCAGAACTTAAATGGTAGACACAAGAAGGCAAAAAATGTTCTCTAAAGATCAGGGATTCACAACATTAATGCTCTGATTAAGGTGGGATGGGCAAACAAAAGCTTCATTACTCTGGGATCTCCTTTTATAAAGCTAGGCCTGATATGTTCAGAACTTCTGAGTCTATGATTTCATAAGACATATGTTTCAATATGTAGGCCCCCATACTTAGAAGACATGTTGAAATATCTCACCCCAGGCTCTTAGAGTTTAGAAGATGCTCTCATTAATAAACTCTTAGGAACTGTGTATGTTAGCTTGCCTCTGATTTACTTTATAAACAATATACTGTTACAGGGATGCATTCATCAACTTTAGAAGAGAATGTGGAATAGGATTTGTTGGTGGCACTTGTGGGTTTTTACAGAAGCAGTAGGTCATGTGGGCATTGTTTTGAATGAAGAGAGTGAATGAAAAGAAACTTGTGTGATGATGAAACCTCTTGCTGTGGAGACTTATAGAGTACAAGAGGTTAATCTTTGTAATGGTGGATATAGAATCTGGTGTGATTATTTTTTTGCAATGCTACAATCTGTTGTGTCCTTTTGGTATGGGATCCCATCCATTTTCTCAAATATTATAGATAAATGCTAAGAGAGGGTTTCACTCTCAGCACACTGACAATAGGACCCAGTTACCAAGAATTGTATCCACATAGTTCATGGATCCTGGATAGATCCTGATGGTGGTAAAGGTTGATGAAATGAGACAAAAATCTTATTTTAAATTTTAAAAGCAAATAGTGAAAACAAATGTTTAAGAAAGGAAGATGGAATGAAAGACAGAAAAAAACAAGAAAAGAAATAATACAAATGGAGAAATCACATCATCATCATGAGACACAACCTGTAGTATTGGAACAAAAGTGAAGTTGTTTGGATGGATAGTTGCACTCTGAAAATTAATAAAAAAGCTGTAAGATAGGAGATTAAAATTGCTTGCACCTTTTCACCAATTAGAAACCACTTGAAAAAAATACACTCTGGATTTGTGAAGGCATCATTCCGTAGGCATCACTTATTAAAACACATACAAGGTGTCCAGATCAACATCCAGCATCTCTTCTATCCCAGAGAAGTGGGAAATCATTCCTCCCATGAAGATTTACAGGAAGTTACAGGACAACTCATTTTTACAGAAGACATTTATACTTCAATCTGGTCTCATAATCTTTATCTTTTGTCTCTAACTCTTGATTGCAGAAATTAAAAATACTTGCCATAATATAGGCCAAGGATTCTCTTTCTTTGTATTGCCATAACGCATAGCTGCAGTCTACTTCCTAATTAATACCATACCACATAACATATTCAGTTTTTAAATAATTTATATTTTGATATTTATGATTTTCAACTAACAACATCTACAACAACAACAATTAGAATACTATGGTAAGACAATAAAATCAATCACAACAATCTTAACTATCTCTTAAGATCAATGCCCTTGCCATTCAGCTTCATAAGGTAGAATTTTTAGAAAACAAAATGGAGAAGAGCTTAAAACATGTAGGCACAGGGGAAAGTTTTCTCAACAAAAAACAAATAGATTATACTCTAAGATCAAGAATCAACAAATGGGACCTCATATAATTGGAAAGTTTCTGGAGGCTAAGCATATTATCAAGAAGACAAAATGTCCAACCACAGATTGAGGAAGGATGTTTGATACTCCTGCAACTGATGGAGGGCTAATATACAACATATACAAAGAGCTCAGGAAGTTAGACTCCAGAGAACCAAATATTTATATATAAAAATGGTATACAGAGCCCAACAAAGAATTCTCAGCTGAGAAATTCCAAATACCTATGAAGCACAAAAAGAAATTATAAATATGGCTAGTTATCAGGTAAATGCAAATCTAAACAACCCTGAGAATACACCTTATTTTAATGAGAATGGCTAAGGTCAAAAATCAGGTGACAGAAGATGCTGGCAAGAATGTGGAGAGAAAAGAAAACTTCTTGAGTGTTGGTGGGATTGTAAGCTGGTACAACCACTCTGTAAAACAGTCTGGTGGTTTCGCAGAAAATTGAACATAGTGCTACCTGAAAACCCAGCTATTTCACTCCTAGACATATAGCCCAAAGATGTTCCAACATATGACAAGCACACATGCTCCACCATGTTCTAGCAGCCTTATTTATGATAGCCAGAAGCTGGAAAGAACCCAGATGTTTAAAAAAAGAAGAATGGATAAAGAATGAATGGTACATTTATAAATTAGAAACAATGACTCTATGAAACACCTAGGCAAACGTATGGGTGGAGATAATATCGTGAGTACCCCACTCACAAAAACACACACATGGAATGCACTCACTGTGAAGCAAATACTAGCCACAGAAAACTTTGAGTACCCCAGCAACAATTGACAGACCTTATGATGTGCAAAGAAGAAGGAAGGCCAAAATGCCAAACCTCAGTCCTGTTTAGTAGAAAGAACAAAACACTTTAGATAGGAAATACAAGGTAAAATAGAGGAATAGGGAATAAAGAAAAGTCATTCAGAGACTTCTTTAAATGGGGATCCACACCATATGAAGCCACCAATCCCTAGCTCTATTGCTGATGCACAAAGTGCTTAAAGCAAGAAACATATAGAGATGCCTCCTCTGGGTCTCTGCCAGAGTTAAATGCATACAGCTGAGCATGTTAGCATCTAACCATAAGAGTGAACTTGGGGACCTCAATGAAGGTGCTAAAGAAAACCCTGAAGGAGCTGAAAGGGGTTGCAACTGCATGGGAAAACAATGTGATCAACAAACAAAATCCTACACAACCCCCAGGTACTATAACACTGATCATTGAGAACACATTGAGAAAACTATGGTTACAGTTGCATATGTAGCTGAACCTAGCAGTATCTGGCATTAATTTGAGAAGAGGTCTTTGGTCCAGAGAGAACATGTTTCCCCAATATAGGGAAATGCCAAAACACTGGGGTTCAGAGGGCTGGAAGGGAGCAAGGTGGAGGAAGAGCATACCATTATAAATATCAAAACAAAGAGTATGTAATAAGAAAGGAAAAGAAGAACCAATAAGAAAGAAGAATTCCCATTTCGGGTCAGGGTCTGGTCATTGGCACTTTGCTACATGTTCCAGTCATCCACCTCTGTTCTGAGCAAATAGTGACATATCTTTGAAAACCATCCCTTAGTCAGACTATTAGACTCCACAAGAAACTGACTTTCTCAGATCAAAAAATTGCACTCTCTCACCAGTGGTCATCTCCAACTCTAAATATACTGCCCACAGGTGTGGCAGATCAACTCCACAAGGAACAGTATTTTGAAATGTTGTTTCGACACCTGGCTTCACAAATTTTTTTCTCCTATACTGCTCAAGCATTGTGCTAATCATTGTTGCCTTATCCTTGTGTAGCCCCTTCCTCCTTCCCTGGGAAGGATAGGACTCACAGGAATATGTTCTTAAGCATTCCAAGGCCAAGGAAAGGGGTGGCTCCCACACTGTCTCTTAAGATACAACAGAAATACTGTAAAAACTCTAATTATGGGGCTTAGAATTCCATTCCAAACAACTAAAGGAAAGTCCCACATAAACTGTATATGGATTTTTTATGAACTTCTAAATTCATGCCTATAGCATAAGTTAAGCTTGTGATCATTAAATAAATTTATGAAACCACAATAAACTGCACAGACCGTATGGAGATGAAGAAGGAATTATGGAAGCTTCATTCTAACTTAGAAGAAGGAACTTTGAAGACCTACTTAGAAGTAAGGCCAGAGCCTTTCTGAAACCAACACAGATGCTTATAGCCAGCCATCAGACTGAGTACTGCGACCCCATTGGAGGAGTTATGGAATGTCCTAAAAGAGTTGAAGAAGTTTGCAACCCCATTGTAAGAACAATAATACCAACCAGCCTGACTGTCCAGAGCTCCAAGGGAATAAACCACCCACCAAAGAGCAAATATAGAGGAAGAAACCAAGGTTCCTGCTGCATGTAGCAGAACATGACCTTACTATTGATTTAAGGGGAAGCCCTTGGTCCAGTATAGACTTGATGACCTTGTGTAGGGAAACTTTAGGGTGGTGAGGTAGAACTCTCATAGAAACAACTTGATGTAGATGGAATGAAGGTTTGTGTAGAGGAAACCAGGAAAGAACATATAGATGAAAGTTAAATGAATAAAATATCCCATAAAAATAAAATTATGAAATTAATTTTTCTCTATAAGTGTGTAAAAAAAAGAATTTTTGGATGTACTTACGGTTCTCAGTCCTGTACACTCACAATGGCAAGCTGAGGATGAAAAGTCCAAAAGAATTGTAGTTTTGAGTATTGGAACACAGATTGGTACAGCTGGTCTAATCTAGAGCCTGGAAACAGGAACAGCTGGTGCCAGTACCAGTGTAGGGACAGACTTGTGAACAAGCTGAGGACAAGCTGACAAATAGGCACTCCTTCCTGCTTCCATGGACTTATATAGGCCTCCAGTGGAAGGTGTATCCTGGATTAAAGTATGTCTTCCTGTCACGTGTTCTTGGTCACCAACCAATTAACAAAATTCAACCAGTCACTATCTCACACGTGTGTCTATCTTGTGTAGATATTTTGGCTTTCTAGGTATTTTCAAGTGGACAAAAAAGGGAAACTTGTTGGAAATCACAACCTTGACCTCTGAAAAATGTGGTTTTCATGGCCTAAAACACATTAAAAGTAGGGGACAACATAGTGTATCATGATTTCATTTCAGAAGATATTTATCAGATGGATGAATACCTAAGTTTGACCAAGTGGACTTGCAAATGATCTCTTTCTTTTACTTACCTCCTGCATTTGCCAGGCTTCTCTAGAGGACCAACACTTTCACAGTGAATCTTTCTATATATGTAAGTAGGCAGAGATTTAGTATAATGGCTTACTGGTTGAGGTAGCTCAGCAACCCGTATCAAACAGAGCATAGCTCCAATCACTAGACTACTCCAAATATGATGAGAGTTTCAAGGTTTTATATAAAAACAAGACCAGCAGTTCTGGATTATTTCCCCAACAAACCTGGTTACAAAGTCAGTGTTTGCCTCAAAACTGTCAATGCAGAGGGAAGCAGATATTAAGTTTATGATATGACTCCCAGCATCACCCAATTACGTTAAAGGCCACAGTAGTATTCCAAGTAGATGTTTGTACCCATCCATTCTAATCGATGCTTTCTATAAAACATTATTCCAGTAGATATTTGGGGTTGCAGTACAATACAAACTATCTTGCCTTACAATTGTAAATGTGGTCATGAGATAGCTTGAGTAAGGACCTAGCTGTGAGTTGCATCATATCAAACCTGTCTGGTTTTCGGGAGATCACAAATATTTCCCTGGCACTATAGCTTCTTGAGTTCTCTTTGTACCTTTGATACTAGGTCCAAATGGTAGCATGTGCCTTTTATCCCAACTCTCAGAAGACAAATTGGTAGATTTCTAAGTTCTTGGTAAGCCTGGGAATGAGCCAGTTCTACTTTAAAAAAAATATGATTTGGTCGAGGAATGATGACACATGCCTTAAATCCCACAACTCTGTAATTGAGCATTCAGATCCTTCAGTTAAAAATTACACAAAAAGGCCAAGACAGCTAATACTAAACAGGGAATGACTTAATACAATAAGGGAGACAAGTACCAGGCCCAGGAAGCAGAATCATTTGGGAGCAATGGCCTTGTACCTCTGGCTTTAGAGTCAAGAACCGAAGGGATTGCAGATTCTGGCTAGCTGGAGATAGGATATCAATGGAGATAAGAATAGACCATTTTATTATGAAGAAATATTCTGATAAGTGATTTCTGAGGACATAAAATTGTTGTGTTCCAGAATTAACTGAGTCTGTACTTAGCCCTACAGGGAAATTAATTATTTATAGGTATCACACAGGTGGTAATGATTTTTAAGGCATTTAAGGATCAAGGAGTTTTGATCCAACAATTCCTGCAGAAATTACACAAACTCAGCCAAATAGTTACTTTGAATGCACACCGGAATACTGTTCACATCAATGATGCAGCTCATGTTTTTGAATATGCCTATATGATAGAGAGTAGAATAGAGTGACTAGGGAGTGTGAATATTAGCTGTGACCTTGTTGAAGTAGTTGTTGCTTTATTCAAGGTAGTGTTTCACTATCAGTGTGTGCTTTGATGATCCGATGCTGTGGCTCCACCCAATGCAGAATGAGAGGGCTCCCTTGGCTCCCTTTGTATCAAGCAGTAGAATGATCATCTCTGCCAACACCATGTCTGTCATGCTACATGATTCCATGCTTCTTACCATGAAGAAATGGACTGAACCTCTCAGACTGTTAACCAGCCCTAATTAAATGTTTGCCTTTACAAGAAATGACTTGTTCATAGTGTCTCTTCAGAGCAATAAAACCTTAACTAAAACTTATAGGAAATAAAATGTCAGAGACTACTGAAGGTTGGAATCATATGAAAAATGTGAAAGTATTTGAAATGTCTAAGGGACAATCTGAAATAAAGCAGTCTTGAAATAATACCATGGTTTTATAACCATGGTTCAATTTTATACTGTTAAATGAATTAGTAACCTTGAATTTAGTACACAAAATTGTATTGAATTATTGTTCAGAGAGTATGTGTACTTTGGAGAGGCAAGCTTAGGTAGTATATAAGTGGGTAAACAAAAAGAACGTCCAATAGAGAAAAGGAATTCCACAGGAAGACCAATAGAGTCTACTATTCTGGACTCCTGAGAGCTCTCACCAAAGAGCATGCACAGGCTGATCCAATCCCCATCCCCATGCACATATGTAGCAGATTCTTAGTCTCCACTTGGATCCTCCAACAACTGCATAAGGGACTGTACCTAAAGCTGTTGTCTGACTGGAATCTGTTTCCTTAGAAGGTTACCTTGTCTGACCTCAATGAAAAAGGATGGGCCTAATCCTGATGAGATAAGATTAGATGTGCTAGTGTGGGTGGATTCCCACGGAGCCTTCCCCCCTGTAAGAGGAAAGGGGAGATGGTGGGAGAGGGACTCTGTAAGGAAGTGACAAATGAGCAGTGTTTGGGATACAAGTAAATAAATAAAAAAATTAAAAATAAAAAAAAATATAGTGATAATGTATTAAAACAAGGGGTACATAATCACTGTCCTTCAGGCAGCAGTAAATGCTCTGGCCAGATGATTCTAGAAATAGAGACAAGAATAAAGGGACCACGGGGAAAACTGATGCTGTTATGCTGGAGCAAAAAAATTAGAGTTGATTAAGAAGAGACCAGCTTAGAGTCAGCCTCGAGTGCTACAAAGATCAGAGCTGGAAAAATGGCACAAGCCCTTTGTCATGGCACAGAAGACAATAGGTGAAGCCCAACTAATGACACAAGGAACTGGGCATAATTTCTTCCCCAGGATATTTTACTTCCCCTTCTAAGAATGACTGAAGCATCCACATTTAGTTCTTCCTTCTTATCGATGTTCATATGATCTGTGAGATATATTTTGGGTCTTTAAAACATTTGGGCTGATATCCGTTTATCAGTGAGTGCATACCATGTGTGTTTTTTTGTGAAGGGGTTACCTCACTCAGGAGGATATTTTCTAGTTCCTTCCATTTGCCTAAGAGTTTCATATAGTCAGTATTTTGAATAGCTCTGTAGTGCATCATTGAGTAAATGTTCCATGTATTTGTTGTAAGCATACCTATTTTGAAGGACATCTGGGTTCTTTCCAGCTCACGGCTTTTATAAATAAGGCTGATATGAACAAATAGGGATCCATCCTGTTATGGTTTACATATACTTGGCCCAGGCAGTGGCACTATGGAATGTGTGGCTTTATTGGAGTAAGTGTGTCATTGTGGAGATGGGCTTTGAGACCCTCCTTCTATCTACGAGAGGAGACCAAGTCTGTTCCTATCTTCCTTTGGATGAAAATGTAGAACTCTCAACTCCTCATGCACTTTGCATGCCTGGACTTGCCATGTTCCTGCCTTGATAATGAACTGAATCATTGAACCTACAAAGTAATCCCAACTAAATGTTATCTGTAAGACATGCCTTGGTCATGGTGTCTGTTGAAAGCAGTGAAACCTTAAGACAGATGATGGCACCAGGTGTGGGTTATTGCTTTGAAAGGCCTTATCATTCATTTGAGTGGAAAAATGTGGATTTTGGTATTTTGGATTTAAATAGTACTTTAATTCTTTAAATGGGGTTTAATAAACTATCCTTGAAGGGATATGGAAGACTATGTTGGTGAGGGTGATCTGAACTGTTCAGACCTGGCCCAAGATCATGTGGTCTATTTCAGTGCAGAATTTCAGTCTGTGGCCTAAACATTGGTTTTCAGGTAGTTGGGTGGAAAAATTCTTAAGCAGTGAAGGAGTTAGAAAATAGGCATGTAGTGATAATGTAATACAACAAGGGGACAGATTCAAGCTCTTGCAAGCAGCATAACTCAGCAGCTTTAAGCCTGGGTCTCTGGCTTTATGTTCAAGGGAATGAGGCTACCCAGACAATTGATGCTTTTGTCTGGAGCTAAAAAATTAGCGATGATTAAGAACAGGCCAGCATCACTGTGGTAAAATCTTCTGAAAAGTATTGGAGAGCAGAAAGAATCTGTGTTCCTGAGACATGGAAAGTTGCACCTCACACTGCAGCTGTACTTAGTAATATGTAAGAATCCCCCATGTGGTCCTGGTTTTGAAGGGGCCATGAAGAACTCTTGAGGCTTGTTACTATGAGAGGCCATTGAAAGCAAAAGGGATTGTGGAAAATACAGCTTATCAGCTGTAAAAGGTTTCTGGTGGAATTCTTGGAATCACGTAAGTATACTATCATATCATCAACAAATAGTGATATTTGACATTTGTTTTCTAATTTACATCCATTTGACTGAATTTGTGGTATGATTGCTCTGTTAAGACTTCCAGTACTCCATTACAGAAGAAGAGTAATAGAAGTGTGGGCAGATTTGTCGAGTATCTGATTTTAGTGTGATTGCTTCAACGTTCTCCCTATTTAGATTAATATTGGCTGCTCATTTGCTGTATATTGCTTTTACTATCTTTAAGGATGAGCATAAAGTTCCAGATATTTCCAAACCATGAACATGAAATGGTGTTTTATTTTCTCAAGTTACTTCTAAGCATCTAAAGAGATCTTTATATGGTTTATTTATATGATTTTGTATTTGGTTGATTACTTTGATGGATTTTCATATATTGAACTCTCCCTGTATCCCTGGGATGAACTTACTTGATCATGATAAAGGATCATATGTTGTGTTCTAGTATTCTTTTTACAAGAATTCGATTGAATATTTTCCCTGCCGTTCATGATGGAATATTGTCTGACACTTTATTTCTTTCTTTGTAGGGTCTCTGTGTGATTTAAGCATTAGAGTAATTTTGGCTTCAAAGAATGAGTTGTGTAGTGTTCCTTCTCTTTCTATTTCTTGAAATAGTGTCGACTGTATTGGTATCAGTTCTTCAATGAATGTCTGATAAAATATGGCATTGAAACCATTGGCATTTCCCCCCCTTTGGATCAGAGGCTTTTGATGAGTTCTTGTTTTTATATAGGGATTATGGGACTGTTGCGATAATTTACTTGATTTAGATTTAAATTTGATCTTTGATAATATGGAGAATATGAGACAATTTCTCCACATTTTCTGTTTTTTTGAATATACACTTTTGTTGCAGGATCTGATGATTTGTTTTTACTTTCTTCAGTTTCTGTTGTTATATCTTCATTTTCTTTTCTGAGTTTGTTAATTATGATAGTCTCTGTGTCCTCTAGTTAGTCTGGCTCAGGTTTTATCAATCTTTTTTGATTTTATCAAAGACTTAGCTCCTGGTTTTGTTGATTTTTTGTATAGTTCCTTTTTGTTTCTACTTTGTTGTTTTCATCTCTGATTTTGAATGTTTCCTGCTGTCTATTCCTCTTAGATGTATCTTCTTCTTTTTGTTCTATAAGGTTTAGTTCTTCTGTCAAGCTGGTTGTGTATGCTCTCTGCAGTTTCTTTTGGAATAAATCCAAGCAATGAGTTTTCTTCTTAGTACTGCTTTCATTGCATCCCATAGTTTCAGTTTGGTGTGCTCTCATTTTCAATAAATTTTGAAAATCCTTAAGATTTTATTTATTTCTTCCTTGAACATGGTATTGTTGAGTAGGGCATTGTTCATGTGTATGTGGACTTTTTGATTTGTTTTTGTTTTTCAAGAGGAGCCTTCGTCCATGGTTATTTGAAAGGGTGCATGGAATCATGTCAATTTATTTTTTTATTTATTTATTTATTTTTTTTTTTTTACGAAATGTAGGTGCTCTTGTATTTGGAGCACAGTTCTTCACCTTGATAGAACTTTTCCTCTGATTAGTCAATATTGTCCTTCCTTAACAATGTTGGTAACTTTTGGTTGAAAATTTATCTTATTTGGTATTAGAATAGCCACTCTAGAGTGTTTCTTAGTACCATTTTTCCTTGAAATTTCTTCCTAACCTTTTACTCTGAGGTACTATTTGTGTTTGTTCCTGAGAGGAGTTTCCGGTATGCAGCAAAATGTTGGACTCGGATTGTGTATACATTCTGATAATCTATGTCTCTTTATTGGGGAAATGAATCCAATGATGCTAAGAGATATCAAAGAACCATTATTGGTCCGTGTTATTTTTATTGTTAGAAGTAGAATTATGTTTGTGTGGTTTTCTTTTTTAGGGTTTTCACAAGTGATAGAAAAACACAAGGATTTGGGGGACTCTGAGACTTTTGCAAAAAGCCTCATTTGTATAATGTAAGACACTAAAAACATAGAAATGGTTAAAGTCAAACTCATAGACTTTCCAGTCATTACTAAGCTCTGAGACTCAGCCTGTGCCTGACAAATAAAAACAGTGGCCTAGAATAAATCTCAAAAAAGCCAGAATATACTGACTGATTGCCACCTATCTAGAAAGACCTTCAAGGTTCCTGATGCATGGCATATTCAGTTCATGCTATAATAACACAATTCTGAGAAACAAAACAGGGACACAACTCTTAAAAATTTGGAATGTATAAACAAAGTTCTAAACATGAAAAAGCACAGATTTAGTGGACAGGTTAAGCTATACAGTCCAAGCTGAGTATACCTCTTTTGCTATACTTTCTTTGTTTTGAATATTTGGTATTTTGACTACTTTATGTCAGAGTGAATTTTATTTATCTGGTCTAATCTATTTGGAGATCTGTAGATTTCTTGTATGTTCATGGTCATCTCTTCCTTTAGGTTAGTGAATTAGCCTCTAAATTATGTTCAAGATATTTAGTGACACTTTTATTTGAGAGTCTTTATTTTCTTCTACAAATATTATACCTTGGTTGACTCTTCTCATTGAGTCCTGGAATTACTAGATGCTTTAGGATAATGCTTTTAGATTTTTGCATTATCTCTGACTGATGTGCCAATGTTTACTGTGGTATCTTTTGCCCCTGAGAAACTCTCTTCCATCTCTTGCATTCCGTTGGTAATGCTTGTGTCTATGACTTCTAATCTCTTTCTGAGGTTTTCTATCTCCAGGGTTGTTTCTTTTTGTGATTATTTTTTTCTATTTTTGTTTCTAATTCCTTCACCTGTGTGGATGTATTTTTCTATAGCTCTTTAACTGATTTTTCTGTTGCCTCTTTAAGGTCTTCTACGTGTTTAATGGTTCTCATGTGTTTCTTCAACTTGTTTACTGGTTCTCATGTAATTAATGTGCCTCTGGAAGACCTTCATCATCCTTATCATGCAGTTTGTTTTTATGTCCAAATCTTGCTTTTCTGGTGTGTTGGGCTGTCTCTTCCTTGTTTCTGTCATTTTCAGGTTGTGTTTGATTCCCTTGAATATTTACTAGCACTACACTCTTAACATCTTGTTATCTGTGATGCCAGGTTTGCTTATTGTCTCTGAATTGTGTGTGTGTGTGTGTGTGTGTGTGTGTGTGGGTGTGTGTGTGTGTGTGAATGTGAGTGTTCCCTTCAAACTACTCCACATTAGAGAGGTAATCAAAATTATGAAGCACAAAAATTATATAGTCCTATTGAACCAACTGATATCAGTACACATTGATTTGTTTTCATTACATTTTGTATATATCAACTAATCAGTAATATTTATGAGTGACAAATTTATTTTCAAGCTTTTTTGTATACTTTTTACATGTTTGTTTGTCCTGAAGTATATGTATATGCTCTCTAGACACCAGAATATGTTAGATTGCTTCTAAATAATTGTATTACAATTTTAATGGAAATTATTTTGAATCTGTAAATTGCTTTTGGTAAGATAGTTAATTAACTATGTTAATCCTGCTCAGTCGGGATCATGGTAGATCTTTGCATCTTCAGATATCTTCCCCAGTTTCGTCATAGACATGAAATTCCTGTTATATAGGTCTTTGACTTGCTGGGTTAAAGTCATATGAGGAATTTTTTTTAGAATTTTTGGGTATTATAAGAGAATTATCACCTTAAATTCAGTCTCAGCATATCATTTGCACAAATGAGGCCTACTGATTTTTCTTTTATTAATATTTTGTGCAAGCATCTTGCTGAATGAGTTCATCAGCTGTGTAAGTTTTCTGGTAGAACTTGGAGGTCTGCTATTTATACTTTCAAGTCATCTGTGAACAATAATACTGTGCCTACTTTGTTCCAAATTGAATCCCTTAGATATTCTCATGTTGTCTTACTGCCCTTGTTAGAACTTCAAGTTTGTTTTGCCTACATATTGTGCAGAGATAAAGATGGAACAGACAGTGAGGAAACAGCCCTCCAATGATTATCCCAAAGAGAGATACATTTCATGGGAGAGAGTCCACACTAGACCATATTAATGATACTTGGCTACTCTTCTATGCTTGCATGTAGGAACCTAGCATTTTTGTCTCCTGAGTCTTCATCCAGTAGAGTATAGAAACAGACTGACAACATCATGTGGAGCCCAGGAAGCATTCTGGAAGTTAAACAGGGTCTATCTCAGTCTCTGTTCATTGATATTGGTACTCTTTTCTTCTTCCTGGCCTCACTGGATAGGCCTCAGCAGGAAAGGATATGACTAGACCTGCTGGGAATAGATGATCCAGGGTGGGGTGATACCCAGTGGACTCTGTTTCATTGAGGAGATAAACAGGTAGTAATTAACATAAGGGTGAGAACCAATACAACACAATAGCATGTGTTCCATGTTTTAAATGTTTTTCACTATTGCAATAAAAAACACTCACTACCTTAGCTATCATATTTCCTGGGGAGACATAATATTCATAATATTCATGCCTACTAATCTCAGATAAGACTCATGGTATATATATACATATATATATACATATATATATATATATACATATATATATATATATATGTGTGTGTGTGTGTGTGTGTGTGTGTGTGTGTGAAGAGCTAGAAAGAGAGAGATTGAGAGATAGAGAGAGACAGGGAGGTATGTAGGAAGGGAGGTAGGGAGGGAGGGATCGAGGTAGGTAGGGAAGGAGGTGGGGAGAGAGAGAACTAAATTCCAACTTGGTGAATCAGTAAGTTTTATGGAGGTTATTTTCACAAAAGCAGATGAGGTGTTACAGGGGCAAAAATTACACAAAAGCAGCTTTATCTCCAATGTCCACCTCATCATTGGTGACAAGTCACTAGAGGTATAAACCTGAAGAAAATTGACAGCACAACAATTGTATAGTGCATTTTTCAAGTGACTATGCTATTATAAACCTCTCCCAGGCATGTAGGTTTGAGCTGCAAAGGAAGAGTGGCATAATGGATATAATGGGTGGTTTGTGCTTATTCAGGGACTTCTTGGATGTATTATTAGTCATTTCCCTTCCTACCTAATATTCCTGAAGATTACTGAATGATGGAATGTTTTAGTCTCAGAGGAAACCACTGACCTTGGCAGCTCAAAACAATTATTTCTTACTCTCTTGGTTGTATCAGAAATCTACCAGAGTATCTGAATTTATATTACTTTATTTTGATTTTCTTATGTTAAAACTGTAAGTAATGATTCTACCTGTTGTGAAAGCCCCTTACATATTTATTGGCCTAGTAAATGAATATGTTCCCTTAAACTTGTGTTTCATTTATAAATTTATAAAGCAGTTTATAAATAGTTAGTGTAAATCACGTTAGAAGAAATTTTATACAAGATATTTCATAACACTTGAGCATCTAAAATAATAGACCCAGAAGTTAAACCAAGATTTTGGCATAGTACCATATCTTAACATATGCTCTACAACTCTATTAGGAACTAGAGACATTGCTGTGATGATGTCAAAATGGGGACTGATTGTTCTATAAAGAAATATCATGAAAATTTATTCCTGTAACTGATAAATACCATAGAGGAGCAAAAGAAGTGGCTAAAATATAGTGCAAAGATCATATTGTCAACCTAACGTATGTCCAAGAAAATATGAGAAAATAAGAACTGTCATTATTCTAAATTTTTACATCTCTAGAAATTCAACATCATGATATATGTATAGGAGGAGTAGACACTAATGTGTATGAATGACACAGAATTTGTGGACAGTAGTGATTAGGGTTGAAATAAGAAGAGTTGAGACAGGAATATGTGCAAGAAGTCTATTATAAAGGAGAGTTACTTTATATTCAAGGACTTGAAGATTGTGTTACTGTTAAAACCATCTTTTCTAGAAAGGCTGGATCATTACAAAGACAAACCTAGGTGCACAACAAATATTTATTAGAAAGGCCAATAAATCACACAATTTTAATGTATCAAAAAAAGTCACAGAGTTTAAAAACTAGTGTTTTTACTCATTTTATTTGACATGCAATTCATGAAAACAAGTTTGAGGAAGAGGAAAGGGGAGTAAAGGGGAGGATATAAGGTTAGAAATGTAAATGTTCAGAATAACCAATAAAATTTTAAAAATGTCAAACATAACAAATTTTTTTTCTTAAAAAATTTTATTAAATTGCAAAGCAGAACTTGAACACAAATTTAAATATCAGTAACAAGGTCACAAAACTGTTGCAAAATGTCTGTAATGGGAGGATTATATATCCTTATAACTAAGTCACCCATCCATGCCTACATTAGTACATTAGATAAATCTACAAGTCAGCAGCCCATTGAAGAACTAGAAGTTCCATTATTGGATATTTCCTGTTACAAAAACTTGCTAATATTTTGGGTATCAGCTCTTTATCAGATGGAAACTACAAACTAAACTTTTAAAATTTGTTAAAGAATGACTAAAAACTGTAACTAATTTGGTTTCAAAAACTCTGGGTATACAACTGAGATAAAACACTAAGAATTATACTTATCGCATTGATAAAACTCTTTTATATTTACGATTTTGGTATTAATATACTCTCAATTAAATTTCAAAAGTCCATCTAATCATACAAATAAACATTGAGACCAACCTTTCACTGGTCTCATAATCCACTCACATTAGACATAATTCACTTTCATTCATGTCCCAAATTTGCACCTGTGGGGTAGATGTAGCACACATTTATAGGAAAAATATAGGGAGTTGGTTATTCCTTTTTATCCAGTTTTCATTCCTATTTCTATTTTTCCTCAAGTCTTTTTTTCTTTTCCTTTTTTTCTACTTCTCACACACCAGCATCTCTATCTTTACAACACCAAATGGAATATTTCATGTAATAGAGAGATTTTGTTTAAGATTTACTCCATTTTAAATTTATTTTCTAAATAAACACAGATAGAAGAACAAATGTTAAGCTTTTTTACATAAATGTATAAGAATACATTTTAGTAAGTGCTTTGCTTTTTTTTAGGGTTTGATATTCTACATTAAGGTCTTAATAGTTACAATGAGCAAAAAGTACATGTAAATCAGGATGTAACCCAGAAGTATTCAAAGTTTTCTTGGTGTGTGAGGATTGAGTATAATGTTTTATTTTTTTTCTTGAATTTCACAGTCTGTGAGTTTTTTCTGGGGTAGGCTGAGCTTTCTGCGGTTAGTATCCCATTATCCATGACTGCATATTATATCTTTTCTTTTGTGTCTGGGTAATCTCACTCAGGATGCTATTCTCTAGATGAAACCATTTTCTTAAGAATTTGGTTAAGTCATTGTTTCTGATAGCTGAGTAGTACTTCATTGATTAAATGTACCACATTTTTTGTATCCATTCATCTACTGAAGGGCATCTGGGTTCTTTCCAGCTTCTGGCTAACATAAATAGTGCTGCTATGAACATTGTGGTGCATGCGTCTTTGTTGTATATTGGAGTGCCACTGGGGTATATGCCTAGAAGTGGAATAGCTGGATTTTCAGGTAGTATTATGTCCAGTTTTCTGAGGAATGGCCTGACTGATTTCCAGAGTTGTTTTATCAGTTTACAACCCCACCAACAGTGGAAAAGTGTTCCTCTTTCTGCACAGCCTCTCCTGCATCTGTTGTCATCTGACATTTGGATCTTGGCCAATCTAACAGGTGTGATGTGGAATCACAGGGTTGTTATGATTTGCATTTGCCTGATGGCTATGGATGTCCAGCATTTCCTAGATGTTTCTCAGTTATTGGATTTTCCTCAATTGAGAACATTTTGTTTAGCTCTGTACTGCATTTTTAATAGGGTTGTTGAATTATCTGGTGTCTATCTTTTTCTGTTCTTTGTATACCTTGGATATTAGGTCTCTATCAGATGTGGAGTTGGTTATGATCTTTTCCCATTGTGTTGGCTGCAGTTTTGTTTTCTTGACACTGTCCTAAGCCTTACAGAAACTTGCAATCTCATTAAGTTTCACTTGTTAATCTTTGACCTTAGAGCAGGGGCCATTGGTGTTTTGTTCAGAAAATTATTTTCCTATGCCTAAGTATTCTAAGTTTTTCCCTATTTTCTCATCTAATAGTTTCAGTGTATCTGGTTTAATGTGGATATATTTGATCCACTTACACTTAAGCTTTGTACAAGGAGATAAGAAAGGGTCTATTTTCATTCTTCTGCATGCTGAGTGCCAGTTGGACCAATACCATTTGTTGAATAAGCTGTCATTTTTCCATTGAATGTTTACAAGTCCTTGGTCAAAAATCAGGTGACCCTATATATGGGGCCTCTTTACGGGGTCTTCTATTCTATTCCATTGATCCATGTGCCTATTTCTGTACCAGTCCCACACAGTTTTCATCAGAATTACATTGTACTATAGCTTGAGGTCAGGGATAGTGATTCTCGCAGATGTTTTCTTATTTTTGAGGATGGATTTAGCTTTTCTAAGTCTTTTGTTATTCCAGGTGAAATCGCACATTTCTCTTTCCAACTCAATGAAGAACTACATTAGAATTTTGATGGGGATATCATTGAATCTGTAGATTGCTTTTGGTAAGATGGTCATTTTTAGAATGTTGATCCTTCCATTCCATGAGCATGGGAGATCTTTCCATTTTCTGAGAATTTCCTTGATATCCTTCTTTAGAGGTTTGAAGTTCTTGTCATACAGGTCTTTCACTTACTTAGTTGGAGGCACACCAAGGTATTGCATCGTTTTTGTGACTATTGTAGAGAATATCTTTTTCCTAATGTCTTTCTACACATGTTTGTCCTTTAAATACAGGAAGGCTACTGATTTGTTTGAAGTAATTTAATATCCAGCCACTTTGCTGAATGTTTATCAGCTGTAGTAGTTCTCTGGTGGAATTTGTGGGATCACTTACGTAAACTATAATGTCATCTGCAAAAAGATTTAGCTTCCAAATGTGACAGTTTACATTTCACAGAAAGACCTTCATTATTTATAGATTCAATGTATTTTCAGTTGATTAAAAAGATATCAGCAATCCTCTCTTATTAGTAAAAATCTCAAATGGCAAGCAATAGATGAGAAAGTATCATAGTTTGGTATAGTGTCACTACTTAGAGTCAGGTTACTCTGTAGGAGATAACTCTGTAGTTCTTCTCTTGACGAAGATGGGAAGGCAGAGGCAGATGTAGAGGAAATGTGGGTGCACAAGGTACATAAGCTCTGCATTCAGTACATGATTTTGGTCCCTTTTTCACAACATGGTTATTTTCTTGTACATTTAACTAGTTAGGCTTTTGATAAAACACAGTGCTACACAATGTGTGTATATATATATATATATATATATATATATATATATATATATATATATATATATATATATATATATATATGTAAGAAATTGGCTAAAGATTCTTCTTAAATTTTCAAAAATATCTGAAATTTTAATATAAAGTCTCTTCATGTGCACATTTTCATAGACTAATATATACATAGAACGTTAGTTCAGAGATGCTCATGTGTTAAGCTTTAGTATTACCTAGATCTGACATTGTCTTTATAAATACTCAGCGAAGCAAACAAAGATAATCTAACTTTTGGATCATATCCAAGATTATGTAGAAAGAACAAAAGCAGCAATCCATAGAAGACAGTGAGGTGAGCCCTTTACTATCTTTTGCTTTTCGTTTTAGAAGTTTGAAAAACACTGGAAGCAGACCAGAGGTTATCTGTATATTGTCCAAGAACTTGATTTTCTGATTTTAGCTTCAGGTTTACTTCCTCAACTGCATCTACTCTTGCAGAAAGATTTTCAAGTTTGTGTTGTAGTTCAAACTCGTGATTGAGAAGTTGAGTCTTACTTCCAGTTCCACCTGATTTTCAGCATAAACTGCGTCCATATCAGCATTCATCATCTTGGGGACATACATTGAGCTCTTGAAAGCAAACTCCTTAATGAAGGGTCTTGCATCTGCAGCACATGGAGGAGGTGGGATAAGTAGCCAACTTACAATAAATTAAAGAGGAAAAGTTCAGTATAGAGTGTATGAATCTTAGATTTAAAAATCTGGTATTGAAAAGGGATCAGTTGAGATTTCCCTATGCAAATAAATAGATGTGAGGATCACATGGTCCACTTTCAAATTTTAAATGTTAGTTTGTTTGTTCATTTGTTTGTAATCTTCAGGCAACAGTAAAATCTACTTGTTGACAGAGGTGTCCATAGAAACAATAAACCAATATCAGGGAAGATATTTTTTGAACAGTCAGTTTGTACTGGTGAATGATGCTTGAGAGTGAGACTTCAGATGCTGCTTGAGGTAACAGGTTCTGGAATAGCTTTTGTTGCACAGGGGACAAGAATGGGGCCTCTCACCACTGTGCTTTTTTATGTGTCTGCTTAGATCTGTTGAACAGTACAAGGTCCATTTGCAGCCAGGCACATTGCACTCATAACTCCTCTTTCCAGTGTGTTTCTTCATGTGGTCTTTGAGGTGGTGAGCCTTTGTGTAAGATTTCCCACAATCTGGGTAGGAACATGAGTAGCGCTTCAAAGGTTGAGGGTTGATTGGAGAGACAGGGATCAGTGTCTGCAGGTCTGCGTTCAACTCTGGACCATTTCCTTGAACCAAATCAGAAGCTGAAGAGCTTGCCTGAGGTTGCCTTTGAAAAGAAGGGTAACTTGAAGGATTTGAGTATTCACCTACATATGGGGCTTGGTTACTAAGTAAAGCCACATGATGATCAAGGCTTTGCACAACATTGGGTGTTCCATTGCTACTTGGGTAGACATTAGGATCAAGAGAGGTTCTCAAATGATCCAAGGAGAATGACTCTTCAGAAATTGGACTTCTCTCTGGATGCCAAGCTAAGTGTTCTTGTATAAGACATGAAGTCACCTGAGGATCAAGTCTTTCTTTCACATCAGGTGTTCCATTCACACTTGGGGAAGCATCAGAATCAAGAAAGGCCATTATGTCATCCAAGAAGAAAGACTCTTCAGAAAGGGGACTTGTCTCTGGGTGCCAAGCCAGGTTGACTTGGTTACTAAGTGAAGTCACTTGAGGATCAAGGCTTTCTTCAACTTTGGGTGTTCCATGCAAACTTCGGGAAGCATCAGAATCAAGAAAGGCAATTATGTCATCCAAAAAGAAAGACTCTTCAGAACTGGGACTTGTCTCTGGGTGACAATCTAGGTTGCCTAGGTTACTAAGTGAGGTCACCTGAGGATCAAGGTTTTCTTCAACATTGGGGGATCCATTCAAACTTGAGGAAGCATCAGAATCAAGAAAGGCAATTATGTCATCAAAGAAAAAAGACTCTTAAGAACTGGGACTTTTCTCTGGGTGACAAGCTTGGTTGGCTGGGTTACTAAGTGAAGTCACCTGAGCATTTTGGCTTTCTTCAATACTGGTAGGTCCATTCAGATTTAGGGAAGCATTAGAATCAGGAAAGGTTATTATCTCATCCAAGGAGAATGTCTCTTCAGGACTGGGACTTGTCTCAGGGTGACAAGCTAGGTGGTCTTCCTTACTAAGTGAAGTCACCTGAGGATCAATGCTTTTTTCAACATTAGGTTTTCCATCCAGACTTGGATGGATATTTGGATCCACAGAGGTTCTCATGCGATCCAAGGAGAACAAAACGTCAGAACTGGGGTTTGTCTCTGGATGCCAAGCTAGGTGGTCTTGACCAATATGTGAAATCATTTGAGATTCATGGCTTTTTTCAACATTAGGTGTTCCATACAGTCTTGGGTGGATATTTGGATCCACAGAGGTTCTCATCTGATCCAAGGAGAATAACTCTTTAGAACTGGGACTTGTCTCTGGATCCCAAGCTATGTGGTCTTGATTACAAAATGAATTCACCTGAGGATCCAGCCTTTTTTCAACATTTGGTGTTCCATTCAGACATGGGTAGACATTTGGATCAGAGGACCTCATCTGATGCAAGTAGCATGACACTTTAGAGCTGGGATAATTCTGTGGATGCCAAGTCATATTTTCTTCTGCATTAGATGTTGCCCTCTTAGACCCATGAAAATTTGGGCCAAAACTGGTGTTTGACATCTGAAAACCATAGAAAGTCTGGCCACCAATTGGATTTGTCACCCAGTGACTGACCATCAAATCCTGATCACATCTGTGTCCTGATAACTGATACCAAGAGAGAAAGTGCTCACCACAGACCAGGTTATCCTGACCTCTGTAGACATTCTGACCACGGAAGAATGACTTCTGGTAGTAGAGCTTCATGTGGTCATGGTTATCTCTCAACGGAGGCTCATAAAAAGCCTGATATTCATTAGAAGGTATCATCAGATCTGCATTGAATCTATTATTAGATCCTAAATCCCTCTGCTGATACCTAAAAGAACTCTGTTCAGAAAAATAGTCCAGGGAGTGATCTACATTTGAATTCTGGTCTGCATGGCTTCCAGAGGGAGCAGCATGATGATTACCAAAGGGAATCCTCTGACTCTCATTCAAGGCTGTATTTTGGATCACAGGAGTCTTGTCAAAGTTGACTGTCCTCATCCAGTGTCCTTCAATGTAGAGAGATTCCCTAGCTTCAAGGACAGCTTTATTCTGGGCATGAGGTTGGCAAATCTTTGGTGTGTTGTTGAGCTCCTTAAGCTGAGGGTCTTCCAGGAATTTTTTCTGCTGAAGAGACACAGCTATCTGATTCACAGAGGAAGTCTCACTTGGCTCTCCAGTTTTTCCTGGGTGTGCTGTCGAGTTCAGAGTAAAGGTTATCTCAGGTGTGCTAGAGTATGCAGATGCCGTCACTGTTGGTTTCCAGGCAAGCATCTCTGAGCTCTGACCTGAGACAAACTGGCTGGACTCCACAGGGAAAGGTTGGGGATTACACCTCCCTGGCTGGAATGCACCTGTGGATTCTTCCATGTCTATGCAGGCTTCACAAATGGCCTGGGGACTCTTCAAGTTCCTGCACTGTTGGGAGAAAAATCAACATCTGGCTAAACTAGGTATTCAGTGGTAGAGATTAAAGTTCTTGAGAATACTCAAACTCGGCGGACAGGCAGAACTTAAATGGTAGACACAAGAAGGCATAAAATGTTCTCTGGAGATCAGGGATTCACAACTTTAAGGGCTCTGATGAAGGTGAAATGGGCAAACAAAAGCTTCATTACTCTGGGATCTCCTTTTATAAAGCTAGGCCTGATATGTTCAGAACTTCTGAGTCTATGATTTCATAAGACATATGTTTCCACATATAGGCCCCCGTATTTAGAAGACATGTTTAAATATCTCACCCCAGGCTCTTAGAGTTTAGAAGATGCTCTCATTAAGTAAACTCTTAGGAACTGTGTATGTTAGCTTGCCTCTGATTTACTTTATAAACAATATACAGTTACATGGTTGCATTCATCAACTTTAGAAGAGAATGTGGAACAGGATTTGTTGGTGGGACTGGTGGGTTTTTACAGGAGCAGTAGTTTATGTGGTGTTCTTTTTGAATGAAGAGAGTGAATGAAAAGAAACTTTTGTGATGATGAAACCTCTTGCTGTGGAGACCTATAGAGTACAAGAAGTTAATCTTTGTAATGGTGGATACAGAATCTGGTGTGATTATTTTTTTGCAATGCTACAATCTGTTGTGTCCTTTTGGTATGGGATCCCATCCATTTTCTCAAATATTATAGATAAATGATAAGAGAGGGTTTAACTCTCAGCACACTGACAATAGGACCCAGTTACCTAGAATTGTATCCACATAGTTCATGGATCCTGGATAGATCCTGATGGTGGTAAAATTTGATGAAATGAGACAAAAATCTTATTTTAAATTTTAAAAGCAAATAGTAAAAACAAATGTTTAAGAAAGGAAGATGGAATGAAAGACAGAAAAAAACAAGAAAAGAAATAATACAAATGGAGAAATCACATCATCATCATGAGACAAAACATGTAGTATTGGAACAAAAGTGAAGTTGTTTGGATGGATAGTTGCACTCTGAAAATTAATAAAAAAAGCTGTAAGATAGGAGATTAAAATTGCTTGCACCTTTTCACCAATTAGAAACCACTTGAAAAAAATTCACTCTTGAGTTGTGAAGGCATCATTCCGTAGGCATCACTTATTAAAACACATACAAGGTGTCCAGATAAACATCCAGCCTCTCTTCTATCCCAGAGAAGTGGGAAATCATTCCTCCCATGAAGATTTACAGGAAGTTACAGGACAACTCATTTTTACAGAAGACATTTATACTTCAATCTGGTCTCATAATCTTTATCTTTTGTCTCTAACTCTTGATTTCCGAAATTAAATATACTTACCACAATATAGGCCAAGGATTCTCTTTCTTTGTATTGCCATAATGCAAAGCTGCAGGCTACTTCCTAATTAATACCATACCACATAACATATTCAGTTTTTAAATAATTTATATTTTGATATTTATGATTTTCAACTAACAACATCTACAACAACAACAATTAGAATACTATGGTAAGACAATAAAATCAATCACAACAATCTTAACTATCTCTTAAGATCAATGCCCTTGCCATTCAGCTGCATAAAGAAAAAATTTTAGAAAACAAAGTGGAGAAAAGCTTAAAACTTGTTGTCACAAAGGAAAGTTTTCTCAACAGAAAACAAATAGATTATACTCTAAGATCAAGAATCAACAATTGGGACCTCATAAAATTGGAAAGTTTCTGGAGGCTAAGCATATTATCAAGAAGACAAAATGTCCAACAACAGATTGAGGAAGGATGTTTGATACTCATGCAACTGATGGAGGGCTAATATACAACATATACAAAGAGCTCAGGAAGTTAGACTCCAGAGAATCAAATATTTATATATAAGAATGGTATACAGAGCCCAACAAAGAATTCTCAGCTGAGAAATTCCAAATAGCTATGAAGCACCCAAAGAAATTATAAATATGGCTAGTTATCAGGTAAATGTAAATCTAAACAACCCTGAGAATACACCTTATTTTTATGAGAATGGCTAAGGTCAAAAATCAGGTGACAGAAGATGCTGGCAAGAATGTGGAGAGAAAAGAAAACTTCTTGAGTGTTGGTGGGATTGTAAGCTGATACAACCACTCTGTAAAACAGTCTGGTTGTTTTGCAGAAAATTGAACATAGTGCTACCTGAAAACCCAGCTATTCCACTCCTAGACATATAGCCCAAAGATGTTACAACATATGACAAGCACACATGCTCCACCATGTTCTAGCAGCCTTATTTATGATAGCCAGAAGCTGGAAAGAACCCAGATGTTTAAAAAAGAAGAATGGATAAAGAATGAATGGTACATTTATAAATTAGAAACAATGACTCTATGAAACACCTAGGCAAACATATGGGTCGAGATAACATCGTGAGTACCCCACTCACAAAAACACACACATGGAATGCACTCACTGTGAAGCAAATACTAGGCACAGAAAACTTTGAGTACCCCAGCAACAATTGACAGACCTTATGATGTGCAAAGAAGAAGGAAGGCCAAAATGCCAAACCTCAGTCCTGTTTAGTGGAAAGAACAAAACACTTTAGATAGGAAATACAAGGTAAAATAGAGGAATAGGGAATAAAGAAAAATCATTCAGAGACTTCTTTAAATGGGGATCCACACCATATGAAGCCACCAATCCCTAGCTCTATTGCTGATGCAAAAAGTGCTTAGAAGCAAGAAACACATAGAGATGACTACTCTTGGTCTCTGCCGGAGTTAAATGCATACAGCTGAGCATGTTAGCATCTAACCATCAGAGTGAACTTGGGGAACCCAATGAAGGTGCTAAAGAAAACCCTGAAGGAGCTGAAAGGGGTTGCAACTGCATGGGAAAACAATGTGATCAACAAAACAACCCCTACACAACCCACCGGTACTATAACACTGATCATTGAGAACACATTGAGAAAACTATGGTTACAGTTGCATATGTAGCTGAACCTAGCAGTATCTGGCATTAATTTGAGAAGAGGTCTTTGGTCCAGGGAGAACATGTTTCCCCAATATAGGGAAATGCCAAAACACTGGGGTTCAGAGGGCTGGAAGGGAGCAAGGTGGAGGAAGAGCATACCATTATAAATATCAAAACAATGAGTATGTAATAAGAAAGGAAAAGAAGAACCAATAAGAAAGAAGAATTCCCATGTCGGGTCAGGGTCTGGTCATTGGCACTTTGCTACATGTTCCAGTCATCCACCTCTGTTCTGAGCAAATAGTGACATATCTTTAAAAACCATCCCTTAGTCAGACTATTAGACTCCACAAGAAACTGACTTTCTCAGATCAAAAAATTGCCCTCTCTCACCAGTGGTCATCTCCAACTCTAAATGTACTGCCCACAGGTGTGGCAGATCAACTCCACAAGGAACAGTATTTTAAAATGTTGTTTCGACACCTGGCTTAACAAATTTTTTTTTCTCCTATACTGCTCAAGCATTGTGCTAATCATTGTTGCCTTATCCTTGTGTAGCCCCTTCCTCCTTCCTTGGGAAGGATAGGACTCACAGAAATATGTTCTTAAGCATTCCAAGGCCAAGGCAAGGGGTGGCTCCCACCCTGTCTCTTAAGATACAACAGAAATACCATAAAAACTCTAATTATGGGGCTTAGAATTCCATTTCAAACAACTAAAGGAAAGTCCCACATAAACTGTATATGGATTTTTTATGAACTTCTAAATTCATGCCTA
The DNA here is from genome assembly GCF_963924665.1 of Micromys minutus. Taxonomy (NCBI): domain Eukaryota; kingdom Metazoa; phylum Chordata; class Mammalia; order Rodentia; family Muridae; genus Micromys; species Micromys minutus. The sequence continues at coordinate 109,543,860 of NC_137970.1, read as the reverse complement.
TAGCATAAGTTAAGCTTGTGATCATTAAATAAATTTATGAAACCACAATAAACTGCACAGACCGTATGGAGATGAAGAAGAAATTATGGAAGCTTCATTCTAACTTAGAAGAAGGAACTTAGAAGACCTACTTAGAAGTAAGGCCAGAGCCTTTCTGAAACCAACACAGATGCTTATAGCCAGCCATCAGACTGAGTACTGCAACCCCATTGGAGGAGTTAAGGAATGTCCTAAAAGAGTTGAAGAAGTTTGCAACCCCCGTTGTAAAAACAATAATACCAACCAGCCTGACTGTCCAGAGCTCCAAGGGAATAAACCACCCACCAAAGAGCAAATATGGAGGAAGAAACCAAGGTTCCTGCTGCATGTAGCCGAACATGACCTTACTATAGATTTAAGGGGAAGCCCTTGGTCCAGTATAGACTTGATGACCTTGTGTAGGGAAACCTTAGGGTGGTGAGGTAGAACTCTCATAGAAACAACTTGATGTAAATGGAATGAGGTTTGTGTAGAGGAAACCAGGAAAGAACATATAGATGAAAGTTAAATGAATAAAATATCCCATAAAAATAAAATTATGAAATTAATTTTTTTCTATAAGAATGTAAAAAAAAGAATTTTTGGATGTACTTACGGTTCTCAGTCCTGTACACTCACAATGGCAAGCTGAGGATGAAAAGTCCAAAAGAATTTTAGTTTTGAGTATTGGAACACAGATTGGTACAGCTGGTCTAATCTAGAGCCTGGAAACAGGAACAGCTGGTGCCAGTACCAGTGTAGGGACAGACTTGTGAACAAGCTGAGGACAAGCTGACAAATAGGCACTCCTTCCTGCTTCCATGGACTTATATAGGCCTCCAGTGGAAGGTGTATCCTGGATTAAAGTATGTCTTCCTGTCACGTGTTCTTGGTCACCAACCAATTAACAAAATTCAACCAGTCACTATCTCACACGTGTGTCTATCTTGTGTAGACGTTTTGGCTTTCTAGGTATTTTCAAGTGGACAATAAAGGGAAACTTGCTGGAAATCACAACCTTGACCTCAGAAAAATGTGGTTTTCGTGTCCTAAAACACATTAAAAGTAGGGGACAACATAGTGTATCATGATTTCATTTCAGAAGATATTTATCAGATGGATGAATACCTAAGTTTGACCAAGTGGACTTGCAAATGATCTCTTTCTTTTACTTACCTCCTGCATTTGCCAGGCTTCTCTACAGGACCAACACTTTCACAGTGAATTTTCTATATATGTAAGTAGGCAGAGATTTAGTATAATGGCTTACTGGTTGAGGTAGCTCAGCAACCTGTATCAAACAGAGCATAGCTTCAATCACTAGACTACTCCAAATATGATGAGAGTTTCAAGGTTTTATATAAAAACAAGACCAGCAGTTCTGGATTATTTCCCCAACAAAACTGGTTACAAAGTCAGTGTTTGCCTCAAAACTGTCAATGCAGAGGGAAGCAGATATTAAGTTTATGATATGACTCCCAGCATCACCCAATTATGTTAAAGGCCACAGTAGTATTCCAAGTAGATGTTTGTACCCATCCATTCTAATCGATGTTTTCTATAAAACATTATTCCAGTAGATATTTGGGGTTGCAGTACAATACAAACTATCTTGCCTTACAATTGTAAATGTGGTCATGAGATAGCTTGAATAAGGACCTAGCTGTGAGTTGCATCATATCAAGCCTGTCTGGTTTTCGGGAGATCACAAATATTTCCCTGGCACTATTGCTTCTTGAGTTCTCTTTGTACCTTTGATACTAGGTCCAAAAGGTAGTATGTGCCTTTTATCCCAACTCTCATAAGAAAAATTGGTAGATTTCTAAGTTCTAGGTAAGCCTGGGAATGAGCCAGTTCTACTTTAAAAAAATATGATTTGGTCGAGCAATGATGACACATGCCTTAAATCCCAGAACTCTATAATAGAGCAATCAGATCCTTCAGTTGAAAATTACACAGAAAAGGCCAAGACAGCTAAAAATAAACAGGGAATGACGTAATAGAATAAGGGAGACAAGTACCAGGCCCAGGAAACAGAATCATTTGGGAGCAATGGCCTTGTACCTCTGGCTTTAGAGTCAAGAACCGAAGGGATTGCAGATTCTGGCTAGCTGGAGATAGGATATCAATGGAGATAAGAATAGACCATTTTACTATGAAGAAATATTCTGATAAGTCATTTCTGAGGACATAAAATTGTTGTGTTCCAGAATTAACTGAGTCTGTACCTAGCCCTACAGGGAAATTAATTATTTATAGGTATCACACAGGTGGTAATGATTTTTAAGGCATTTAAGGATCAAGGAGTTTTGATCCAACAATTCCTGTAGAAATTACACAAACACAAATCTCACTCAGCCAAATAGTTACTTTGAATTCACACCCGAAGACTGTTCACATCAATGATGCAGCTCATGTTTTTGAATATGCCTATATGATAGAGAGTAAAATAGAGTGACTCAGGAGTGTGAATATTAGCTGTGACCTTGTTGAAGTAGTTGTGGCTTTATTCAAGGTAGTGTTTCACTATCAGTGTGTGCTTTGATGATCCGATGCCTTGGCTCCACCCAATGCAGAATGAGAGGGCTCCCTTGGCTCCCTTTGTATCAAGCAGTAGAATGATCATCTCTGCCAAAACCATGTCTGTCATGCTACATGATCCCATGCTTCTTACCATGAAGAAATGGACTGAACCTCTCAGACTGTTAACCAGCCCTAATTAAATGTTTGCCTTTACAAGAAATGACTTGTTCATAGTGTCTCTTCAAAGCAATAAAACCTTAACTAAAACTTATAGGTAATAAAATGTCAGAGACTACTGAAGGTTGGAATCATATGAAAAATGTGAAAGTATTTGAAATGCCTAAGGGACAATCTGAAATAAAGCAGTCTTGAAATAATACCATGGTTTTATAACCATGGTTCAATTTTATACTGTTAAATGAATTAGTATCCTTGAATTTAGTACACAAAATTGTATTGAATTATTGTTCAGAGAGTATGTGTACTTTGGAGAGGCAAGCTTAAGTAGTATATAAGTGGGTAAACAAAAAGAACATCCAAAAGGGAAAAGGAACTCCACAGGAAGACCAATACAGTCTACTATTCTGGACTCCTGAGAGCTCTCACCAAAGAGCATGCACAGGCTGATCAAATCCCCATCCCCATGCACATATGTAGCAGATTCTTAGTCTCCAAGTGGATCCCCCAACAACTGCATAAGGGACTGTACCTAAAGCTGTTGTCTGACTGGAATCTGTTTCCTTAGAAGGTTACCTTTTCTGACCTCAATGAAAAAGGATGGGCCTAATCCTGATGAGATAAGATTAGATGTGCTAGTGTGGGTGGATTCCCACGGAGCCTTCCCCCCTGTAAGAGGAAAGGGGAGATGGTGGGAGAGGGACTCTGTAAGGAAGTGACAAATGAGCAGTGTTTGGGATACAAGTAAATAAATAAAAAATTTAAAAATAAGAAAATATATTGAAAATGTATTAAAACAAGGGGTACATAATCACTGTCTTTCAGGCAGCAGTAAATGCTCTGGCCAGAATATTCTAGAAATAGAGACAAGAATAAAGGGACCACGGGGAAAACTGATGCTGTTATGCTGGAGCAAAAAAATTAGAGTTGATTAAGAAGAGACCAGCTTAGAGTCAGCCTCGAGTGCTACAAAGATCAGAGCTGGAAAAATGGCACAAGCCCTTTGTCATGGCACAGAAGACAATAGGTGAAGCCCAACTAATGACACAAGGAGCTGGGCATAATTTCTTCCCCAGGGTATTTTACTTCCCCTTCTAAGAATGACTAAAGCATCCACATTTAGGTTTTCCTTCTTATCGATGTTCATATGATCTGTGAGATATATTTTGGGTCTTCAAAACATTTGGGCTGATATCCCTTTATCAGTGAGTGCATACCATGTGTGTTTTTTTGTGAAGGGTTTACCTCACTCAGGAGGATATTTTCTAGTTCCTTCCATTTGCCTAAGAGTTTCATATAGTCAGTATTTTGAATAGCTCTGTAGTGCATCATAGAGTAAATGTTCCATGTATTTGTTGTATGCATACCTCTTTTGAAGGACATCTGGGTTCTCTCCAGCTCATGGCTTTTATAAATAAGGCTGATATGAACAAATAGGGATCCATCCTGTTATGGTTTACATATACTTGGCCCAGGCAGTGGCACTATGGAATGTGTGGCTTTATTGGAGTAAGTGTGTCATTGTGGAGATGGACTTTGAGACCCTCCGCCTATCTACGAGAGGAGACCAAGTCTGTTCCTATCTTCCTTTGGATGAAAATGTAGAACTCTCAACTCCTCATGCACTTTGCATGCCTGGACTTGCCATGTTCCTGCCTTGATAATGAACTGAATAATTGAACCTACAAAGTAATCTCAACTAAATGTTATCTGTAAGAAATGCCTTGGTCATGGTGTCTGTTGAAAGCAGTGAAACATTAAGACAGAAGATGGCACCAGGAGTGGGTTATTGCTTTGAAAGGCCTTATCATTCATTTGAGTGGAAAAATGTGGATTTTGGTATTTTGGATTTAAAGAGTACTTTAATTCTTTAAATGGTGTTTAATAAACTATCCTTGAAGGGATTTGGAAGACTTTGTTGGTGAGGGTGATCTGAACTGTTCAGACCTGGCCCAAGATCATGTGGTCTATTTCAGTGCAGAATTACAGTCTGTGGCCTAAACATTGGTTTTCAGGTAGTTGGGTGGAAAAATTCTTAAGCAGTGAAGGAGTTAGAAAATAGGCATGTAGTGATAATGTAATACAACAAGGGGACAGATTCAAGCTCCTGTCAGCAGCATAACTCAGCAGCTTTAAACCTGGGTCTCTGGCTTTATGTTTAAGGGAATGAGGCTACCCGGACAATTGATGCTTTTGTCTGGAGCTAAAAAATTAGGGATGATTAAGAACAGGCCAGCATCACTGTGGTAAAATCTTCTGAAAAGTATTTTTGGAGAGCAGAAAGAATCTGTGTTCCTGAGACATGGAAAGTTGCACCTCACACTGCAGCTGTTCTTAGTAATATGTAAGAATCCCCCATGTGGTCCTGGTTTTGAAGGAGCCATGAAGAACTCTTGAGGCTTGTTACTATGAGAGGCCATTGAAAGCAAAAGGGATTTTGAAAATACAGCTTATCAGCTGTAAAAGGTTTCTGGTGGAATTCTTGAAGTCACATAATTATAGTATCATATCATCAAAAATAGTGATATTTGACATCTTGTTTTCTAATTTACATTCATTTGACTGAATTTGCAGTATGATTGCTCTGTTAAGACTTCCAGTACTCCATTACAGAAGAAGAGTAATAGAAGATTGGGCAGACTTGTCGAGTATCTGATTTTAGTGTGATTGCTTCAACGTTCTCCCTATTTAGATTAATATTGGCTGTTCATTTGCTGTATATTGCTTTTACTATTTTTAAGGATCAGTCTAAAGTTCCAGATATTTCCAAACCATTAACATGAAATGGTGTTTTATTTTCTCAAGTTACTTCTAAGCATCTAAAGAGATCTTTATATGGTTTATTTATTTGATTTTGTTTTTGGTTGATTACTTTGATGGATTTTCATATATTGAACTCTCCCTGTATCCCTGGGATGAACTTTACTTGATCATGGTAAAGGATCATATGTTGTGTTCTAGTATTCTTTTTACAAGAATTCGATTGAATATTTTCACTGCTGTTCATGATGGAATATTTTCTGACACTTTATTTCTTTCTTTGTAGGGTCTCTGTGTTATTTAAGCATTAGAGTAATTTTGGCTTCAAAGAATGATTTGTGTAGTGTTCCTTCTCTTTCTATTTCTTGAAATAGTGTCGACAGTATTGGTATCAGTTCTTCTCTGAATGTCTGATAAAATATGCCACTGAAACCATTGGCTTTTCCCCCCCTTGGGATCAGAGGCTTTTGATGAGTTCTTGTTTTTATATAGGGATTATGGGACTGTTGCGATGATTTACTTGATGTAGATTTAAATTTGATCTTTGGTAATACGGAGAATATGAGACATTTTCTCAACATTTTCTGTTTGGTTGAATATACACTTTTGTTGCAGGATCTGATGATTTGTTTTTACTTTCTTAAGTTTCTGTTGTTATATCTTCATTTTCTTTTCTGAGTTTGTTAATTAAGATAGTCTCTGTGTCCTCTAGTTAGTCTGGCTCAGGTTTCATCAATCTTTTTTGATTTTATCAAAGACCTAGCTCCTGGTGTTGTTGATTTTTTGTATAGTTCCTTTTTGTTTCTACTTTGTTGATTTCATCTCTGATTTTCAAAGTTTCCTGCTGTCTATTCCTCTTAGATGTATCTTCTTCTTTTTGTTCTATAAGGTTTATTTCTTCTGTCAAGCTGGTTGTGTATGCTCTCTGCAGTTTCTTTTGGAATAAATCCAAGCAATGAGTTTTCTTCTTAGTACTGCTTTCATTGCATCCCATAGTTTCAGTTTAGTGTGCTCTCATTTTCATTAAATTTTGAAAATCCTTAAGATTTTATTTATTTCTTCCTTGAACATGGTATTGTTGAGTAGGGCATTGTTCATGTGTATGTGGTCTTTTTGATTTGTTTTTGTTTTTGAAGAGGAGCCTTTGTCCATGGTTATTTTAAAGGGTGCATGGAATCATGTCCATTTTTTTTTTTTTTTTTTTTTACTAAATGTAGGTGCTCTTGTATTTGGAGCACAGTTCTTAACCTTGATAGAACTTTTCCTCTGATTAGTCAAAATTGTCCTTCCTTAACAATGTTGGTAACTTTTGGTTGAAAATTTATCTTATTTGGTATTAGAATAGCCACTCTAGATTGTTTCTTAGTACCATTTTTCCTTGAAATTTCTTCCTAACCTTTTACTCTGAGGTACTATTTGTGTTTGTTCCTGAGAGGAGTTTCCGGTATGCAGCAAAATGTTGGACTCGGATTGTGTATACATTCTGATAATCTATGTCTCTTTATTGGGGAAATGAATCCAATGATGCTAAGAGATATCTAAGAACCATTATTGGTCCCTGTTATTTTTATTGTTAGAAGTAGAATTATGTTTGTGTGGTTTTCTTCTTTAGGGTTTTCACAAGTGATAGAAAAACACAAGGATTTGGGGGACTCTGAGACTTTTGCAAAAAGCCTCATTTGTATAATGTAAGACACTAAAAACATAGAAATGGTTAAAGTCAAACTCATAGACTTTCCAGTCATTACTAAGCTCTGAGACTCAGCCTGTGCCTGACAAATAAAAACAGTGGCCTAGAATAAATCTCTAAAAAGCCAGAATATACTGACTGATTGCCACCTATCTAGAAAGATTTTCATAGGTTCCTGATGCATGGCATATTCAGTTCATGCTATAATAACACAATTCTGAGAAACAAAACAGGGACACAACTCTAAAATATTTGGAATGTATAAACAAAGTTCTAAACATGTAAAAGCGCAGATTTAGTGGACAGGTTAAGCTATACAGTCCAAGCTGAGTATACCTCTTTTGCTATACTTTCTTTGTTTTGAATATTTGGTATTTTGACTATTTTATGTCAGAGGGAATTTTATTTATCTGGTATAATCTATTCAGATTTCTGTAGATTTCTTGTATGTTCATGGTCATCTCTTCCTTTAGGTTAGTGAATTAGCCTCTAAAATTTTGTTCAAGATATTTAGTGACACTTTTATTTGAGAGTCTTTATTTTCTTCTACAAATATTATACTTTGGTTGACACTTCTCATTGAGTCCTGGAATTACTAGATGCTTTAGGATAATGCTTTTAGATTTTTGCATTATCTCTGACTGATGTGCCAATGTTTACTGTGGTATCTTTTGCCCCTGAGAAACTCTCTTCCATCTCTTGCATTCCGTTGGTAATGCTTGTGTCTATGACTTCTAATCTCTTTCTGAGGTTTTCTATCTCCAGGGTTGTTTCTTTTTGTGATTATTTTTTTCTATTTTTGTTTCTAATTCCTTCACCTGTGTGGTTGTATTTTTCTGTAGCTCTTTAACTGATTTCTCTGTTGCCTCTTTAAGGTCTTCTACGTGTTTAATGGTTCTCATGTGTTTCTTCAACTTGTTTACTGGTTCTCATGTAATTAATGTGCCTCTGGAAGACCTTCATCATCCTTATCATGCAGTTTGTTTTTATGTCCAAATCTTGCTTTTCTGGTGTGTTGGGCTGTTCCTTCCTTGTTTCTGTCATTTTCAGGTTGTGTTTGATTCCCTTGCTTAGTTACTAGCACTACACTCATAACATCTTGTTATCTGTGATGCCAGGTTTTCTTATTGTCTCTGAATTGTGTGTGTGTGTGTGTGTGTGTGTGTGTGAGTGTGTGTGTGTGTGTGTGTGTGTGAATGTGAGTGGTACTTTCAAACTACTTCACATTAGAGAGGTAATCAAAATTTTGAAGCACAAAAAGTACATAGTCCTATTGAACCAACTGATATCAGTACACATTGATTTGTTTTCATTACGTTTTGTATATATCAACTAATCAGTAATATTTATGAGTGACAAATTTATTTTCAAGCTTTTTTTTGTATACTTTTTACATGTTTGTTTGTCCTGAAGTATATGTATATGCTCTCTAGACACCAGAACATGTTAGATTGCCTCTAAATAATTGTATTACAATTTTAATGGAAATTATTTTGAATCTGTAAATTGCTTTTGGTAAGATGGTTAATAAACTATGTTAATCCTGCTCAGTGGGGATCATGGTAGATCTTTGCATCTTCTGATATCTTCCCCAGTTTCTTCATAGACATGAAGTTCCTGTTATATAGGTCTTTGACTTGCTGGGTTAAAGTCATATGAGGAATTTTTTTTAGGATTTTGGGGTATTATAAGAGAATTATCACCTTAAATTCTGTCTAAGCATATCATTTGCACAAATGAGGCCTACTGATTTTTATTTTATTAATTTTTTGTGCAAGCATCTTGCTGAATGAGTTCATCAGCTGTGGAAGTTTTCTGGTAGAACTTGGAGGTCTGCTATTTATACTTTCAAGTCATCTGTGAACAATAATACTGTGCCTACTTTGTTCCAAATTGAATCCCTTAGATATTCTCATGTTGTCTTACTGCCCTTGTTAGAACGTCAAGTTTGTTTTGCCTACATATTGTGCAGAGATAAAGGTGGAACAGACAGTGAGGAAACAGCCCTCCAATGATTATCCCAAAGAGAGATACATTTCATGGGAGAGAGTCCACACTAGACCATATTAATGATACTTGGCTAGTCTTCTATGCTTGCATGTAGGAACCTAGCATTATTGTCTCCTGAGTCTTCATCCAGTAGAGTATAGAAACAGACTGACAAACATCATGTGGAGCCCAGGAAGCATTCTGGAAGTTAAACAGGGTCTATCTCAGTCTCTGTTCATTGATATTGGTACTATTTTCTTCTTCCTGGCCTCACTGGTTAGGCCTCAGCACAGAGGATATGACTAGACCTGCTGGGAATAGATGATCCAGGGTGGGGTAATACCCAGTGGACTCTGTTTCATTGAGGAGATAAGGAGGTAGTAATTAACATAAGGATGAGAACCAATACAACCAAATAGCATGTGTTCCATGTTTTAAATGTTTTTAACTATTGCAATAAAAAACACTCACTACCTTAGCTATCATATTTCCTGGGGAGACATAATATTCATAATATTCATGCCTACTAATCTCAGATAAGACTCATGGTATATATATACATATATATACATATACATATATATATATATATATATATATATATATATATATATATATGTGTGTGTGTGTGTGTGTGTGTGTGTGTGTGTGTGTGTGTGTGTGTGTGAAGAGCTAGAAAGAGAGAGATTGAGAGATAGAGAGAGAGAGGGAGGTATGTAGGAAGAGAGGTACGGAGGGAGGGACCGAGGTAGGTAGGGAAGGAGGTGGGGAGAGAGAGAACTAAATTCCAACTTGGTGAATCAGTAAGTTTTATGGAGGTTATTTTCACAAAAGCAGATGAGGTGTTACAGGGGCAAAAATTACACAAAAGCAGCTTTATCTCCAATGTCCACCTCATCATTGGTGACAATTCACTAGAGGTAGAAACCTGAAGAAAATTGACAGCACAACAATTGTATAGTGCCTTTTTCAAGTGACTAAGCTAATATAAACCTCTCCCAGGCATGTAGGTTTGAGCTGCAAAGGAATAGTGGCATAATGGATATAATGGGTGTTTTGTGCTTATTCAGGGACTTCATGGATGTATTATTAGTCGTTTCCCTTCCTACCTAATATTCCTGAAGATTACTGAATGATGGAATGTTTTAGTCTCAGAGGAAACCACTGACCTTGGCAGCTCAAAACCATTATGTCTTACTCTCTTGGTTGTATCATAATTCTACCATAGTATCTGAATTTATATTACTTCATTTTGATTTTCTTATGTTAAAACTGTAAGTAATAATTCTACCTGTTGTGAAAGCCCCTTACATATTTATTGGCCTAGTAAATGAATATGTTCCCTTCAACTTGTGTTTCATTTATAAATTTGTAAAGCAGTTTATAAATAGTGAGTGTAAATCACGTTAGAAGAAATTTTATACAAGATAGTTCATAACACTTGAGCATCTAAAATAATAGACCCAGAAGTTAAACCAAGATTTTGGTATAGTACCATATCCTAACATATGCTCTACAACTCTATTAGGAACTAGAGACATTGCTGTGATGATGTCAAAATGGGGACTGATTGTTCTATAAAGAAATATCATGAAAATTTATTCCTGTGACTGATGGATACCATAGAGAAGCAAAAGAAGTGGCTAATATATAGTGCAAAGATCATATTGTCAACCTAACATATGTCCAAGAAAATATGAGAAAAATAAGAACTGTCATTATTCTAAATTTTTACATCTCTAGAAATCCAACATCATGATATATGTATAGGAGGAGTAGAATCTAATGTGTATGAATGAGACAGAATTTGTGGACAGTAGTGACTAAGGTTGAAATAAGAAGAGTTGAGACAGGAATATGTGCAAGAAGTCTATTGTAAAGGAGAGTTACTTTATATTCAAGGACTTGCAGATTCTGTTACTGTTAAAACCATCTTTTCTAGAAAGGCTGGATCATTACAAAGACAAACCTAGGTGCACAACAAATATTTATTAGAAAGGCCAATAAATCACACAATTTTAAAGTATCAAAAAAAGTCACAGAGTTTAAAAACTAGTGTTTTTACTCATTTTATTTGAGATGCAATTCATGAAAACAAGTTTGAGGGAGGAGGAAAGGGGAGTAAAGGGGAGGATATAAGGTTAGAAATTTAAATGTTCAGAATAACCAATAAAATTTTAAAAATGTCAAACATAACAAATTTTTTTTCTTAAAAAATTTTATTAAATTGCAAAGCAGAACTTGAACACAAATTTAAATATCAGTAACAAGGTCACAAAACGGTTGCAAAATGTCTGTAATGGGAGGATTCTATATCCTTATAACTAAGTCACCCATCCATGCCTACATTAGTACATTAGATAAATCTACAAGTCAGCAGCCCATCGAAGAACTAGAAGTTCCATTATTGGATATTTCCTGTTACAAAAACTTGCTAATATTTTGGGTATCAGCTCTTTATCAGATGGAAACTACAAACTAAAGTTTTAAAATTTGTTAAAGAATGACTAAAATACTGTAACTAATTTGGTTTCAAAAACTCTGGGTATACAACTGAGATAAAACACTAAGAATTATATTATCGCATTGAAAAAACTATTTTATATTTACGATTTTGGTATTAATATACTCTCAATTAAATTTCCAAAAGTCCATCTCATCATACAAATAAATATTGAGACCAACCTTTCAGTGGTCTCATAATCCACACACATTAGACTAAATTCACTTTCATTCATGTCCCAAATTTGCACCTGTGGGGTAGATGTAGCACATATTTATAGGGAAAATATAGGGAGTTGGTTATTCCTTTTTATCCAGTTTTCATTCCTATTTCTATCTTTCCTCAAGTCTTTTTTTTCTTTTCCTTTTTTTCTACTTCTCACACACCAGCATCTCTATCTTTACAACACCAAATGGAATATTTCATGTAATAGAGAGATTTTGTTAGAGATTTACTCCATTTTAAATTCATTTTCTAAATAAACACAGATAGAAGGACAAATGTTAAGCATTTTTACATAAATGTATAAGAATACATTTTAGTAAGTGCTTTGCTTTTTTTTAAGGTTTGATAATCTGCATTAAGGTCTTAATAGTTACAATGAGCAAAAAGTACATGTAAATCAGGATGTAACCCAGAAGTAGTCAAAGTTTTCTTGGTGTGTGAGGATTGAGTATAATGTTTTATTTTTTTTTTTCTTGAATTTCACAGTCTGTGAGTTTTTTCTGGGGTACGCTGAGCTTTCTCGGGTTAGTATCCCATTATCAATGACTGCATATTATATCTGTTCTTTTGTGACTGGGTTATCTCACTCAGGATGCTATTCTCTACATGCAATCATTTTCTTAAGAATTTGGTTAAGTCATTGTTTCTGATAGCTGAGTAGTACTTCATTGATTAAATGTACCACATTTTTTGTATCCATTCATCTACTGAAGGGCATCTGGGTTCTTTCCAGCTTCTGGCTAACATAAATAGTGCTGCTATGAACATTGTGGTGCATGCATCTTTGTTGTATATTGGAGTGCCACTGGGGTATATGCCTAGAAGTGGAATAGCTGGATTTTCAGGTAGTACTATGTCCAGTTTTCTGAGGAATGGCCTGACTGATTTCCAGAGTTGTTTTATCAGTTTACAACCCCACCAACAGTGGAAAAGTGTTCCTCTTTCTGCACAGCCTCTCCTGCATCTGTTGTCATCTGACATTTGGATCTTGGCCAATCTGACAGGTGTGATGTGGAATCACAGGGTTGTTATGATTTGCATTTGCCTGATGGCTATGGATGTCCAGCACTTCCTAGATGTTTCTCAGTTATTGGATTTTCCTCAATTGAGAACATTTTGTTTAGCTCTGTACTGCATTTTTAATAGGGTTGTTGTATTATCTGGTGTCTAGCCTTTTCTGTTCTTTGTATACCTTGGATATTAGGTCTCTATCAGATGTGGAGTTGGTTATGATCTTTTCCCATTCTGTTGGCTGCAGTTTTGTTTCTTGACACTGTCCTAAGCCTTACAAAAACTTGCAATCTCATTAAGTTTCATTTGTTAATCTTTGACCTTAGAGCAGTGGCCATTGGTGTTTTGTTCAGAAAATTATTTCCTATGCCTAAATATTCTAAGTTTTTCCCTATTTTCTCATCTAATAGTTTCAGTGTATCTGGTTTAATGTGGATATATTTGATCCACTTACACTTAAGCTTTGTACAAGGAGATAAGAAAGGGTCTATTTTCATTCTTCTGCATGCTGAGTGCCAGTTGGACCAATACCATTTGTTGAATAAGCTGTCATTTTTCCATTGAAAATTTAAAGGTCCTTGGTCAAAAATCTGGTGACCCTATATATGGGGCCTCATTACGGGGTCTTCTATTCTATTCCATTGATCCATGTGTCTATTTCCGTACCAGTCCCACACAGTTTTCATCAGAATTGCCTTGTACTTTAGCTTGAGGTCAGGGATAGTGATTGTCGCAGATGTTTTCTTGTATTTGAGGATGGATTTCGCTTTTCTAAGTCTTTTGTTATTCCAGGTGAAATCACACATTTCTCTTTTTAACTCAATAAAGAACTACATTAGAATTTTGATGGGGATATCATTGAATCTGTAGATTGCTTTCGGTAAGATGGTCATTTTTAGAATGTTGATCCTTCCATTCCATGAGCATGGGAGATCTTTCCATTTTCTGAGACTTTCATTGATATCCTTCTTTAGAGGTTTGAAGTTCTTGTCATACAGGTCCTTCACTTACTTAGTTGGAGGCACACCAAGGTATTTCTTCGTTTTTGTGACTATTGTAGAGGATATCTTTTTCCTAATTTCTTTCTCCACATGTTTGTCCTTTAAATACAAGAAGGCTACTGATTTGTTTGAAGTAATTTAATATCCAGCCACTTTGCTGAATGTTTATCAGCAGTAGTAGTTCTCTGGTGGAATTTGTGGGATCACTTACGTAAACTATCATGTCATCTGCAAAAATTTTTAGCTTCCAAATGTGACAGATTACATTTCACAGAAAGCCCTTCATTATTTACAGATTCAATGTATCTTCAGTTGATTAAAATGGTATCAGCAATCCTCTCTTATTAGTAAAAATCTCAAATGGCAAGCAATAGATAAGAAAGTATCATAGTTTGGTATAGTGTCACTACTTAGAGTCAGGTTACTCTGTAGGAGATAACTCCTTAGTTCTTCTCCTGACGAAGATGGGAAGGCAGAGGCAGATGTAGAGGAAAAAGTGGGTGCACAAAGTACAGAAGCTCTGCATTCAGTACATGATTTTGGTCTCTTTTTTACAACATGATTATTTTCTTGTACATTTAACTAGTTAGGGTTTTGATAAAACACAGTGCTACACAATATGTGTGTATATATATATATATATATATATATATATATATATATATATATATATATATATATATATATATATATATGTAAGAAATTGGCTAAAGATTCTTCTTAAATTTTCAAAAATATATTTAATTTTAATATAAAGTCTCTTCATGTGCACATTTTCAGAGACTAATATATACATATAACGTTAGTTCAGAGATGCTCCTGTTAAGCTTTAGTATTACCTAGATCTGACATTGTCTTTATAAATACTCAGCGAAGCAAACAAAGATACTCTAACTTTTGGATCATATCCAAGATTATGTAGAAAGAACAAAAGCAGCAATCCATAGAAGACAGTGAGGTGAGCCCTTTACTATCTTTTGCTTTTCATTTTAGATGTTTGACAAACACTGGAATCAGAAAAGAGTTTATCTGTATATTGTCCAAGAACGTGATTTTCTGATTTAACTTCAGGTTTACTTCCTAAACTGCATCTACTCTTGCAGAAAGATTTTCAAGTTTGTGTTGTAGTTCAAACTCCTGATTGAGAAGTTGAGTCTTTCTTCCAGTTCCACCTGATTTTCAGCATAAACTGCGTCCATATCAGCATTCATCATCTTGGGAACATACATTGAGCTCTTGAAAGCAAACTCCTTAGTGAAGGGTCTTGCATCTGCAGCACATGGAGGAGTTGGGATAAGTAGCCAACTTACATTAAATTAAAGAGGAAAAGTTTAATATAGGGTGTATGGAATTTAGATTTAAAAATCTGGTATTAAAAAGGGATCAGTTGAGATTACCTATGCAAATAAATAGATGTGAGGATCACATGGTCCACTTTCAAATTCTAAATGTTAGTTTGTTTGTTCATTTGTTTGTAATCTTCAGACAACAGTAAAATCTACTTTTGACGGAGGTGTCCATAGAAACAATAAACCAATTTCAGGGAAGATATTTTTTGAACAGTCAGTTTGTACTGGTGAATGATGCTTGGGAGTGAGACTTCAGATGCTGCTTGAGGTAATAGGTTCTGGAATAGCTTTTGTTGCAGAGGGTACAAGCATGGGGCCTCTCACCACTGTGCTTTTTTATGTGTCTGTTTAGATCTGTTGAACGGTAGAAGGTCCATTTGCTGCCAGGCACATTGCACTCATAACTCCTCTTTCCAGTGTGTTTCTTCATGTGGTCTTTGAGGTGGTGAGCCTTTGTGTAAGATTTCCCACAATCTGGGTAGGAACATGAGTAGCGCTTCAAAGGTTGAGGGTTGATTGGAGAGACAGGGCTCAGTGTCTGGAGGTCTGCGTTCAACTCTGGACCATTTCCTTGAACCAAATCAGAAGCTGAAGAGCTTGCCTGAGGTTGCCTTTGAAAAGAAGGGTAACTTGAAGAATTTGAGGATTCACCTACATATGGGGCTTGGTTACTAAGTAAAGTCACATGATGATCAAGGCTTTGCACAACATTGGGTGTTCCATTGCTACTTGGGTAGACATTAGGATCAAGAGAGGTTCTCAAATGATCCAAGGAGAATGACTCTTCAGAACTCGGACTTCTCTCTGGATGCCAAGCTAAGTGTTCTTGTATAGGACATGAATTCACCTGAGGATCAAGTCTTTCTTCCACATCAGGTGTTCCATTCACACTTGGGGAAGCATCAGAATCAAGAAAGGCCATTATGTCATCCAAGAAGAAAGACTCTTCAGAAAGGGGACTTGTCT
Source organism: Micromys minutus (assembly GCF_963924665.1). NCBI lineage: Eukaryota > Metazoa > Chordata > Mammalia > Rodentia > Muridae > Micromys > Micromys minutus. Next base: position 109,527,648 of record NC_137970.1, on the reverse strand, counting down.
CTGGGTGCCAAGCCAGGTTGACTTGGTTACTAAGTGAAGTCACTTGAGGATCAAGGCTTTCTTCAACTTTGGGTGTTCCATGCAAACTTCGGGAAGCATCAGAATCAAGAAAGGCAATTATGTCATCCAAAAAGAAAGACTCTTCAGAACTGGGACTTGTCTCTGGGTGACAATCTAGGTTGGCTGGGTTACTAAGTGAGGTCACCTGAGGATCAAGGTTTTCTTCAACATTGGGGGATCCATTCAAACTTGAGGAAGCATCAGATTCAAGAAAGGCAATTATGTCATCAAAGAAAAAAGACTCTTCAGAACTGGGACTTGTCTCTGGGTAACAAGCTTGGTTGGCTGGGTTACTAAGTGAAGTCACCTGAGCATTTTGGCTTTCTTCAATACTGGTAGTTCCATTCAGATTTAGGGAAGCATTAGAATCAGGAAAAGTTATTATCTCATCCAAGGAGAATGTCTCTTCAGGACTGGGACTTGTCTCAGGGTGACAAGCTAGGTGGTCTTCCTTACTAAGTGAAGTCACCTGAGGATCAATGCTTTTTTCAACATTAGGTTTTCCATGCAGACTTGGATGGATATTTGGATCCACAGAGGTTCTCATGCGATCCAAGGAGAACAAAACGTCAGAACTGGGGTTTGTCTCTGGATGCCAAGCTAGGTGGTCTTGACCAATATGTGAAATCATTTGAGATTCATGGCTTTTTTCAACATTAGATGTTCCATTCAGTCTTGGGTGGATATTTGGATCCACAGAGGTTCTCATCTGATCCAAGGAGAATAACTCTTTAGAACTGGGACTTGTCTCTGGATCCCAAGCTATGTGGTCTTGTTTACAAAATGAATTTACCTGAGTATCCAGCCTTTTTTCAACATTTGGTGTTCCATTCAGACATGGGTAGACATTTGGATCAGAGGACCTCATCTGATGCAAGTAGCATGACACTTTATAGCTGGGATAATTCTGTGGATGCCAAGTTATATTTTCTTCTGCATTGGATGTTGCCCTCTTAGACCCATGAATATTTGGGCCAAAACTGGTGTTTGGCATCTGAAAATCATAGAAAGTCTGGCCACCAATTGGATTTGTCACCCAGTGACTAACCATCAAATCCTGATCACATCTGTGTCCTGATAACTGATACCCAGTGAGAAAGTGCTCACAACAGACCAGGTTATCCTGACCTCTGTAGACATTCTGACCACGGAAGGATGACTTCTGGTAGTAGAGCTTCATGTGGTCATGGTTATCTCTCAACGGAGACTCATAAAAAGCCTGATACTCATTAGAAGGTATCATCCGATCTGCATTGAATCTATTATTAGATACTAAATCCCTCGGCTGATACCTAAAAGAACTCTGTTCAGAAAAATAGTCCAGGGAGCGATCTACATTTGACTTCTGGTCTGCATGGCTTCCAGAGGGAGCAGCATGATGATTACCAAAGGGAATCCTCTGACTCTCATTCAAGGCTGTATTTTGGATCACAGGAGTCTTGTCAAAGTTGACTGTCCTTATCCAGTGTCCTTCAATGTAGAGAGATTCCCTAGCTTCAAGGACAGCTTTATTCTGGGCATGATGTTGGCATATCTTTGGTGTGTTGTTGAGCTCCTTAAGCTGAGGATCTTCCGGGCATTTTTTCTGCTGAAGAGACACAGCTATCTGATTCACAGAGGAAGTCTCAATTGGCTCTCCAGTTTTTCTTGGGTGTGCTGTCGAGTTCAGAGTAAAGGTTATCTCAGGTGTGCTAGAGTATGCAGATGCCATCACTGTTGGTTTCCATGCAAGCATCTCTGAGCTCTGACCTGAGACAAACTGGCTGGACTCCACAGGGAAAGGTTGGGGATTACACCTCCCTGGCTGGAATGCACCTGTGGATTCTTCCATGTCTATGCAGGCTTCACAAATGGCCTGGGGACTCTTCAAGTTTCTGCACTGTTGGGAGAAAAATCAACATCTGGCTAAACTAGGTATTCAGTGGTAGAGATTAAAGTTCTTGAGAATACTCAAACTCGGCAGACAGGAAGAACTTAAATGGTAGACACAAGAAGGCATAAAATGTTTTCTGGAGATCAGGGATTCACAACTTTAAAGGCTCTGATGAAGGTGGGATGGGCAAACAAATGCTTCATTACTCTGGGATCTCCTTTTATAAAGCTAGGCCTGATATGTTCAGAACTTCTGAGTCTATGATTTCATAAGACATATGTTTCCACATGTAGGCCCCCATACTTAGAAGACATGTTTAAATATCTCACCCCAGGCTCTTAGAGTTTAGAAGATGCTCTCATTAAGTAAACTCTTAGGAACTGTGTATGTTAGCTTGCCTCTGATTTACTTTATAAACAATATACAGTTACATGGTTGCATTCATCAACTTTAGAAGAGAATGTGGAACAGGATTTGTTGGTGGGACTGGTGGGTTTTTACAGGAGCAGTAGGTCATGTGGGGTTTGTTTTGAATGAAGAGAGTGAATGAAAAGAAACTTGTGTGATGATGAAACCTCTTGCTGTGGAGACTTATAGAGTACAAGAGGTTAATCTTTGTAATGGTGGATACAGAATCTGGTGTGATTATTTTTTTGCAATGCTACAATCTGTTGTGTCCTTTTGGTATGGAATCCCATCCATTTTCTCAAATATTATAGATAAATGCTAAGAGAGGGTTTCACTCTCAGCACACTGACAATAGGACCCAGTTACCTAGAATTGTATCCACATAGTTCATGGATCCTGGATAGATCCTGATGGTGGTAAAGGTTGATAAAATGAGACAAAAATATTATTTTAAATTTTAAAAGCAAATAGTAAAAACAAATGTTTAAGAAAGGAAGATGGAATGAAAGACAGAAAAAAACAAGAAAAGAAATAATACAAATGGAGAAATCACATCATCATCATGAGACACAACATGTAGTATTGGAACAAAAGTGAAGTTGTTTGGATGGATAGTTGCACTCTGAAAATTAATAAAAAAAAAAGCTGTAAGATAGGAGATTAAAATTGCTTGCACCTTTTCTCCAATTAGAAACTACTTAAAAAAATACACTCTGGATTTGTGAAGGAATCATTCTGTAGGCATCACTTATTAAAACACATACAAGGTGTCCAGATCAACATCCAGCCTCTCTTCTATCCCAGAGAAGTGGAAAATCATTCCTCCCATGAAGATTTAAAGGAAGTTACAGGACAACTCATTTTTACAGAAGACATTTATACTTCAATCTGGTCTCATAATCTTTATCTTTTGTCTCTAACACTTGATTGCAGAAATTAAAAATACTTGCCATAATATAGGCCAAGGATTCTCTTTCTTTGTATTGCCATAACGCATAGCTGCAGGCTACTTCCTAATTAATACCATACCACATGACATATTCAGTTTTTAAATAATTTTTAATTTGATATTTATGATTTTCAACTAACAACATCTACAATAACAACAATTAGAATACTATGGTAAGACAATAAAATCAGTCACAACAATCTTAACTATCTCTTAAGATCAATGCCCTTGCCATTCAGCTGCATAAGGAAGAATTTTTAGAAAACAAAGTGGAGAAGAGCTTAAAACATGTTGTCACAGGGGAAAGTTTTCTCAACAAAAAACAAATAGATTATACTCTAAGATCAAGAATCAACAATTGGGACCTCATATAATTGGAAAGTTTCTGGAGGCTAAGCATATTATCAAGAAGACAAAATGTCCAACCACAGATTGAGGAAGGATGTTTGATACTCCTGCAACTGATGGAGGGCTAATATACAACATATACAAAGAGCTCAGGAAGTTAGACTCCAGAGAATCAAATATTTATATATAAAAATGGTATACAGAGCCCAACAAAGAATTCTCAGCTGAGAAATTCCAAATACCTATGAAGCACAAAAAGAAATTATAAATATGACTAGTTATCAGGTAAATTTAAATCTAAACAACCCTGAGAATACACCTTACTTTAATGAGAATGGCTAAGGTCAAAAATCAGGTGACAGAAGATGCTGGCAAGAATGTGGAGAGAAAAGAAAACTTCTTGAGTGTTGGTGGGATTGTAAGCTGGTACAACCACTCTGTAAAACAGTCTGGTGGTTTCGCAGAAAATTGAACATAGTGCTACCTGAAAACCCAGCTATTCCACTCCTAGACATATAGCCCAAAGATGTTCCAACATATGACAAGCACATATGCTCCACCATGTTCTAGCAGCCTTATTTATGATAGACAGAAGCTAAAAAGAACCCAGATGTTTAAAAAAAGAAGAATGGATATAGGATGAATGGTACATTTATAAATTAGAAACAATGACTTTATGAAACACCTAGGCAAACGTATGGGTTGAGATAATATCGTGAGTACCGCAGTCACAAAAACACACACATGGAATGCACTCACTGTGAAGCAAATACTAGCCACAGAAAACTTTGAGTACCCCAGAAACATTTGACAGACCTTATGATGTGCAAAGAAGAAGGAAGTCCAAAATGCCAAACCTCAGTCCTGTTTAGTAGAAAGAACAAAACCCTTTAGATAGGAAATACAAGGTAAAATAGAGGAATAGGGAATAAAGAAAAATCATTCAGAGTCTTCTTTAAATGGGGATCCACTCCATATGAAGCCACCAATCCCTAGCTCTATTGCTGATGCACAAAGTGCTTAGAAGCAAGAAACATATAGAAATGCCTCCTCTGGGTCTCTACCAGAGTTAAATGCATACAGCTGAGCACGTTAGCATCTAACCATCAGAGTGAACTTGGTGACCCCAATGAAGGTGCTAAAGAAAAGCCTGAAGGAGCTGAAAGGGGTTGCAACTGCATGGGAAAACAATTTGATCAACCAACCAAACCCTACAAAACCCCCAGGTACTATAACACTGACCATTGAGAACACATTGAGAAAACTATGGTTACAGTTGCATATGTAGCTGAACCTAGCAGTGTCTGGCATTAATTTGAGAAGAGGTCTTTGGTCCAGGGAGAACATGTTTCCCCAATATAAGGAAATGCCAAAACACTGGGGATCAGAGGGTTGGAAGGGAGCAAGGTGGAGGAAGAGCATACCATTATAAATATCAATACAAAGAGTATGTAATAAGAAAGGAAAAGAAGAACCAATAAGAAAGAAGAATTCCCATGTCGGGTCAGGGGCTAGTTATTGGCACTTTGCTACATGTTCCAGTCATCCACCTCTATTCTGAGCAAATAGTGACATATCTTTGAAAACCATCCCTTAGTCAGACTATTAGACTCCACAAGAAACTGACTTTCTCAGATCAAAAAATTGCCCTCTCTCACCAGTGGTCAACTCCAACTCTAAATGTACTGCCCACAGGTGTGGCAGATCAACTCCACAAGGAACAGTATTTTAAAATATTGTATCGACACCTGGCTTCACAAATTTTTTTCTCCTATAGTGCTCAATCATTGTGCTAATCATTGTTGACTTAGACTTGTGTAGCCACTTCCTCCTTCCCTGGTAATGATAGGACTCACAGGAATATGTTCTTAAGCATTCCATGGCCAAGGCTAGGGATGGCTCCCACCCTGTCTCTTAAGATACAACAGAAATACAGTAAAAACTCTAATTATGGGGCTTAGAATTCCATTCCAAACAATTAAAGGAAAATCCCACATAAACTGTATATGGATTTTTTATGAACTTCTAAATTCATGCCAATAGCATAAATTAAGCTTGTGATCATTAAATAAATTTATGAAACCACAATAAAATTCACAGACTGTATGGTGATGAAGAAGGAATTACGGAAGCTTCATTCTAACTTAGAAGAAGTAACTTAGAAGACCTACTTAGAAGTAAGGCCAGAGCCTTTCTGAAACCAACACAGATGCTTATAGCCAGCCATCAGACTGAGTACTGCGACCCCATTGGAGGAGTTATGGAATGTCCTAAAAGAGTTGAAGAAGTTTGCAACCCCGTTGTAAGAACAATAATACCAACCAGCCTGACTGTCCAGAGTTCCAAGGGAATAAACCACCCACCAAAGAGCAAATATGGAGGAAGAAACCAAGGTTCCTGCTGCATGTAGCCGAACATGACCTTACTACTGATTTAAGGGGAAGCCCTTGGTCCAGTATAGACTTGATTACCTTGTGTAGGGAAACCTTAGGGTCGTGAAGTAGAACTCTCATAGAAACAACTTGATGTAAATGGAATGAGGTTTGTGTAGAGGAAACCAGGAAAGAACATATAGATGAAAGTTAAATGAATACAATATCCCATAAAAATAAAATTATGAAATTAATTTTTTTCTATAAGTATGTAAAAAAAAAGAATTTTTGGATGTACTTACGGTTCGCAGTCCTGTACACTCACAATGGCAAGCTGAGGATGAAAAGTCCAAAAGAATTGTAGTTTTGAGTATTGGAACACAGATTGGTACAGCTGGTCTAATCTAGAGCCTGGAAACAGGAACAGCTGGTGCCAGTACCAGTGTAGGGACAGACTTGTGAACAAGCTGAGAACAAGCTGACAAATAGGCACTCCTTCCTGCTTCCATGGACTTATATCGGCCTCCATTGGAAGGTGTATCCTGGATTAAAGTATGTCTTCCTGTCACGTGTTCTTGGTCACCAACCAATTAACAAAATTCAACCAGTCACTATCTCACATGTGTGTCTATCTTGTGTAGATGTTTTGGCTTTCTAGGTATTTTCAAGTGTCCAATAAAGGGAAACTTGCTGGAAATCACAACCTTGACCTCAGAAAAATGTGGTTTTCGTGTCCTAAAACACATTAAAAGTAGGGGACAACATAGTGTATCATGATTTCATTTCAGAAGATATTTATTAGATGGATGAATACCTAAGTTTGACCAAGTGGACTTGCAAATGATCTCTTTCTTTTACTTACCTCCTGCATTTGCCAGGCTTCTCTACAGGACCAACACTTTCACAGTGAATTTTCTATATATGCAAGTAGGCAGAGATTTAGTATAATGGCTTACTGGTTGAGGTAGCTCAGCAACCCGTATCAAACAGAGCATAGCTTCAATCACTAGACTACTCCAAATATGATGAGAGTTTCAAGGTTTTATATAAAAACAAGACCAGCAGTTCTGGATTATTTCCCCAACAAACCTGGTTACAAAGTCAGTGTTTGCCTCAAAACTGTCAATGCAGAGGGAAGCAGATTTTAAGTTTATGATATGACTCCCAGCATCACCCAATTATGTTAAAGGCCACAGTAGTATTCCAAGTAGATGTTGGTACCCATCCATTCTAATCGATGTTTTCTATAAAACATTATTCCAGTAGATATTTGGGGTTGCAGTACAATACAAACTATCTTGCCTTACAATTGTAAATGTGGTCATGAGATAGCTTGAATAAGGACCTAGCTGTGAGTTGCATCATTTCAAGCCTGTCTGGTTTTCGGGAGATCACAAATATTTCCCTGGCACTATAGCTTCTTGAGTTCTCTTTGTACCTTTGATACTAGGTCCAAAAGGTAGTATGTGCCTTTTATCCCAACTCTCATAAGAAAAATTGGTAGATTTCTAAGTTCTAGGTAAGCCTGGGAATGAGCCAGTTCTACTTTAAAAAAATATGATTTGGTCGAGCAATGATGACACATGCCTTAAATCCCAGAACTCTGTAATTGAGCATTCAGATCCTTCAGTTGAAAATTACACAGAAAAGGCCAAGACAGCTAATAATAAACAGGGAATGACTTAATAGAATAAGGGAGACAAGTACCAGGCCCAGGAAACAGAATCATTTGGGAGCAATGGCCTTGTACCTCTGGCTTTAGAGTCAAGAACCAAAGGGATTGCAGATTCTGGCTAGCTGGAGATAGGATATCAATGGAGATAAGAATAGACCATTTTATTATGAAGAAATATTCTGATAAGTCATTTCTGAGGACATAAAATTGTTGTGTTCCAGAATTAACTGAGTCTGTACCTAGCCCTACAGGGAAATTAATTATTTATAGGTATCACACAGGTGGTAATGATTTTTAAGGCATTTAAGGATCAAGGAGTTTTGATCCAACAATTCCTGCAGAAATTACACAAACACAGATCTCACTCAGCCAAATAGTTACTTTGAATTCACACCCGAAGACTGTTCACATCAATGATGCAGCTCATGTTTTTGAATATGCCTATATGATAGAGAGTAGAATAGAGTGACTAGGGAGTGTGAATATTAGCTGTGACCTTGTTGAAGTAGTTGTGGCTTTATTCAAGGTAGTGTTTCACTATCAGTGTGTGCTTTGATGATCCAATGCTGTGGCTCCACCCAATGCAGAATGAGAGGGCTCCCTTGGCTCCCTTTGTATCAAGCAGTAGAATAATCATCTCTGCCAACACCATGTCTGTCATGCTACATGATCGCATGCTTCTTACCATGAAGAAATGGACTGAACCTCTCAGACTGTTAACCAGCCCTAATTAAATGTTTGCCTTTACAAGAAATGACTTGTTCATAATGTCTCTTCAGAGCAATAAAACCTTAACTAAAACTTATAGGTAATAAAATGTCAGAGACTACTGTAGGTTGGAATCATATGAAAAATGTGAAAGTATTTGAAATGTCTAAGGGACAATCTGAAATAAAGCAATCTTGAAATAATACCATGGTTTTATAACCATGGTTCAATTTTATACTGTTAAATGAATTAGTAACCTTGAATTTAGTACACAAAATTGTATTGAATTATTGTTCAGAGAGTATGTGTACTTTGGAGAGGCAAGCTTAGGTAGTATATAAGTGGGTAAACAAAAAGAACGTCCAATAGGGAAAAGGAACTCCACAGGAAGACCAATAGAGTCTACTAATCTGGACTCCTGAGAGCTCTCACCAAAGAGCATGCACAGGCTGATCCAATCCCCATCCCCATGCACATATGTAGCAGATTCTTAGTCTCCACTTGGATCCCCCAACAACTACATAAGGGACTGTACCTAAAGCTGTTGTCTGACTGGAATCTGTTTCCTTAGATGGTTAACTTGTCTGACCTCAATGAAAAAGGATGAGATAAGATTAGATGTGCTAGTGTGGGTGGGTTCCCACGGAGCCTTTCCCCCTGTAAGAGGAAAAGGGAGATGGTGGGAGAGGGACTCTGTAAGGAAGTGACAAATGAGCAGTGTTTGGGATACAAGTAAATAAATAAAAAATTTAAAAATAAGAAAATATATTGATAATGTAATAAAACAAGGGGTACATAATCACTGTCCTTCAGGCAGCAGTAAATGCTCTGGCCAGATGATTCTAGAAATAGAGACAAGAATAAAGGGACCACGGGGAAAACTGATGCTGTTATGCTGGAGCAAAAAAATTAGAGTTGATTAAGAAGAGACCAGCTTAGAGTCAGCCTCGAGTGCTACAAAGATCAGAGCTGGAAAAATGGCACAAGCCCTTTGTCATGGCACAGAAGACAATAGGTGAAGCCCAACTAATGACACAAGGAGCTGGGCATAATTTCTTCCCCAGGGTATTTTACTTCCCCTTCTAAGAATGACTGAAGCATCCACATTTAGGTCTTCCTTTTTATCGATGTTCATATGATCTGTGAGATATATTTTGGGTCTTCAAAACATTTGGGCTGATATCCCTTTATCAGTGAGTGCATACCATGTGTGTTTTTTTGTGAAGGGGTTACCTCACTCAGGAGGATATTTTCTAGTTCCTTCCATTTGCCTAACAGTTTCATATAGTCAGTATTTTGAATAGCTCTGTAGTGCATCATTGAGTAAATGTTCCATGTATTTGTTGTATGCATACCTCTTTTGAAGGACATCTGGGTTCTTTCCAGCTCATGGCTTTTATAAATAAGGCTGATATGAACAAATAGGGATCCATCCTGTTATGGTTTTCATATACTTGGCCCAGGCAGTGGCACTATGGAATGTGTGGCTTTATTGGAGTAAGTGTGTCATTGTGGAGATGGACTTTGAGACCCTCCTCCTATCTACGAGAGGAGACCAAGTCTGTTCATATCTTCCTTTAGATGAAAATGTAGAACTCTCAACTCCTCATGCACTTTGCATTCCTGGACTTGCCATGTTCCTGCCTTGATAATGAACTGAATAATTGAACCTACAAAGTAATCCCAACTAAATGTTATCTGTAAGAAATGCCTTGGTCATGGTGTCTGTTGAAAGCAGTGAAACCTTAAGACAGAAGATGGCACCAGGAGTGGGTTATTGCTTTGAAAGGCCTTATCATTCATTTGAGTGGAAAAATGTGGATTTTAGTATTTTGGATTTAAAGAGTACTTTAATTCTTTAAATGGGGTTTAATAAACTATCCTTGAAGGGATATGGAAGACTTTGTTGGTGAGGGTGATCTGAACTGTTCAGACCTGGCCCAAGATCATGTGGTCTATTTCAGTGCAGAATTTCAGTCTGTGGCCTAAACATTGGTTTTCAGGTAGTTGGGTGGAAAAATTCTTAAGCAGTGAAGGAGTTAGAAAATAGGCATGTAGTGATAATGTAATACAACAAGGGGACAGATTCAAGCTCTTGCAAGCAGCATAACTCAGCAGCTTTAAGCCTGGGTCTCTGGCTTTATGTTCAAGGGAATGAGGCTACCCAGACAATTGATGCTTTTGTCTGGAGCTAAAAAATTAGGGATGATTAAGAACAGGCCAGCATCACTGTGGTAAAATCTTCTGAAAAGTATTTTTGGAGAGCAGAAAGAATCTGTGTTCCTGAGACATGGAAAGTTGCACCTCACACTGCAGTTGTACTTAGTAATATGTAAGAATCCCCCATGTGGTCCTGGTTTTGAAGGAGCCATGAAGAACTCTTGAGGCTTGTTACTATGAGAGGCCATTGAAAGCAAAAGGGATTGTGAAAATACAGCTTATCAGCTGTAAAAGGTTTCTGGTGGAATTCTTTGAGTCACATAAGTATACTATCATATCATCAACAAATAGTGATAATTTACATCTTGTTTTCTAATTTACATCCATTTGACTGAATTTGCGGTATGATTGCTCTGTTAAGACTTCCAGTACTCCATTACAGAAGAAGAGTAATAGAAGTGTGGGCAGACTTGTCGAGTATCTGATTTTAGTGTGATTGCTTCAACGTTCTCCCTATTTAGATTAATATTGGCTGCTCATTTGCTGTATATTGCTTTTACTATCTTTAAGGATGAGCCTAAAGTTCCAGATATTTCCAAACCATGAACATGAAATGGTGTTATATTTTCTCAAGTTACTTCTAAGAATCTAAAGAGATCTTTATATGGTTTATTTATTTGATTTTGTTTTTGGTTGATTACTCTGATGGATTTTCATATATTGAACTCTCCCTGTGTCCCTGGGATGAACTTTACTTGATCATGATAAAGGATCATATGTTGTGTTCTAGTATTCTTTTTACAAGAATTCGATTGAATATTTTCACTGCTGTTCATGATGGAATATTGTCTGACACTTTCTTTCTTTCTTTGTAGGGTCTCTGTGTGATTTAAGCATTAGAGTAATTTTGGCTTCAAATAATGAGTTGTGTAGTGTTCCTTCTCTTTCTATTTCTTGAAATAGTGTCGACAGTATTGGTATCAGTTTTTCTCTGAATGTCTGATAAAATATGGCACTGAAACCATTGGCATTTCCCCCCCTTGGATCAGAGGCTTTTGATGAGTTCTTGTTTTTATATAGGTATTATGGGACTGTTGGGATAATTTACTTGATTTAGATTTAAAGTTGATCTTTGGTAATATGGAGAATATGAGACATTTTCTCCACATTTTCTGTTTGGTTGAATATACACTTTTGTTGCAGGATCTGATGATTTGTTTTTACTTTCTTCAGTTTCTCTTGTTATATCTTCATTTTCTTTTCTGAGTTTGTTAATTATGATAGTCTCTGTGTCCTCTAGTTAGTCTGGCTCAGGTTTCATCAATCTTTTTTGATTTTATCAAAGACCTAGCTCCTGGTGTTGTTGATTTTTTGTATAGTTCCTTTTTGTTTCTACTTTGTTTATTTCATCTCTGATTTTGAATGTTTCCTGCTGTCTATTCCTCTTAGATGTATCTTTTTCTTTTTGTTCTATAAGGTTTAGTTCTTCTGTCAACCTGGTTGTGTATGCTCTCTGCAGTTTCTTTTGGAATAAATCCAAGCAATGAGTTTTCTTCTTAGTACTGCTTTCATTGCATCCCATAGTTTCAGTTTGGTGTGCTCTCATTTTCATTAAATTTTGAAAATCCTTAAGATTTTATTTATTTCTTCCTTGAACATTGTATTGTTGAGTAGGGCATTGTTCATGTGTATGTGGTCTTTTTGATTTGTTTTTGTTTTTGAAGAGGAGCCTTTGTCCATGGTTATTTTAAAGGGTGCATGGAATCATGTCAATTTTTTTTTTTTTTTTTTTTTTTTTTTTTTTTACTAAATGTAGGTGCTCTTGTATTTGGAGCACAGTTCTTCACCTTGATAGAACTTTTCCTCTGATTAGTCAAAATTGTCCTTCCTTAACAATGTTGGTAACTTTTGGTTGAAAATTTATCTTATTTGGTATTAGAATAGCCACTCTAGATTGTTTCTTAGTACCATTTTTCCTTGAAATTTCTTCCTAGCCTTTTACTCTGAGGTACTATTTGTGTTTGTTCCTGAGAGGAGTTTCCGGTATGCAGCAAAATGTTGGACTCGGATTGTGTATACATTCTGATAATCTATGTCTCTTTATTGGGGAAATGAATCCAATGATGCTAAGAGATATCTAAGAACCATTATTGGTCCCTGTTATTTTTATTGTTAGAAGTAGAATTATGTTTGTGTGGTTTTCTTCTTTAGGGTTTTCACAAGTGATAGAAAAACACAAGGATTTGGGGGACTCTGAGACTTTTGCAAAAAGCCTCATTTGTATAATGTAAGACACTAAAAACATAGAAATGGTTAAAGTCAAACTCATAGACTTTCCAGTCATTACTAAGCTCTGAGACTCAGCCTGTGCCTGACAAATAAAAACAGTGGCCTAGAATAAATCTCTAAAAAGCCAGAATATACTGACTGATTGCCACCTATCTAGAAAGATTTTCATAGGTTCCTGATGCATGGCATATTCAGTTCATGCTATAATAACACAATTCTGAGAAACAAAACAGGGACACAACTCTAAAATATTTGGAATGTATAAAAAAAGTTCTAAACATGTAAAAGCACAGATTTAGTGGACAGGTTAAGCTATACAGTCCAAGCTGAGTATACCTCTTTTGCTATACTTTCTTTGTTTTGAATATTTGGTATTTTGACTATTTTATGTCAGAGGAAATTTTATTTATCTGGTATAATCTATTCGGATTTCTGTAGATTTCTTGTATGTTCATGGTCATCTCTTCCTTTAGGTTAGTGAATTAGCCTCTAAAATTTTGTTCAAGATATTTAGTGACACTTTTATTTGAGAGTCTTTATTTTCTTCTACAAATATTATACTTTGGTTGACTCTTCTCATTGAGTCCTGGAATTACTAGATGCTTTAGGATAATGCTTTTAGATTTTTGCATTATCTCTGACTGATGTGCCAATGTTTACTGTGGTATCTTTTGCCCCTGAGAAACTCTCTTCCATCTCTTGCATTCCGTTGGTAATGCTTGTGTCTATGACTTCTAATCTCTTTCTGAGGTTTTCTATCTCCAGGGTTGTTTCTTTTTGTGATTATTTTTTTCTATTTTTGTTTCTAATTCCTTCACCTGTGTGGTTGTATTTTTCTGTGGCTCTTTAACTGATTTCTCTGTTGCCTCTTTAAGGTCTTCTACGTGTTTAATGGTTCTCATGTGTTTCTTCAACTTGTTTACTGGTTCTCATGTAATTAATGTGCCTCTGGAAGACCTTCATCATCCTTATCATGCAGTTTGTTTTTATGTCCAAATCTTGCTTTTCTGGTGTGTTGGGCTGTTCCTTCCTTGTTTCTGTCATTTTCAGGTTGTGTTTGATTCCCTTGCTTAGTTACTAGCACTACACTCTTAACATCTTGTTATCTGTGATGCCAGGTTTTCTTATTGTCTCTGAATTGAGTGTGTGTGTGTGTGTGTGTGTGTGTGTGTGTGTGTGTGTGAATGTGAGTGGTCCCTTCAAACTACTCCACATTAGAGAGGTAATCAAAATTTTGAAGCACAAAAAGTATATAGTCCTATGGAACCAACTGATGTCAGTAGACATTGATTTGTTTTCATTACGTTTTGTATATATCAACTAATCAGTAATATTTATGAGTGACAAATTTATTTTCAAGCTTTTTTTGTATACTTTTTACATGTTTGTTTGTCCTGAAGTATATGTATATGCTCTCTAAAGACCAGAACATGTTAGATTGCCTCTAAATAATTGTATTACAATTTTAATGGAAATTATTTTGAATCTGTAAATTGCTTTTGGTAAGATAGTTAATAAACTATGTTAATCCTGCTCAGTCGGGATCATGGTAGATCTTTGCATCTTCTGATATCTTCCCCAGTTTCTTCATAGACATGAAGTTCCTGTTATATAGGTCTTTGACTTGCTGGGTTAAAGTCATATGAGGAATTTTTTTTTAGGATTTTTGGGTATTATAAGAGAATTATCACCTTAAATTCTGTCTCAGCATATCATTTGCACAAATGAGGCCTACTGATTTTTATTTTATTAATTTTTTGTGCAAGCATCTTGCTGAATGAGTTCATCAGCTGTGGAAGTTTTCTGGTAGAACTTGGAGGTCTGCTATTTATACTTTCAAGTCATCTGTGAACAATAATACTGTGCCTACTTTGTTCCAAATTGAATCCCTTAGATATTCTCATGTTGTCTTACTGCCCTTGTTAGAACGTCAAGTTTGTTTTGCCTACATATTGTGCAGAGATAAAGATGGAACAGACAGTGAGGAAACAGCCCTCCAATGATTATCCCAAAGAGAGATACATTTCATGGGAGAGAGTCCACACTAGACCATATTAATGATACTTGGCTAGTCTTCTATGCTTGCATGTAGGAACCTAGCATTATTGTCTCCTGAGTCTTCATCCAGTAGAGTATAGAAACAGACTGACAAACATCATGTGGAGCCCAGGAAGCATTCTGGAAGTTAAACAGGGTCTATCTCAGTCTCTGTTCATTGATATTGGTACTATTTTCTTCTTCCTGGCCTCACTGGTTAGGCCTCAGCACAGAGGATATGACTAGACCTGCTGGGAATATATGATCCAGGGTGGGGTAATACCGAGTGGACTCTGTTTCATTGAGGAGATAAGGAGGTAGTAATTAACATAAGGATGAGAACCAATACAAAAAAATAGCATGTGTTCCATGTTTTAAATGTTTTTAACTATTGCAATAAAAACACTCACTACCTTAGCTATCATATTTCCTGGGGAGACATAATATTCATAATATTCATGCCTACTAATCTCAGATATAACTCATGGTATATATATACATATATATACATATATATATATATATATATATATATATATATATATATATATATATATATATATATATGTGTGTGTGTGTGTGTGTGTGTGTGTGTGTGTGTGTGTGTGTCTGTGTGTGTGTGTGTGTGAAGAGCTAGAAAGAGAGAGATTGAGAGATAGAGAAAGAGGGAGGTATGTAGGAAGGGAGGTAGGGAGGGAGGGACCGAGGTAGGTAGGGAGGAGGTGGGGAGAGAGAGAACTAAATTCCAACTTGGTGAATCAGTAAGTTTTATGGAGGTTATTTTCACAAAAGCAGATGAGGTGTTACAGGGGCAAAAATTACACAAAAGCAGCTTTATCTCCAATGTCCACCTCATCATTGGTGACAATTCACTAGAGGTAGAAACCTGAAGAAAATTGACAGCACAACAGTTGTATGGTGCCTTTTTCAAGTGACTAAGCTAATATAAACCTCTTCCAGTCTTGTATGTTTGAGCTGCAAAGGAAGAGTGGCATAATGGATATAATGGGTGTTTTGTGCTTATTCAGGGACTTCATGGATGTATTATTAGTCGTTTCCCTTCCTACATAATATTCCTGAAGATTACTGAATGATGGAATGTTTTAGTCTCAGAGGAAACCACTGACCTTGGCAGCTCAAAACCATTATGTCTTACTCTCTTGGTTGTATCAGAATTCTACCATAGTATCTGAATTTATATTACTTCATTTTGATTTTCTTATGTTAAAACTGTAAGTAATAATTCTACCTGTTGTGAAAGCCCCTTACATATTTATTGGCCCAGTAAATGAATATGTTCCCTTCAACTTGTGTTTCATTTATAAATTTATAAAGCAGTTTATAAATAGTGAGTGTAAATCACGTTAGAAGAAATTTTATACAAGATAGTTCATAACACTTGAGCATCTAAAATAATAGACCCAGAAGTTAAACCAAGATTTTGGTATAGTACCATATCCTAACATATGCTCTACAACTCTATTAGGAACTAGAGACATTGCTGTGATGATGTCAAAATGGGGACTGATTGTTCTATAAAGAAATATCATGAAAATTTATTCCTGTGACTGATGGATACCATAGAGAAGCAAAAGAAGTGGCTAATATATAGTGCAAAGATCATATTGTCAACCTAACATATGTCCAAGAAAATATGAGAAAAATAAGAACTGTCATTATTCTAAATTTTTACATCTCTAGAAATCCAACATCATTATATATGTATAGGAGGAGTAGACTCTAATGTGTATGAATGAGACAGAATTTGTGGACAGTAGTGACTAGGGTTGAAATAAGAAGAGTTGAGACAGGAATATGTGCAAGAAGTCTATTGTAAAGGAGAGTTACTTTATATTCAAGGACTTGCAGATTGTGTTACTGTTAAAACCATCTTTTCTAGAAAGGCTGGATCATTACAAAGACAAACCTAGGTGCACAACAAATATTTATTAGAAAGGCCAATAAATCACACAATTTTAAAGTATCAAAAAAGTCACAGAGTTTAAAAACTAGTGTTTTTACTCATTTTATTTGAGATGCAATTCATGAAAACAAGGTTGAGGAAGGAGGAAAGGGGAGTAAAGGGGAGGCTATAAGGTTAGAAATGTAAATGTTCAGAATAACCAATAAAATTTTAAAAATGTCAAACATAACAAATTCTTTTTCTTAAAAAATTTTATTAAATTGCAAAGCAGAACTTGAACACAAATTTAAATATCAGTAACAAGGTCACAAAACGGTTGCAAAATGTCTGTAATGGGAGGATTCTATATCCTTATAACTAAGTCACCCATCCATGCCTACATTAGTACATTAGATAAATCTACAAGTCAGCAGCCCATCGAAGAACTAGAAGTTCCATTATTGAATATTTCCTGTTACAAAAACTTGCTAATATTTTGGGTATCAGCTCTTTATCAGATGGAAACTACAAACTAAACTTTTAAAATTTGTTAAAGAATGACTAAAATACTGTAACTAATTTGGTTTCAAAAACTCTGGGTATACAACTGAGATAAAACACTAAGAATTATACTTATCGCATTGAAAAAACTCTTTTATATTTACGATTTTGGTATTAATATACTCTCAATTAAATTTCCAAAAGTCCATCTCATCATACAAATAAACATTGAGACCAACCTTTAACTGGTCTCATAATCCACTCACATTAGACTAAATTCACTTTCATTCATGTCCCAAATTTGCACCTGTGGGGTAGATATAGCACACATTTATAGGGAAAAAATAGGGAGTTGGTTATTCCTTTTTATCCAGTTTTCATTCCTATTTCTATCTTTCCTCAAGTCTTTTTTTCTTTTCCTTTTTTTCTACTTCTCACACACCAGCATCTCTATCTTTACAACACCAAATGGAATATTTCATGTAATAGAGAGATTTTGTTTAAGACTTACTCCATTTTAAATTTATTTTCTAAATAAACACAGATAGAAGAACAAATGTTAAGCATTTTTACATAAATGTATAAGAATACATTTTAGTAAGTGCTTTGCTTTTTTTTAAGGTTTGATATTCTGCATTAAGGTCTTAATAGTTACAATGAGCAAAAAGTATATGTAAATCAGGATGTATCCAAGAAGTAGTCAAAATTTCCTTGGTGTGTGAGGATTGAATATAATGTTTTATTTTTTTTTCTTGAATTTCACAGTCTGTGAGTTTTTTTTGGGGTAGGCTGAGCTTTCTGGGGTTAGTATCCCATTATCAATGACTGCATATTATGTCTGTTCTTTTGTGACTGGGTTATCTCACTCAGGATGCTATTCTCTAGATGCAACCATTTTCTTAAGAATTTGGTTAAGTCATTGTTTCTGATAGCTGAGTAGTACTTCATTGATTAAATGTACCACATTTTTTTGTATCCATTCATCTACTGAAGGGCATCTGGGTTCTTTCCAGCTTCTGGCAAACATAAATAGTGCTGCTATGAACATTGTGGTCCATGCGTCTTTGTTGTATATTGGAGTGCCACTGGGGTATATGCCTAGAAGTGGAATAGCTGGATTTTCAGGTAGTACTATGTCCAGTTTTCTGAGGACTCGCCTGACTGATTTCCAGAGTTGTTTTTTTCATTTTACAACCCCACCAACAGTGGAAAAGTGTTCCTCTTTTTGCACAGCCTCTCCTGCATCTGTTGTCATCTGACATTTGGATCTTGGCCAATCTGACGGGTGTGATGTGGAAGCACAGGGTTGTTATGATTTGCATTTGCCTGATGGCTATGGATGTCCATCACTTCCTAGATGTTTCTCAGTTATTGGATTTTCCTCAATTGAGAACATTTTGTTTAGCTCTGTACTGCATTTTTAATATGGTTGTTGGATTATCTGGTGTCTAGCTTTTTCTGTTCTTTGTATACCTTGGATATTAGGTCTCTATCAGATGTGGAGTTGGTTATGATCTTTTCCCATTCTGTTGGCTGCAGTTTTGTTTCTTGACACTGTCCTTAGCTGTACAGAAACTTGCAATCACATTAAGTTTCATTTGTTAATCTTTGACCTTAGAGCAGGGGCCATTGGTGTTTTGTTCAGAAAATTATTTTCCTATGCCTAAGTATTCTAAGTTTTTCCCTATTTTCTCATCTAATAGTTTCAGTGTATCTGGTTTAATGTGGATATATTTGATCCACTTACACTTAAGCTTTGTACAAGGAGATAAGAAAGGGTCTATTTTCATTCTTCTGCATGCTGAGTGCCAGTTGGACCAATACCATTTGTTGAATAAGCTGTCATTTTTCCATTGAATATTTAAAGGTCCTTGGTCAAAAATCAGGTGACCCTATATATGGGGCCTAATTACGGGGTCTTCTATTCTATTCCATTGATCCATGTGCCTATTTCTGTACCAGTCCCACACAGTTTTCATCAGAATTGCCTTGTACTATAGCTTGAGGTCAGGGATAGTGATTCTCGCAGATGTTTTCTTGTTTTTGAGGATGGATTTAGCTTTTCTAAGTCTTTTGTTATTCCAGGTGAAATCGCACATTTCTCTTTCCAAGTCAATGAAGAACTACATTAGAATTTTGATGGGGATATCATTGAATCTGTAGATTGCTTTCGGTAAGATGGTCATTTTTAGAATGTTGATCCTTCCATTCCATGAGCATGGGAGATCTTTCCATTTTCTGAGACTTTTCTTGATATCCTTCTTTAAAGGTTTGAAGTTCTTGTCATACAGGTCCTTCACTTACTTAATTGGAGGCACACCAAGGTATTTCATCATTTTTGTGACTATTGTAGAGGATATCTTTTTCCTAATTTCTTTCTCCACATGTTTGTCCTTTAAATACAGGAAGACTACTGATTTGTTTTAAGTAATTTAATATCCAGCCACTTTGCTGAATGTTTATCAGCTGTAGTAGTTCTCTGGTGGAATTTGTGGGATCACTTACTTAAACTATCATGTCATCTGCAAAAAGTTTTTAGCTTCCAAATGTGACAGTTTACATTTCACAGAAAGCCCTTCATTATTTATAGATTCAATGTATCTTCAGTTGATTAAAATGATATCAAGAATCCTCTCTTATTAGTTAAAATCTCAAATGGCAAGCAATAGATAAGAAAGTATCATAGTTTGGTATAGTGTCACTACTTAGAGTCAGGTTACTCTGTAGGAGATAACTCTGTAGTTCTTCTCCTGACGAAGATGGGAAGGCAGAGGCAGATGTAGAGGAAAAAGTGGGTGCACAAAGTACAGACGCTCTGCATTCAGTACATGATTTTGGTCCCTTTTTTACAACATGATTATTTTCTTGTACATTTAACTAGTTAGGGTTTTGATAAAACACAGTGCTACACAATATGTGTATATATATATATATATATATATATATATATATATATATATATATATATATATATATATATATGTAAGAAATTGGCTAAAAATTCTTCTTAAATTTTCAAAAATATATTTAATTTTAATATAAAGTCTCTTCATGTGCACATTTTCATAGACTAATATATACATATAACGTTAGTTCAGAGATGCTCCTGTTAAGCTTTAGTATTACCTAGATCTGACATTGTCTTTATAAATACTCAGCGAAGCAAACAAAGATACTCTAACTTTTGGATCATATCCAAGATTATGTAGAAAGAACAAAAGCAGCAATCCATAGAAGACAGTGAGGTGAGCCCTTTACTATCTTTTGCTTTTCGTTTTAGATGTTTGAAAAACACTGGAATCAGACAAGAGGTTATCTGTATATTGTCCAAGAACTTGATTTTCTGATTTAACTTCAGGTTTACTTCCTCAACTGCATCTACTCTTGCAGAAAGATTTTCAAGTTTGTGTTGTAGTTCAAACTCCTGATTGAGAAGTTGAGTCTTTCTTCCAGCTCCACCTGATTTTCAGCATAAACTGCGTCCATATCAGCATTCATCATCTTGGGAACATATATTGAGCTCTTGAAAGCAAACTCCTTAGTGAAGGGTCTTGCATCTGCAGCACATGGAGGAGTTGGGATAAGTAGCCAACTTACATTAAATTAAAGAGGAAAAGTTTAATATAGGGTGTATTGAATTTAGATTTAAAATCTGGTATTGAAAAGGGATCAGTTGAGATTTCTCTATGCAAATAAATAGATGTGAGGATCACATGGTCCACTTTCAAATTCTAAATGTTAGTTTGTTTGTTCATTTGTTTGTAATCTTCAGGCAACAGTAAAATCTACTTGTTGACGGAGGTGTCCATAGAAACAATAAACCAATTTCAGGGAAGATATTTTTTGAACAGTCAGTTTGTACTGGTGAATGATGCTTGGGAGTGAGACTTCAGATGCTGCTTGAGGTAACAGGTTCTGGAATAGCTTTTGTTGCAGAGGGGACAAGCATGGTGCCTCTCACCACTGTGCTTTTTTATGTGTCTGTTTAGATCTGTTGAACGGTAGAAGGTCCATTTGCAGCCAGGCACATTGCACTCATAACTCCTCTTTCCAGTGTGTTTCTTCATGTGGTCTTTGAGGTGGTGAGCCTTTGTGTAAGATTTCCCACAATCTGGGTAGGAACATGAGTAGCGCTTCAAAGGTTGAGGGTTGATTGGAGAGACAGGGCTCAGTGTCTGCAGGTCTGCGTTCAACTCTGGACCATTTCCTTGAACCAAATCAGAAGCTGAAGAGCTTGCCTGAGGTTGCCTATGAAAAGAAGGGTAACTTGAAGGATTTGAGGATTCACCTACATATGGGGCTTGGTTACTAAGTAAAGCCACATGATGATCAAGGCTTTGCACAACATTGGGTGTTCCATTGCTACTTGGGTAGACATTAGGATCAAGAGAGGTTCTCAAATGATCCAAGGAGAATGACTCTTCAGAACTTGGACTTCTCTCTGGATGCCAAGCTAAGTGTTCTTGTATAGGACATGAAGTCACCTGAAGACAAAGTCTTTCTTCCACATCAGGTGTTCCATTCACACTTGGGGAAGCATCAGAATCAAGAAAGGCCATTATGTCATCCAAGAAGAAAGACTCTTCAGAAAGGGGACTTGTCTTTGGGTGCCAAGCCAGGTTGACTTGGTTACTAAGTGAAGTCTCTTGAGGATCAAGGCTTTCTTCAACTTTTGGTGTTCCATGCAAACTTCGGGAAGCATCAGAATCAAGAAAGGCAATTATGTCATCCAAAAAGAAAGACTCTTCAGAACTGGGACATGTCTCTGGGTGACAATCTAGGTTGGCTGGGTTACTAAGTGAGGTCACCTGAGGATCAAGGTTTTCTTCAACATTGGGGGATCCATTCAAACTTGAGGAAGCATCAGAATCAAGAAAGGCAATTATGTCATCAAAGAAAAAAGACTCTTCAGAACTGGGACTTGTCTCTGGGTGACAAGCTTGGTTGGCTGGGTTACTAAGTGAAGTCACCTGAGCATTTTGGCTTTCTTCAATACTGGTAGTTCCATTCAGATTTAGGGAAGCATTAGAATCAGGAAAAGTTATTATCTCATCCAAAGAGAATGTCTCTTCAGGACTGGGACTTGTCTCAGGGTGACAAGCTAGGTGGTCTTCCTTACTAAGTGAAGTGACCTGAGGATCAATGCTTTTTTCAACATTAGGTTTTCCATCCAGACTTGGATGGATATTTGGATCCACAAAGGTTCTCATGTGATCCAAGGAAAACAAAACGTCAGAACTGGGGTTTGTCTCTGGATGCCAAGCTTGGTGGTCTTGACCAATATGTGAAATCATTTGAGATTCATGGCTTTTTTCAACATTAGGTGTTCCATTCAGTCTTGGGTGGATATTTGGATCCACAGAGGTTCTCATCTGATCCAAGGAGAATAACTCTTTAGAACTGGGACTTGTCTCTGGATCCCAAGCTATGTGGTCTTGTTTAAAAAATGAATTCACCTGAGGATCCAGCCTTTTTTCAACATTTGGTGTTCCATTCAGACATGGGTAGACATTTGGATCAGAGGACCTCATCTGATGCAAGTAGCATGACACTTTATAGCTGGGATAATTCTGTGGATGCCAAGTCATATTTTCTTCTGCATTGGATGTTGCCCTCTTAGACCCATGAAAATTTGGGCCAAAACTGGTGTTTGGCATCTGAAAATCATAGAAAGTCTGGCCACCAATTAGATTTGTCACCCAGTGACTAACCATCAAATCCTGATCACATCTGTGTCCTGATAACTGATACCCAGTGAGAAAGTGCTCACCACAGACCAGGTTATCCTGACCTCTGTAGACATTCTGACCACGGAAGGATGACTTCTGGTAGTATAGCTTCATGTGGTCATGGTTATCTCTCAACGGAGGCTCATAAAAAGCCTGATATTCATTAGAAGGTATCATCCGATCTGCATTGAATTTATTATTAGATACTAAATCCCTCTGCTGATACCTAAAAGAACTCTGTTCAGAAAAATAGTCCAGGGAGCGATCTACATTTAACTTCTGGTCTGCATGGCTTCCAGAGGGAGCAGCATGATGATTACCAAAGGGAATCCTCTGACTCTCATTCAAGGCTGTATTTTGGATCACAGGAGTCTTGTCAAAGTTGACTGTCCTTATCCAGTGTCCTTCAATGTAGAGAGATTCCCTAGCTTCAAGGACAGCTTTATTCTGGGCATGAGGTTGGCATATCTTTGGTGTGTTGTTGAGCTCCTTAAGCTGAGGGTCTTCCGGGCATTTTTTCTGCTGAAGAGACACAGCTATCTGATTCACAGAGGAAGTCTCAATTGGCTCTCCAGTTTTTCTTGGGTGTGCTGTCGAGTTCAGAGTAAAGGTTATCTCAGGTGTGCTAGAGTATGCAGATTTCATCACTGTTGGTTTCCATGCAAGCATCTCTGAGCTCTGACCTGAGACAAACTGGCTGGACTCCACAGGGAAAGGTTGGGGATTACACCTCCCTGGCTGGAATGCACCTGTGGATTCTTCCATGTCTATGCAGGCTTCACAAATGGCCTGGGGACTCTTCAAGTTTCTGCACTGTTGGGAGAAAAATCAACATCTGGCTAAACTAGGTATTCAGTGGTAGAGATTAAAGTTCTTGAGAATACTCAAACTCGGCAGACAGGAAGAACTTAAATGGTAGACACAAGAAGGCATAAAATGTTTTCTGGAGATCAGGGATTCACAACTTTCAGGGCTCTGATGAAGGTGGGATGGGCAAACAAATGCTTCATTACTCTGGGATCTCCTTTTATAAAGCTAGGCCTGATATGTTCAGAACTTCTGAGTCTATGATTTCATAAGACATATGTTTCCACATGTAGGCCCCCATACTTAGAAGACATGTTTAAATATCTCACCCCAGGCTCTTAGAGTTTAGAAGATGCTCTCATTAAGTAAACTCTTAGGAACTGTGTATGTTAGCTTGCCTCTGATTTACTTTATAAACAATATACAGTTACATGGTTGCATTCATCAACTTTAGAAGAGAATGTGGAACAGGATTTGTTGGTGGGACTGGTGGGTTTTTACAGGAGCAGTAGGTCATGTGGGGTTTGTTTTGAATGAAGAGAGTGAATGAAAAGAAACTTGTGTGATGATGAAACCTCTTGCTGTGGAGACTTATAGAGTACAAGAGGTTAATCTTTGTAATGGTGGATACAGAATCTGGTGTGATTATTTTTTTGCAATGCTACAATCTGTTGTGTCCTTTTGGTATGGAATCCCATCCATTTTCTCAAATATTATAGATAAATGCTAAGAGAGGGTTTCACTCTCAGCACACTGACAATAGGACCCAGTTACCTAGAATTGTATCCACATAGTTCATGGATCCTGGATAGATCCTGATGGTGGTAAAGGTTGATAAAATGAGACAAAAATATTATTTTAAATTTTAAAAGCAAATAGTAAAAACAAATGTTTAAGAAAGGAAGATGGAATGAAAGACAGAAAAAAACAAGAAAAGAAATAATACAAATGGAGAAATCACATCATCATCATGAGACACAACATGTAGTATTGGAACAAAAGTGAAGTTGTTTGGATGGATAGTTGCACTCTGAAAATTAATAAAAAAAAAAGCTGTAAGATAGGAGATTAAAATTGCTTGCACCTCTTCACCAATTAGAAACCACTTGAAAAAAATACACTCTGGATTTGTGAAGGCATCATTCTGTAGGCATCACTTATTAAAACACATACAAGGTGTCCAGATCAACATCCAGCCTCTCTTCTATCCCAGAGAAGTGGGAAATTATTCCTCCCATTAAGATTTACAGGAAGTTACAGGACAACTCATTTTTACAGAAGACATTTATACTTCAATTTGGTCTCATAATCTTTATCTTTTGTCTCTAACTCTTGATTGCAGAAATTAAAAATACTTGCCATAATATAGGCCAAGGATTCTCTTTCTTTGTATTGCCATAATGCATAGCTGCAGGCTACTTCCTAATTAATACCATACCACATGACATATTCAGTTTTTAAATAATTTATATTTTGATATTTATGATTTTCAACTAACAACATCTACAATAACAACAATTAGAATACTATGGTAAGACAATAAAATCAGTCACAACAATCTTAACTATCTCTTAAGATCAATGCCCTTGCCATTCAGCTGCATAAGGAAGAATTTTTAGAAAACAAATTGGAGAAGAGCTTAAAACATGTTGTCACAGGGGAAAGTTTTCTCAACAAAAAACAAATAGATTATACTCTAAGATCAAGAATCAACAATTGGGACCTCATATAATTGGAAAGTTTCTGGAGGCTAAGCATATTATCAAGAAGACAAAATGTCCAACCACAGATTGAGGAAGGATGTTTGATACTCCTGCAACTGATGGAGGGCTAATATACAACATATACAAAGAGCTCAGGAAGTTATACTCCAGAGAATCAAATATTTATATATAAAAATGGTATACAGAGCCCAACAAAGAATTCTCAGCTGAGAAATTACAAATACCTATGAAGCACAAAAATAAATTATAAATATGACTAGTTATCAGGTAAATTTAAATCTAAACAACCCTGAGAATACACCTTACTTTAATGAGAATGGCTAAGGTCAAAAATCAGGTGACAGAAGATGCTGGCAAGAATGTGGAGAGAAAAGAAAACTTCTTGAGTGTTGGTGGGATTGTAAGCTGGTACAACCACTCTGTAAAACAGTCTGGTGGTTTCGCAGAAAATTGAACATAGTGCTACCTGAAAACCCAGCTATTCCACTCCTAGACATATAGCCCAAAAATGTTCCAACATATGACAAGCACATATGCTCCACCATGTTCTAGCAGCTTTATTTATGATAGACAGAAGCTAAAAAGAACCCAGATGTTTAAAAAAAGAAGAATGGATATAGGATGAATGGTACATTTATAAATTAGAAACAATGACTTTATGAAACACCTAGGCAAATGTATGGGTCGAGATAATATTGTGAGTACCACAGTCACAAAAACACACACATGGAATGCACTCACTGTGAAGCAAATACTAGCCACAGAAAACTTTGAGTACCCCAGAAACATTTGACAGACCTTATGATGTGTAAAGAAGAAAGAAGGCCAAAATGCCAAACCTCAGTCCTGTTTAGTAGAAAGAACAAAACACTTTAGATAGGAAATACAAGGTAAAATAGAGCAATAGGGAATAAAGAAAAATCATTCAGAGTCTTCTTTAAATGAGGATCCACTCCATATGAAGCCACCAATCCCTAGCTCTACTGCTGATGCACAAAGTGCTTAGAAGCAAGAAACATATAGAGATGCCTCCTCTGGGTCTCTGCCAGAGTTAAATGCATACAGCTGAGCACGTTAGCATCTAACCATCAGAGTGAACTTGGTGACCCCAATGAAGGTGCTAAAGAAAAGCCTGAAGGAGCTGAAAGGGGTTGCAAATGCATGGGAAAACAATGTGATCCACAAACCAAACCCTACAAAACCCCCAGGTACTATAACACTGACCATTGAGAACACATTGAGAAAACTATGGTTACAGTTGCATATGTAGCTGAACCTAGCAGTGTCTGGCATTAATTTGAGAAGAGGTCTTTGGTCCAGGGAGAACATGTTTCCCCAATATAAGGAAATGCCAAAACACTGGGGATCAGAGGGTTAGAAGGGAGCAAGGTGGAGGAAGAGCATACCATTATAAATATCAATACAAAGAGTATGTAATAAGAAAGGAAAAGAAGAACCAATAAGAAAGAAGAATTCCCATGTCGGGTCAGGGTCTAGTCATTGGCACTTTGCTACATGTTCCAGTCATCCACCTCTATTCTGAGCAAATAGTGACATACCTTTGAAAACCATCCCTTAGTCAGACTATTAGACTCCACAAGAAACTGACTTTCTCAGATCAAAAAATTGCCCTCTCTCACCAGTGGTCAACTCCAACTCTAAATGTACTGCCCACAGGTGTGGCAGATCAACTCCACAAGGAACAGTATTTTAAAATATTGTATCGACACCTGGCTTCACAAATTTTTTTCTCCTATAGTGCTCAATCATTGTGCTAATCATTGTTGACTTAGACTTGTGTAGCCCCTTCCTCCTTCCCTGGGAATGATAGGACTCACAGGAATATGTTCTTAAGCATTCCATGGCCAAGGCTAGGGGTGGCTCCCACCCTGTCTCTTAAGATGCAAAAGAAATACCGTAAAAACTCTAATTATGGGGCTTAGAATTCCATTTCAAACAACTAAAGGAAAGTCCCACATAAACTGTATATGGATTTTTTATGAACTTCTAAATTCATGCCAATAGCATAAATTAAGCTTGTGATCATTAAATAAATTTATGAAACCACAATAAAATTCACAGACTGTATGGTGATGAAGAAGGAATTACGGAAGCTTCATTCTAACTTAGAAGAAGTAACTTAGAAGACCTACTTAGAAGTAAGGCCAGAGCCTTTCTGAAACCAACACAGATGCTTATAGCCAGCCATCAGACTGAGTACTGGGACCCCATTGGAGAAGTTATGGAATGTCCTAAAAGAGTTGAAGAAGTTTGCAACCCCGTTGTAAGAACAATAATACCAACCAGCCTGACTGTCCAGAGCTCCAAGGGATTAAACCACCCACCAAAGAGCAAATATGGAGGAAGAAACCAAGGTTCCTGCTGCATGTAGCAGAATATGACCTAACTATTGCTTTAAGGGGAAGCCCTTGGTCCAGTATAAACTTGATGACCTTGTGTAGGGAAAACTTAGGGTGGTGAGGTAGAACTCTCATAGAAACAACTTGATGTAGACAGAATGAAGGTTTGTGTAGAGGAAACCAGGAAAGAACATATAGATAAAAGTTAAATGAATAAAATATCCCATAAAAATAAAATTATGAAATTAATTTTTCTCTATATATATATGTCAAAAAAAGAATTTTTGGATGTACTTACGGTTCGCAGTCCTGTACACTCACAATGGCAAGCTGAGGATGAAAAGTCCAAAAGAAATGTAGTTTTGAGTATTGGAACACAGATTGGTACAGCTGGTCTAATCTAGAGGCTGGAAACTGGAACAGCTGGTGCCAGTACCAGTGTAGGGACAGACTTGTGAACAAGCTGAGGACAAGCTGACAAATAGGCACTCTTTCCTGCTTCCATGGACTTATATAGGCCTCCAGCGGAAGGTGTATCCTGGATTAAAGTATGTCTTCCTGTCACGTGTTCTTGGTCACCAACCAATTAACAAAATTCAACCAGTCACTATCTCACATGTGTGTCCATCTTGTGTAGATCTTTTGGCTTTCTAGGTATTTTCAAGTGGACAAAAAAAGGAACCTGTTGGAAATCACAACCTTGACCTCAGAAAAATGTGGTTTTTGTGTCCTAAAACACATTAAAAGTAGGGGACAACATAGTGTATCATGATTTCATTTCAGAAGATATTTATCAGATGGATGAATAACTAAGTTTGACCAAGTGGACTTGCAAATGATCTCTTTCTTTTACTTACCTCCTGCATTTGCCAGGCTTCTCTAGAGGACCAACACTTTCACAGTGTATCTTTCTATATATGTAAGTAGGCAGAGATTTAGTATAATGGCTTACTGGTTGAGGTAGCTCAGCAACCCGTATCAAACAGAGCATAGCTCCAATCACTAGACTACTCCAAATATGATGAGAGTTTCAAGGTTTTATATAAAAACAAGACCAGCAGTTCTGGATTATTTCCCCAACAAACCTGGTTACAAAGTCAGTGTTTGCCTCAAAACTGTCAATGCAGAGGGAAGCAGATATTAAGTTTATGATATGACTCCCAGCATCACCCAATTATGTTCAAGGCCACAGTAGTATTCCAAGTAGATGTTTGTACCCAGCCATTCTAATCAATGCTTTCTATAAAACATTATTCCAGTAGAATTTTGAGGTTGCAGTACAATACAAACTATCCTGCCTTGCAAATGTAAATGTGGTCATGAGATAGCTTGAATAAGGACCTAGCTGTGAGTTGCATCATATCAATCCTGTCTGGTTTTCTGGAGATCACAAATATTTCCCTGGCACTATAGCTTCTTGAGTTCTCTTTGTACCTTTGATACTAGGTTTAAATGGTAGTATGTGCCTTTTATCCCAACTCTCAGAAGACAAATTGGTAGATTTCTAAGTTCTAGGTCAGCCTGGGAATGAGCCAGTTCTACTTTAAAAAAAATATGATATGGTCGAGGAATGATGACACATGCCTTAAATCCCAGAACTCTGTAATTGAGCATTCAGATCCTTCAGTTGAAAATTACACAGAAAAGGCCAAGACAGCTAATATTAAACTGGGAATGACTTAATAGAATAAGGGAGACAAGTACCAGGCCCAGGAAGCAGAATCATTTGGGAGCAATGGCCTTGTACCTCTGGCTCTAGGGACAAGAACCGAAGGGATTGCAGATTCTTGCTAGCTGGAGATAGGATATCAATGGAGATAAGAATAGACCATTTTAATATGAAGAAATATTCTGATAAGTGATTTCTGAGGACATAAAATTGTTGTGTTCCAGAATTAACTGAGTCTGTACCTAGCCCTACAGGGAAATTAATTATTTATAGGTATCACACAGGTGGTAATGATTTTTAAGGCATTTAAGGATCAAGGAGTTTGGATCCAACAATTCCTGCAGAAATTACACAAACACAGATCTCACTCAGCCAAATAGTTACTTTGAATGCACACCCTAATACTGTTCACATCAATGATGCAGCTCATGTTTTTGAATATGCCTATATGATAGAGAGTAGAACAGAGTGACTAGGGAGTGTGAATATTAGCTGTGACCTTGTTGAAGTAGTTGTGGCTTTATTCAAGGTAGTGTTTCACTATCAGTGTGTGCTTTGATGGTCCAATGCTGTGGCTCCACCCAATGCACAATGAGAGGGCTCCCTTGGCTCACTTTGTATCAAGCAGTAGAATGATCATCTCTGCCAACACCATGTCTGTCATGCTACATGATTCCATGCTTCTTACCATGAAGAAATGGACTGAACCTCTCAGACTGTTAACCAGCCCTAATTAAATGTTTGCCTTTACAAGAAATGACTTGTTCATAGTGTCTCTTCAGAGCAATAAAACCTTAACTAAAACTTATAGGTAATAAAATGTCAGAGACTACTGATGGTTGGAATCATATGAAAAATGTGAAAGTATTTGAAATGTCTAAGGGACTATCACAAATGAAGCAGTCTTGAAATAATACCATGGTTTTATAACCATGGTTCAATTTTATACTGTTAAATGAATTAGTAACCTTGAATTTAGTACACAAAATTGTATTGAATTATTGTTCAGAGAGTTTGTGTACTTTGGAGAGGCAAGCTTAGGTAGTATATAAGTGGGTAAACAAAAAGAACATCCAAAAGGGTGATCAATAGAGTCTAGTAATCTGGACTCCTGAGAGCTCTCACCAAAGAGCATGCACAGGCTGATCCAATCCCCATCCCCACGCACATATGTAGCAGACTCTTAGTCTCCACGTGGATCCCCCAACAACTGCATAAGGGACTGTACCTAAAGCTGTTGTGTGACTGGAATCTGTTTCCTTAGAAGGTTACCTTGTCTGACCTCAATGAAAAAGGATGGGCCTAATCCTGATGAGATAAAATTAGATGTGCTAGTGTGGGTGGATTCCCACGGAGCCTTCTCCCCTGTGAGAGGAAAGGGGAGTTGGTGGGAGAGGGACTCTGTAAGGAAGTGACAAAAGAGCAGTGTTTGGGATACAAGTAAATAAATAAAAAAATTAAAAATAAAAAAAAATATAGTGATAATGTATTAAAACAAGGGGTACATAATCACTGTCTTCAGGCAGCAGTAAATGCTCTGGCCAGATGATTTTAGAAATAGAGACAAGAATAAAGGGACCACGGGGAAAACTGATGCTGTTATGCTGGATCAAAAAAATTAGAGTTGATTAAGAAGAGACCAGCTTAGAGTCAGCCTCGAGTGCTACAAAGATCAGAGCTGGAAAAATTGCACAAGCCCTTTGTCATGGCACAGAAGACAATAGGTAAAGCCCAACTAATGACACAAGGAGCTGGGCATAATTTCTTCCCCAGGGTATTTTACTTCCCCTTCTAAGAATGACTGAAGCATCCACATTTAGGTCTTCTTTCTTATCGATGTTCATATGATCTGTGAGATATATATTGGGTCTTCAAAACATTTGGGCTGATATCCCTTTATCAGTGAGTGCATACCATGTGTGTTTTTTTGTGAAGGGGTTACCTCACTCAGGAGGATATTTTCTAGTTCCTTCCATTTGCCTAAGAGTTTCATATAGTCAGTGTTTTGAATAGCTCTGTAGTGCATCATTGAGTAAATGTTCCATGTATTTGTTGTATGCATATCTCTTTTGAAGGACATCTGGGTTCTTTCCAGCTCATGGCTTTTATAAATAAGACTGATATGAATAAATAGGGATCCATCCTGTTATGGTTTACATATACTTGGCCCAGGCAGTGGCACTATGGATTGTGTGGCTTTATTGGAGTAAGTGTGTCATTGTGGAGATGGACTTTGAGACCCTCCTCCTATCTACAAGAGGAGACCAAGTCTGTTCCTATCATCCTTTGGATGAAAATGTAGAACTCTCAACTCCTCAGGCACTTTGCATGCCTGGACTTGCCATGTTCCTGCCTTGATAATGAACTGAATCAATGAATCTACAAAGTAATCCCAACTAAATGTTATCTGTAATACATGCCTTGGTCATGGTGTCTGTTGAAAGCAGTGAAACCTTAAGACAGAAAATGGCACCAGGAGTGGGTTATTGCTTTGAAAGGCCTTATCATTCATTTGTTTGGAAAAATGTGGATTTTGGTATTTTGGATTTAAAGAGTACTTTAATTCTTTAAATGGGGTTTAATAAACTATCCTTGATGGGATACAGAAGACTTTGTTGGTGAGGGTGATCTGAACTGTTCAGACCTGGCCCAAGATCATGTGGTTTATTTCAGTGCAGAATTTCAGTCTGTGGCCTAAACATTGGTTTTCAGGTAGTTGGGTGGAAAAATTCTTAAGCAGTGAAGGAGTTAGAAAATAGGCATGTAGTGATAATGTAATACAACAAAGGGACAGATTCAACCTCCTGCAAGCAGCATAACTCAGCAGCTTTAAGCCTGGGTCTCTGGCTTTATGATCACGGGAATGAGGATATCCGGACAATTGATGCTATTTGTCTGGAGCTAAAAAATTAGGGATGATTAAGAACAGGCCAGCATCACTGTGGTAAAATCTTCTGAAAAGTATTTTTGGAGAGCAGAAAGAATCTGTGTTCCTGAGACATGGAAAGTTGCACCTCACAATGCAGCTATACTTAGTAATATGTAAGAATCCCCCATGTGGTCCTGGTTTTGAAGGGGCCATGAAGAACTCTTGAGGCTTGTTACTATGAGAGGCCATTGAAAGCAAAAGGGATTGTGGAAAATACAGCTTATCAGCTGTAAAAGGTTTCTGGTGGAATTCTTTGAGTCACATAAGTATACTATCATATCATCAACAAATAGTGATAATTTACATCTTGTTTTCTAATTTACATCCATTTGACTGAATTTGAGGTATGATTGCTCCGTTAAGACTTCCAGTACTCCATTACAGAAGAAGAGTAATAGAAGATTGGGCAGACTTGTCGAGTATCTGATTTTAGTGTGATTGCTTCAACGTTCTCCCTATTTAGATTAATATTGGCTGTTCATTTGCTGTATATTGCTTTTACTATCTTTAAGGATCAGCCTAAAGTTCCAGATATTTCCAAACCATTAACATGAAATGGTATTTTATTTTCTCAAGTTACATCTAAGCATCTAAAGAGATCTTTATATGGTTTATTTATTTGATTTTGTTTTTGGTTGATTACTTTGATGGATTTTCATATATTGAACTCTCCCTGTATCCCTGGGATGAACTTTACTTGATCATGGTAAAGGATCATATGTTGTGTTCTAGTATTCTTTTTACAAGAATTCGATTGAATATTTTCACTGCTGTTCATGATGGAATATTTTCTGACACTTTCTTTCTTTCTTTGTAGGGTCTCTGTGTTATTTAAGCATTAGAGTAATTTTGGCTTCAAAGAATGATTTGTGTAGTGTTCCTTCTCTTTCTATTTCTTGAAATAGTGTCGACAGTATTGGTATCAGTTCTTCTCTGAATGTCTGATAAAATATGCCACTGAAACCATTGGCTTTTCCCCCCCTTGGGATCAGAGGCTTTTGATGAGTTCTTGTTTTTATATAGGGATTATGGGACTGTTGCGATGATTTACTTGATGTAGATTTAAATTTGATCTTTGGTAATACGGAGAATATGAGACATTTTCTCAACATTTTCTGTTTGGTTGAATATACACTTTTGTTGCAGGATCTGATGATTTGTTTTTACTTTCTTAAGTTTCTGTTGTTATATCTTCATTTTCTTTTCTGAGTTTGTTAATTAAGATAGTCTCTGTGTCCTCTAGTTAGTCTGGCTCAGGTTTCATCAATCTTTTTTGATTTTATCAAAGACCTAGCTCCTGGTTTTGTTGATTTTTTGTATAGTTCCTTTTTGTTTCTACTTTGTTGATTTCATCTCTGATTTTCAAAGTTTCCTGCTGTCTATTTCTCTTAGATGTATCTTCTTCTTTTTGTTCTATAAGGTTTAGTTCTTCTGTCAAGCTGGTTGTGTATGCTCTCTGCAGTTTCTTTTGGAATAAATCCAAGCAATGAGTTTTCTTCTTAGTACTGCTTTCATTGCATCCCATAGTTTCAGTTTGGTGTGCTCTCGTTTTCATTAAATTTTGAAAATCCTTAAGATTTTATTTATTTCTTCCTTGAACATGGTATTGTTGACTAGGGCATTGTTCATGTGTATGTGGTCTTTTTCATTTGTTTTTGTTTTTGAAGAGGAGCCTTCTTCCATGGTTATTTGAAAGGGTGCATGGAACCATGTCATTTTTTTTTTTTTTTTTTTTTTTTACTAAATGTAGGTGCTCTTGTATTTGGAGCACAGTTCTTCACCTTGATAGAACTTTCCCTCTGATTAGTCAATATTGTCCTTCCTTAACAATGTTGGTAACTTTTGGTTGAAAATTGATCTTATTTGCTATTAGAATAGCCACTCTAGATTGTTTCTTAGTACCATTTTTCCTTTAAATTTCTTCCTAACCTTTTACTCTGAGGTACTATTTGTGTTTGTTCCTGAGAGAAGTTTCCGGTATGCAGCAAAATTTTGGACTCGGATTGTGTATACATTCTGATAATCTATGTCTCTTTATTGGGGAAATGAATCCAATGATGCTAAGAGATATCAAAGAACCATTATTGGTCTCTATTATTTTTATTGTTAGAAGTAGAATTATGTTTGTGTGGTTTTCTTCTTTAGGGTTTTCACAAGTGATAGAAAAACACAAGGATTTGGGGGACTCTGAGACTTTTGCAAAAAGCCTCATTTGTATAATGTAAGACACTAAAAACATAGAAATGGTTAAAGTCAAACTCATAGACTTTCCAGTAATTCCTAAGCTCTGAGACTCAGCCTGTGCCTGACAAATAAAAAAATTGGCCTGGAATAAATCTCAAAAAAGCCAGAATATACTGACTGATTGATACCTATCTAGAAAGACCTTCATAGATTCCTGATGCATGGCATATTCAGTTCATGCTATAATAACACAATTCTGAGAAACAAAACAAGGACACAACTCTTAAAAATTTGGAATGTATAAACAAAGTTCTAAACATGTAAAAGCACAGATTTAGTGGACAGGTTAAGCTATACAGTCCAAGCTGAGTATACCTCTTTTGCTATACTTTCTTTGTTTTGAATATTTGGTATTTTGACTATTTTATGTCAGAGGGAATTTTATTTATCTGGTGTAATCTATTTGGAGTTCTGTAGATTTCTTGTGTGTTCATGGTCATCCCTCCCTTTAGGTTAGTGAATTAGCCTCTAAAATTTTGTTCAAGATATTTAGTGACACTTTTATTTGAGAGTCTTTATTTTCTTCTACTACTATTATACTTTTGTGACTCTTCTCATTGAGTCCTGGAATTACTAGATGCTTTAGGATAATGCTTTTAGATTTTTGCATTATCTCTGACTGATGTGCCAATGTTTACTCTGGTATCTTTTGCCCCTGAGAAACTCTCTTCCATCTCTTGCATTCCGTTGGTAATGCTTGTGTCTATGACTTCTAATCTCTTTCTGAGGTTTTCTATCTCCAGGGTTGTTTCTTTTTGTGATTATTTTTTTCTATTTTTGTTTCTAATTCCTTCACCTGTGTGGTTGTATTTTTCTGTAGCTCTTTAACTGATTTTCTGTTGCCTCTTTAAGGTCTTATACGTGTTTAATGGTTCTCATGTGTTTCTTCAACTTGTTTACTGGTTCTCATGTAATTAATGTGCCTCTGGAAGACCTTCATCATCCTTATCATGCAGTTTGTTTTTATGTCCAAATCTTGCTTTTCTGGTGTGTTGGGCTGTCTCTTCCTTGTTTCTGTCATTTTCAGGTTGTGTTTGATTCCCTTGCTTAGTTACTAGCACTACACTCTTAACATCTTGTTATCTGTGATGCCAGGTTTTCTTATTGTCTCTGAATTGTGT
This sequence comes from Micromys minutus, assembly GCF_963924665.1. Lineage (NCBI taxonomy): Eukaryota > Metazoa > Chordata > Mammalia > Rodentia > Muridae > Micromys > Micromys minutus. The sequence continues at coordinate 109,491,782 of NC_137970.1, read as the reverse complement.
GTGTGTGTGTGTGTGTGTGTGTGAATGTGAGTGGTCCCTTCAAACTACACCACATTAGAGAGGTAATCAAAATTTTGAAGCACAAAATGTATATAGTCCTATTGAACCAACTGATATCAGTACACATTGATTTGTTTTCATTACATTTTGTATATATCAACTAATCAGTAATATTTATGAGTGACAAATTTATTTTCAAGCTTTTTTTGTATACTTTTTACATGTTTGTTTGTCCTTAAGTATATGTATATGCTCTCTAGACACCAGAACATGTTAGATTGCCTCTAAATAATTGTATTACAATTTTAATGGAAATTATTTTGAATCTGTAAATTGCTTTTGTTAAGATAGTTAATTAACTATGTTAATCCTGCTCAGTCCGGATCATGGTAGATCTTTGCATCTTCTGATATCTTCCCCAGTTTCTTCATAGACATGAAGTTCCTGTTATATAGGTCTTTGACTTGCTGGGTTAAAGTCATATGAGGAATTTTTTTTAGGATTTTTGGGTATTATAAGAGAATTATCACCTTAAATTCTGTCTCAGCATATCATTTGCACAAATCAGGCCTACTGATTTTTATTTTATTAATTTTTTGTGCAAGCATCTAGCTGAATGAGTTCATCAGCTGTGGAAGTTTTCTGGTAGAACTTGGCGGTCTGCTATTTATACATTCAAGTCATCTGTGAACAATAATACTGTGCCTACTTTGTTCCAAATTGAATCCCTTAGATATTCTCATGTTGTCTTACTGCCCTTGTTGGAACGTCAAGTTTGTCTTGCCTACATATTGTGCAGAGATAAAGATGGAACAGACAGTGAGGAAACAGCCCTCCAATGATTATCCCAAAGAGAGATACATTTCATGGGAGGGAGTCCACACTAGACCATATTAATGATACTTGGCTAGTCTTCTATGCTTGCATGTAGGAACCTAGCATTATTGTCTCCTGAGTCTTCATCCAGTAGAGTATAGAAACAGACTGACAAACATCATGTGGAGCCCAGGAAGCATTCTGGAAGTTAAACAGGGGCTATCTCAATCTCTGTTCATTGATATTGGTACTCTTTTCTTCTTTTTGGCCTCCCTGGTTAGGCCTCAGCAGGAGAGGATATGACTAGACCTGCTGGGAATAGATGATCCAGGTTGGGGTGATACCCAGTGGACTCTCTTTCATTGAGGAGATAAGGAGGTTGTAATTAACATAAGGGTGAGAACCAATACAACAAAATAGCATGTGTTCCATGTTTTAAATGTTTTTCAGTATTGCAATAAAAAACACTCACTACCTTAGCTATCATATTTCCTGGGGAGACATAATATTCATAATATTCATGCCTACTAATATCAGATAAGACTCATGGTATATATATACATATATATACATATACATATACATATACATATACATATACATATATATATATATATATATATATATGTGTGTGTGTGTGTTTGTGTGTGTGTGTGTGTGTTTGTGTGTGTGTGTGTGTGTGTGTGAAGAGCTAGAAAGAGAGAGATTGAGAGATAGAGAAAGAGGGAGGTATGTAGGAAGGGAGGTAGGGAGGGAGGGACCGAGGTAGGTAGGGAGGAGGTGGGGAGAGAGAGAACTAAATTCCAACTTGGGAAATCAGTAAGTTTTATGGAGGTTATTTTCACAAAAGCAGATGAGGTGTTACAGGGGCAAAAATTACACAAAAGCAGCTTTATCTCCAATGTCCACTTCATCATTGGTGACAATTCACTAGAGGTAGAAACCTGAAGAAAATTGACAGCACAACAATTGTATAGTGCCTTTTTCAAGTGACTAAGCTAATATCAACCTCTCCCAGGCATGTAGGTTTGGGCTGCAAAGGAAGAGTGGCATAATGGATATAATGGGTGTTTTGTGCTTATTCAGGGACTTCATGGATGTATTATTAGTCGTTTCCCTTCCTACCTAATATTCCTGAAGATTACTGAATGATGGAATGTTTTAGTCTCAGAGGAAACCACTGACCTTGGCAGCTCAAAACCAGTATGTCTTACTCTCTTGGTTGTATCAGAAATCTACCATAGTATCTGAATTTATATTACCTCATTCTGATTTTCTTATGTTAAAACTGTAAGTAATTATTCTACATGTTGTGAAAGCCTCTTACATATTTATTGGCCTAGTAAATGAATATGTTCCCTTCAACTTGTGTTTCATTTATAAATTTATAAAGCAGTTTATAAATAGTGAGTATAAATCACGTTAGAAGAAATTTTATACAAGATAGTTCATAACACTTGAGCATCTAAAATAATAGACCCAGAAGTTAAACCAAGATTTTGGTATAGTACCATATCCTAACATATGCTCTACAACTCTTTTAGGAACGAGAGACATTTCTATGATGATGTCAAAATGGGGACTGATTGTTCTATAAAAAAATATCATGAAAATTTATTCCTGTGACTGATGGATACCATAGAGGAGCAAAAGAAGTGGCTAAAATATAGTGCAAAGATCATATTGTCAACCTATTGTATGTCCAAGAAAATATGAGAAAAATAAGAACTGTCATTATTCTAAATTTTTACATCGCTAGAAATCCAACATCATGATATATGTATAGGTGGAGTAGACACTAATGTGTATGAATGAGACAGAATTTGTGCAGTAGTGACTAGGGTTGAAATAAGAAGAGTTGAGACAGGAATATGTGAAAAAAGTCTATTGTAAAGGAGAGTTACTTTATATTCAAGGACTTGCAGATTGTGTTACTGTTAAAACAATCTTTTCTAGAAAGGCTGGGTCATTACAAAGACAAACCTAGATGCACAACAAATATTTATTAGAAAGGCCAATAAATCACACAATTTTAAAGTATCAAAAAAAGTCACAGAGTTTAAAAACTAGTGATTTTACTCATTTTATTTGAGATGCAATTCATGAAAACAAGGTTGAGGGAGGAGGAAAGGGGAGTAAAGGGGAGGATATAAGGTAAGAAATGTAAATGTTCAGAATAACCAATAAAATTTTAAAAATGTCAAACATAACAAATTTTTTTTCTCAAAAAATTTTATTAAATTGCAAAGCAGAACTTGAACACAAATTTAAATATCAGTAACAAGGTCACAAAACGGTTGCAAAATGTCTGTAATGGGAGGATTATATATCCTTATAACTAAGTCAACCATCCATGCCTACATTAGTACATTAGATAAATCTACAAGTCAGCAGCCCATCGAAGAACTAGAAGTTCCATTATTGGATATTTCCTGTTACAAAAACTTGCTAATATTTTGCATATCAGCTCTTTATCAGATAGAAACTACAAACTAAACTTTTAAAATTTGTTAAAGAATGACTTAAATACTGTAACTAATTTGGTTTCAAAAACTCTGGGTATATAACTGAGATAAAACACTAAAAATTATACTTATCGCATTGACAAAACTCTTTTATATTTACGATTTTGGTATTAATATACTCTCAATTAAATATCCAAAAGTCCATCTCATCATACAAATAAACTTTGAGACCAACCTTTCAGTCGTCTCACAATCCACTCACATTAGACTAAATTCACTTTCATTCATGTCCCAAATTTGTACCTGTGGGGTACATGTAGCACACATTTAAAGGGAAAATATAGGGAGTTGGTTATTCCTTTTTATCCAGTTTTCATTGCTATTTCTATCTTTCCTCAAGTCTTTTTTCTTTTCCTTTTTTTCTACTTCTCACACACCAGCATCTCTATCTTTACAACACCAAATGGAATATTTCATGTAATAGAGAGATTTTGTTTAATATTTACTCCATTTTAAATTTATTTTCTAAATAAACACAGATAGAAGAACAAATGTTAAGCATTTTTACATAAATGTATAAGAATACATTTTAGTAAGTGCTTTGCTTTTTTTTAAGGTTTGATATTCTGCATTAAGGTCTTAATAGTTACAATGAGCAAAAAGTACATGTAAATCAGGATGTAACCCAGAAGTAGTCAAAGTTTTCTTGGTGTGTGAGGATTGAGTATAATGTTTTATTTTTTATTTCTTGAATTTCACAGTCTGTGAGTATTTTCTGGGGTAGGCTGGGTTTTCTGGGGTTAGTATCCCATTATCAATGACTGCATATTATGTCTGTTCTTTTGTGACTGGGTTATCTCACTCAGGATGCTATTCTCTAGATGCAACCATTTTCTTAAGAATTTGGTTAAGTCATTGTTTCTGATAGCTGAGTAGTACTTCATTGATTAAATGTACCACATTTTTTGTATCCATTTATCTACTGAAGGGCATCTGGGTTCTTTCCAGCTTCTGGCTAACATAAATAGTGCTGCTATGAACATTGTGGTGCATGCGTCTTTGTTGTATATTGGAGTGCCACTGGGGTATATGCATAGAAGTGGAATAGCTGGATTTTCAGGTAGTACTATGTCCAGTTTTCTGAGGAATCGCCTGACAGATTTCCAGAGTTGTATTTTAATTTTACAACCCCACCAACAGTGGAAAAGTGTTCCTCTTTCTGCACAGCCTCTCCTGCATCTGTTGTCATCTGACATTTGGATCTTGGCCAATCTGACTGGTGTGATGTGGAATCACAGGGTTGTTATGATTTGCATTTGCCTGATGGCTATGGATGTCCAGCACTTCCTAGATGTTTCTCAGTTATTGGATTTTCCTCAATTGAGAACATTTTGTTTAGCTCTGTACAGCATTTTTAATAGGGTTGTTGGATTATCTGGTGTCTAGCTTTTTCTGTTCTTTGTATACCTTGGATATTAGCTCTCTATCAGATGTGGAGTTGGTTATGATCTTTTCCCATTCTGTTGGCTGCAGTTTTGTTTCTTGACACTGTCCTAAGCCTTACAGAAACTTGCAATCTCATTAAGTTTCATTTGTTAATCTTTGACCTTAGAGCAGGGGCCATTGGTGTTTTGTTCAGAAAATTATTTTCCTATGCCTAAGTATTCTAAGTTTTTACCTATTTTCTCATCTAATAGTTTCAGTGTATCTGGTTTAATGTGGATATATTTGATCCACTTACACTTAAGCTTTGTACAAGGAGATAAGAAAGGGTCTATTTTCATTCTTCTGCATGCTGAGTGCCAGTTGGACCAATACAATTTGTTGAATAAGCTGTCATTTTTCCATTGAATATTTACAGGTCCTTGGTCAAAAATCAGGTGACCCTATATATGGGGCCTCATTACGGGGTCTTCTATTCTATTCCATTGATCCATGTGCCTATTTCTGTACCAGTCCCACACAGTTTTCATCAGAATTGCCTTGTATTATAGCTTGAGGTCAGGGATAGTGATTCTTGCAGATGTTTTCTTGTTTTTGAGGATGGTTTTCGCTTTTCTAAGTCTTTTGTTATTCCAGGTGAAATCGCTCATTTCTCTTTCCAACTCAATGAAGAACTACATTAGAATTTTGATAGGGATATCATTGAATCTGTAGATTGCTTTCGGTAAGATGGTCATTTTTAGAATGTTGATCCTTCCATTCCATGAGCATGGGAGATCTTTCCATTTTCTGAGACTTTCCTTGATATCCTTCTTTAGAGGTTTGAAGTTCTTGTCATACAGGTCCTTCACTTACTTAGTTGGAGGCACACCAAGGTATTTCTTCATTTTTGTGACTATTGTAGGGGATATCTTATTCCTAATTTCTTTCTCCACATGTTTGTCCTTTAAATACAGGAAGGCTACTGATTTGTTTGAAGTAATTTAATATCCAGCCACTTTGCTGAATGTTATATAAGAAATTGGCTAAAGATTCTTCTTCAATTTTCAAAAATATCTGTAATTTTAATATAAAGTCTCTTCATGTGCACATTTTCATAGACTAATATATACATATAACGTTAGTTCAGAGATGCTCCTGTTAAGCTTTAGTATTTTCTAGATCTGACATTGTCTTTATAAATACTTAGCTAAGCAAACAAAGATACTCTAACTTTTGGATCATATCCAAGATTATGTAGAAAGAACAAAAGCAGCAATCCATCGAAGACAGTGAGGTGAGCACTTTACTATCGTTTGCTTTTCGTTTTAGATGTTTGAAAAACACTGGAAGCAGACAAGAGGTTATCTGTATATTGTCCAAGAACTTGATTTTCTGATTTTAGCTTCAGGTTTACTTCCTCAACTGCATCTACTCTTGCAGAAAGATTTTCAAGTTTGTGTTGTAGTTCAAACTCCTGATTGAGAAGTGGAGTCTTTCTTCCAGTTCCACCTGATTTTCAGCATAAACTGTGTCCATATCAGCATTCATCATCTTGGGAACATACATTGAGCTCTTGAAAACAAACTCCTTAGTGATGGGTCTTGCATCTGCAGCACATGGAGGACGTGGGATAGGTAGCCAACTTACATTATATTAAAGAGGAAAAGTTCAGTATAGAGTGTATGGAACTTAGATTTAAAAATCTGGTATTGAAAAGGGATCAGTTGAGATTTCCCTATGCAAATAAATAGATGTGAGGATCACATGGTCCACTTTCAAATTCTAAATGTTAGTTTCTTTGTTCATTTGTTTGTATTCTTCAGGCAACAGTAAAATCTACTTGTTGACAGAGGTGTCCATAGAAACAATAAACCAATTTCAGGGAAGATATTTTTTGAACAGACAGTTTGTACTGGTGAATGATGCTTGGGAGTGAGACTTCAGATGCTGCTTGAGGTAACAGGTTCTGGAATAGCTTTTGTTGCAGAGGGGACAAGCATGGGGCCTCTCACCACTGTGCTTTTTTATGTGTCTGTTTAGATCTGTTGAACGGTAGAAGGTCCATTTGCAGCCAGGCACATTGCACTCATAACTGCTCTTTCCAGTGTGTTTCTTCATGTGGTCTTTGAGTTGGTGAGCCTTTGTGTAAGATTTCCCACAATTTGGGTAGGAACATGAGTAGCGCTTCAAAGGTTGAGGGTTGATTGGAGAGACAGGGCTCAGTGTCTGCAAGTCTGCATTCAACTCTGGACCATTTCCTTGAACCAAATCAGAAGATGAAGAGCTTGCCTGAGGTTGCCTTTGAAAAGAAGGGTAACTTGAAGGATTTGAGGATTCACCTACATATTGGGCTTGGTTACTCAGTAAAGTCACATGATGATTAAGGCTTTGCACAGCATTGGGTGTTCCATTGCTACTTGGGTAGACATTAGGATCAAGAGAGGTTCTCAAATGATCCAAGGAGAATGACTCTTCAGAACTTGGACTTCTCTCTGGATGCCAAGCTAAGTGTTCTTGTATAGGACATGAAGTCACCTGAGGATCAAGTCTTTCTTCCACATCAGGTGTTCCATACAAGAGGTTAATCTTTGTAATGGTGGAAACAGAATCTGGTGTGATTAATTTTTTGCAATGCTACAATCTGTTGTGTCATTTTGGTATGGGATCCCATCCATTTTCTCAAATACTATAGACAAATGCTAAGAGAGGGTTTCACTCTCAGCACACTGACAATAGGACCCAGTTACCTAGAATTGTATCCACATAGTTCATGGATCCTGGATAGATCCTGATGGTGGTAATGTTTGATGAAATGAGACAAAAATCTTATTTTAAATTTTAAAAGCAAATAGTAAAAACAAATGTTTAAGAAAGGAAGATGGAATGAAAGGCAGAAAAAAACAAGAAAAGAAATAATACAAATGGAGAAATCACATCATCATCATGAGACACAACATGTAGTATTGGAACAAAAGTGAAGTTGTTTGGATGGATAGTTGCACTCTGAAAATTAATAAAAAAAAAGCTGTAAGATAGGAGATCAAAATTGCTTGCACCTTTTCACCAATTAGAAACCACTTGAAAAAAATACACTCTGGATTGGTGAAGGCATCATTCCCTAGGTATCACTTATTAAACACATACAAGGTGTCCAGATCAACATCCAGCCTCTCTTCTATCCCAGAGAAGTGGGAAATCATTCCTCCCATGAAGATTTACAGGAAGTTACAGGACAACTCATTTTTACAGAAGACATTTATACTTCAATCTGGTCTCATAATCTTTATCTTTTGTCTCTAACTCTTGATTGCAGAAATTAAAAATACTTGCCATAATATAGGCCAAGGATTCTCTTTCTTTGTATTGCCATAAAGCATAGCTGCAGGCTACTTCCTAATTAATACCATACCACATAACATATTCAGTTTTTAAATAATTTATATTTTGATATTTATGATTTTCAACTAACAACATCTACAACAACAACAATTAGAATACTATGGTAAGACAATAAAATCAATCACAACAATCTTAACTATCTCTTAAGATCAATGCCCTTGCCATTCAGCTGTATAAGGAAGAATTTTTAGAAACAAAGTGGAGAAGATCTTAAAACATATTGTCACAGGGGAAAGTTTTCTCAACAGAAAACAAATAGATTATACTCTAAGATCAAGAATCAACAATTGGGTCCTCATAAAATTGGAAAGTTTCTGAAGGCTAAGCATATTATCAAGAAGACAAAATGTCCAACAACAGATTGAGGAAGGATGATTGATATTCCTGCAACTGATGGAGGGCTAATATACAACATATACAAAGAGCTCAGGAAGTTATACTCCAGAGAATCAAATATTTATATATAAAAATGGTATACAGAGCCCAACAAAGAATTCTCAGCTGAGAAATTCCAAATACCTATGAAGCACAAAAATAAATTATAAATATGACTAGTTATCAGGTAAATTTAAATCTAAACAACCCTGAGAATACACCTTACTTTAATGAGAATGGCTAAGGTCAAAAATCAGGTGACAGAAGATGCTGGCAAGAATGTGGAGAGAAAAGAAAACTTCTTGAGTGTTGGTGGGATTGTAAGCTGGTACAACCACTCTGTAAAACAGTCTGGTGGTTTCGCAGAAAATTGAACATAGTGCTACCTGAAAACCCAGCTATTCCACTCGTAGACATATAGCCCAAAGATGTTCCAACATATGACAAGCACACATTCTCAACCATGTTCTAGCAGCCTTATTTATGATAGCCAGAAGCTAAAAAGAACCCAGATGTTTAAAAAAAGAAGAATGAATAAAGGATGAATGGTACATTTATAAATTAGAAACAATGACTTTATGAAACACCTAGGCAAACGTATGGGTCGAGATAATATCGTGAGTACCCCACTCACAAAAACACACACATGGAATGTACTCACTGTGAAGCAAATACTAGCCACAGAAAACTTTGAGTACCCCAGAAACAATTGACAGACCTTATGATGTGCAAAGAAGAAGGAAGGCCAAAATGCCAAACCTCAGTCCTGTTTAGTAGAAAGAACAAAACAGTTTGGATAGGAAATTCAAGGTAAAATAGAGGAATAGGGAATAAAGAAAAATCATTCAGAGTCTTCTTTAAATGGGGATCCACCCCATATGAAGCCACCAATCCCTAGCTCTATTGCTGATGCACAAAGTGCTTAGAAGCAAGAAACATATAGAGATGCCTCCTCTGGGTCTTTGCCAGAGTTAAATGCATACAGCTGAGCACGTTAGCATCTAACCATCAGAGTGAACATGGGGACCCCAATGAAGGTGCTAAAGAAAAGCCTGAAAGAGCTGAAAGGTGTTGCAACTGCACGGGAAAACAATGTGATCAACCAACCAAACCCTACAAATCCCCCAGGTACTATAACACTGACCATTGAGAACACATTGAGAAAACTATGGTTACAGTTGCATATGTAGCTGAACCTAGCAGTGTCTGGCATTAATTTGAGAAGAGGTCTTTGGTCCAGAGAGAACATGTTTCCCCAATATAAGGAAATGCCAAACCACTGGGGTTCAGAGGGTTGGAAGGGAGCAAGGTGGAGGAAGAGCATACCATTATAAATATCAATACTAAGAGTATGTAATAAGAAAGGAAAAGAAGAACCAATAAGAAAGAAGAATTCCCATGTCGGGTCAGGGTCTAGTCATTGGCACTTTGCTACATGTTCCAGTCATCCACTTCTATTCTGAGCAAATAATGACATATCTTTGAAAACCATCCCTTAGTCAGACTATTAGACTCCACAAGAAACTGACTTTCTCAGATCAAAAAATTGCCCTCTCTCACTAGTGGTCAACTCCAACTCTAAATGTACTGCCCACAGGTGTGGCAGATCAACTCCACAAGGAACAGTATTTAAAATGTTGTATGGACACCTGGCTTCACAAATTTTTTTCTCCTATAGTGCTCAAGCATTGTGCTAATCATTGTTGACTTAGACTTGTGTAGCCTCTTCCTCCTTCCCTGGGAATGATAGGACTCACAGGAATATGTTCTTAAGCATTCCATGGCCAAGGCTAGGGGTGGCTCCCACCCTGTCTCTTAAGATGCAACAGAAATACCGTAAAAATACTAATTATGGGGCTTAGAATTCCATTACAAACAATTAAAGGAAAATCCCACATAAACTGTAAATGGATTTTTTATGAACTTCTAAATTCATGCCTATAGAATAAGTTAAGCTTGTGATCATTAAATAAATTTATGAAACCACAATAAAATTCACAGACCGTATGGTGATGAAGAAGGAATTACGGAAGCTTCATTCTAACTTAGAAGAAGGAACTTAGAAGACCTACTTAGAAGTAAGGCCAGAGCCTTTCTGAAACCAACACAGATGCTTATAGCCAGCCATCAGACTGAGTACTGGGACCCCATTGGAGGAGTTACGGAATGTCCTAAAAGAGTTGAAGAAGTTTGCAACCCCGTTGTAAGAACAATAATACCAACCAGCCTGACTGTCCAGAGCTCCAAGGGAATAAACCACCCACTAAAGAGCAAATATGGAGGAAGAAACCAAGGTTCCTGCTGCATGTAGCAGAACATGACCTTACTATTGATTTAAGGGGAAGCCCTTGGTCCAGTATAGACTCGATGACCTTGTGTAGGGAAACCTTAGGGTGGTGAGGTAGAACTCTCATAGAAACAACTTGATGTAGACGGAATGAAGGTTTGTGTAGAGAAAACCAGGAAAGAACATATAGATGAAAGTTAAATGAATAAAATATCCCATAAAAATAAAATTATGAAATTATTTTTTCTCTATATATATGTCAAAAAAAGAATTTTTGGATGTACTTACGGTTCACAGTCCTGTACACTCACAATGGCAAGCTGAGGATGAAAAGTCCAAAAGAATTGTAGTTTTGAGTATTGGAACACAGATTGGTACAGCTGGTCTAATCTAGAGGCTGGAAACTGGAACAGCTGGTGCCAGTACCAGTGTATGGACAGACTTTGAACAAGCTGAGGACAAGCTGAAAAATAGGCACTCCTTCCTGCTTCCCTGGACTTATATAGGCCTCCAGCCGAAGGTTTATCCTGGATTAAAGTGTGTCTTCCTGTCACGTGTTCTTGGTCACCAACCAATTAACAAAATTCAACCAGTCACTATCTCACACGTGTGTCCATCTTGTGTAGCTCTTTTGGCTTTCTAGGTATTTTCAAGTGGACAAAAACGGGAATCTTGTTGGAAATCACAACCTTGACCTCAGAAAAATGTGGTTTTTGTGTCCTAAAACACATTAAAAGTAGGGGACAACATAGTGTATCATGATTTCATTTCAGAAGATATTTATCAGATGGATGAATACCTAAGTTTGACCAAGTGGACTTGCAAATGATCTCTTTCTTTTACTTACCTCCTGCATTTGCCAGGCTTCTCTAGAGGACCAAAACTTTCACAGTGAATCTTTCTATATATGTAAGTAGGTAGAGATTTAGTGTAATGGCTTACTGGTTGAGGTAGCTCAGCAACCCGTATCAAACAGAGCATAGCTCCAATCACTAGACTACTCCAAATATGATGAGAGTTTCAAGGTTTTATATAAAAACAAGACCAGCAGTTCTGGATTATTTCCCCAACAAACCTGGTTACAAAGTCAGTGTTTGCCTCAAAACTGTCAATGCAGAGTGAAACAGATATTAAGTTTATGATATGACTCCCAGCATCACCCAATTATGTTAAAGGCCACAGTAGTATTCCAAGTAGATGTTTGTACCCATCCATTCTAATCGATGCTTTCTATAAAACATTATTCCAGTAGATATTTGGGGTTGCAGTACAATACAAACTATCCTGCCTTACAATTGTAAATGTGGTCATGAGATAGCTTGAATAAGGACCTAGCTGTGAGTTGCATCATATCAATCCTGTCTGGTTTTCGGGAGATCACAAATATTTCCCTGGCACTATAGCTTCTTGAGTTCTCTTTGTACCTTTGATACTAGGTCCAAATGGTAGTATGTGCCTTTTATCCCAACTCTCAGAAGACAAATTGTTAGATATCTAAGTTCTAGGTCAGCCTGGGAATGAGCCAGTTCTACTTTAAAAAAAAAATATGATATGGTCGAGGAATGATGACACATGCCTTAAATCCCAGAACTCTGTAATTGAGCATTTAGATCCTTCAGGTGAAAATTACACAGAAAAGGCCAAGACAACTAATATTAAACAAGGAATGACTTAATAGAATAAGGGAGACAAGTACCAGGCCCAGGAAGCAGAATCATTTTGGAGCAATGGCCTTGTACCTCTGGCTTTAGAGTCAAGGATTGAAGGGATTGCAGATTCTGGCTAGCTGGAGATAGGATATCAATGGAGATAAGAATAGACCATTTTACTATGAAGAAATATTCTGATAAATGATTTCTGAGGACATAAAATTGTTGTGTTCCAGAATTAACTGAGTCTGTACCTAGCCCTACAGGGAAATTAATTATTTATAGGTATCACACAGGTGGTAATGATTTTTAAGGCATTTAAAGATCAAGGAGTTTGGATCCAACAATTCCTGCAGAAATTACACAAACACAGATCTCACTCAGCCAAATAGTTACTTTGAATACACACCCTAATACTATTCATATCAATGATGCAGCTCATATTTTTGAATATGCCTATATGATAGAGAGTAGAATAGAGTGACTCGGGAGTGTGAATATTAGCTGTGACCTTGTTGAAGTAGTTGTTGCTTTATTCAAGGTAGTGTTTCACTATCAGTGTGTGCTTTGATGATCCAATGCTGTGGCTCCACCCAATGCAGAATGAGAGGGCTCCCTTGGCTCCCTTTGTATCAAGCAGTAGAATAATCATCTCCGCCAACACCATGTCTGTCATGCTACATGATCCCATGCTTCTTACCATGAAGAAATGGACTGAACCTCTCAGACTGTTAACCAGCCCTAATTAAATGTTTGCCTTTACAAGAAATGACTTGTTCATAGTGTCTCTTCAGAGCAAAAAAACCTTAACTAAAACTTATAGGTAATAAAATGTCAGAGACTACTGAAGGTTGGAATCATATGAAAAATGTGAAAGTATTTGAAATGTCTAAGGGACTATCTCAAATAAAGCAGTCTTGAAATAATACCATGGTTTTATAAACATGGTTCAATTTTATACTGTTAAATGAATTAGTAACCTTGAATTTAGTACACAAAATTGTATTGAATTATTGTTCAGAGAATATGTGTACTTTGGAGAGGCAAGCTTAGGTAGTATATAAATGGGTAAACAAAAAGAACGTCCAAAAGGGAAAAGGAACTCCACAGGACGACCAATAGAGTCTACTAATCTGGACTCCTGAGAGCTCTCACCAAAGAGCATGCACAGGCTGATCCAATCCCCATCCCCACGCACATATGTAGCAGATTCTTAGTCTCCACCTGGATCCCCCAACAACTGCATAAGGGACTGTACCTAAAGCTGTTGTCTGACTAGAATCTGTTTCCTTAGAAGGTTACCTTGTCTGACCTCAATTAAAAAGGATGGGCCTAATCCTGATGAGATTAGATTAGATGTACTAGTGTGGGTGGATTCCCACGGAGCCTTCCCCCCTGTAAGAGGAAAGGGGAGATGGTGGGAGAGGGACTCTGTATTGAAGTGACTTATGAGCAGTGTTTGGGATACAAGTAAATAAATAAAAAAATTAAAAATAAAAAAAATATACTCTCATGCTCATCATTGAGCCTATATTCTTCTGCCTGACATCTTGTTTCTCTCCCTCTCACCTAGATTCCAGGGTTCCTCCCCTTCTTATCTCATCTGTTTCCCACGTCCTTCTAACAATGGCTTTTATCTTTCTCTAGCGTACAATCTGCTCCTTGAGCATTCCATCTCAGCAAGCTTCAGCTTTCTCTGAGCTTACTACCCTTTACTGTGAGATGCCCCTCAGATTCCCACTCCTTACTAGCCTCCACTTACCCCACCAGCCCAGCCTGGTGACTGTATTTCTAACCTCCTCCCTGTCTTCTACACTCCCCAATAGCTTTATGTCTTCATGTAGCCTGACATTAACAACCCAAGCCTACTGTTCTCAGCCTCACATGTTCTCCCTGAGTTTCTCACCTCTTGCTGACATTCAGCCTTTCCTCTCCAGACTCCTGCCTTGTCTCTAGGCTTATGTCCTCTTTTGCTGGTAACCTAAGAGACTCTGAATCTCCAACCTTCTTTTTGAAGCATGTATCACTGCAGTCTTTTGATGGCAAGGAAGAAAATCAAGAGCCCTTAAACTACCTATAATCCACCCACTCTTCTCCACAAAAGCCCAAGTCCTAAACACAGTTCAACGTTCCAGAAAGCTGTGGTATAAGAAAACATATAAATGGACCTCAAATGGATTGTGCTTAGACTAAATATGAATATTGTAGTATATCTTTGTTTGTATCAGTATATGTTGATATGAAGACAATCCTCAGTAGCTCTACTTAATATAATTTGGGAATGTTTAAATAAATCTTATGCAGTGAGTGACATACAGAGGTTGCTAAGGGATTTTAGACAGTCACAATTAAATGGAAATAGTTACTTTCATTTGATATTATATTATATTATTTGAATAATTTATTTCCTTACTCCTTTATTTATTTGTTTACAGTTGCACTAGCATTTGTAAGCACATGTCAACATCTGAGGACTATTATTCATGAATTAGATTTCTCCTTTGTTTATGTGTGTCTTACATTGTGAATTCATGTTATCTGTCTTGGCATCAAGTCCCTGTAACTTTATGAGCCACATTATAAACTCAGAAATTGTCCACCTCTTAAAATTAGAAATGTGGGAGGTGATTTATTGTCTCCATATGAGAAAAAATTCTTTGGGGCACTTCAGCAAGTTGAGTACATATTGATTGGGTAGTTACATTTCTATTGATCAGCTTAACCATGAGAAAAAAGATTGACTGCCAAGGAATGAATTATCTATTCAGCTACCATCATGCTGCTTACCCCAACTTTGAAGAACACAGATATTTGCTTATATTTGGTGAAGAGAAGTAACAGTTCCTCACTCCCAACTCAGGGAAGAAGGAATGAATGAATAAAAATGTCAGTCAGTGAATGGCCAAAAGAACAGTGCTTTACATTTTCCCTGATAACAAGAATGGGGTGGGTAACGATGGATGTGGCAGTTGCTTATATTTGTTTGTCCCCCAAAGTGCATGCTCCTTGCAACTTCTACCAATTGTTCAGAGGTAAATGAGATGAAAAGTAGAACTTTGGAAAAAGCATGTCACATTCATAAAATGAACAGGTTACTATCCTCTTTTCCCTCTATATGAAGAAAAGGCCTAAGGACATACAGTCTTCATGTCTCACTTTGGGTAGATATTTTCACTGTGGGTAAATATGATGAATGCACAATGTGACTCTTCTCTCTCTGCTATGGTTCTCTGGATCTTCGAGATGTCACAACCAAAGGTTCAGAAATAGGTTCCTCTCCTCAATACCTCCAGCTGTTCTCTATCATATGGTAGCCAATGGCATTCTGCTTAACATTTAATGGGCCTTCCTTAAAGAAAAATATAGTTAAGATTACTGAAAATTATTCAGATCCACATTAAGTTTCTCAAATGACATGAGCTCTATCTGAGGTACTCATGATCTACCTGTCGCCAGTAGCTCCATCATGTGAAGAAATATGAATTCTGATTGCCAAAGTGTCCATCCCATTGTCAAATGCCCTGAACCTATCTTTTCTGTAAGTTAGGCACTTGCTCACTGCTGACTCCCCATAGATACTGAAGTGGACATTGAGGAAAGGGAGAATCTGTTTTCTTGTTCCATTTGCCCTGCTCTGTGGGCACTATGGAATAGTAGTACCTGTTATTGCACATCTCAGCTTGAGTGTTCCCATGGACCCCAGACAGGGACTCTTTTTCAAGAAGTTCAGGCCTCACTCCTGGTAAAGTAACATTAATCTTGTGTTTTGAAGTTCATGAGCACTCCAGAAGAATGAGTGAAAACCATATATAATTCTCCTGAATAACCATTAACAAACTCTCTAGTTTTGAGTCTCCCCTAATATCATTCTATATAAGAGACCAACCCAGAAGCCACAATATCTAAAGACAACAAATCCTTTCACCTCATTTTTTTGATCAGAGGCTACTTGTGAGCTAGGGACCCCCACACAATGTTCCAGTGTCTTATCAGCCTGTGTGGTACACATTACCACCAATGCAACTTTGGGGAGAAAGAATTTATTTCATCAATATGATTTAAAGTACACCATGAAGGAAAGCCAAGGCAGAGTGACATGGAAGATGTCTCAGGCAGAAACCGTAAAATACTGCTGATTATCAAGATAATGCATCCTGTATGTGTAAGCCAAACATGACCTCTCCTACCCAAGTTGCTTTTTGTGGGTATAATTTAACACAGCAGCAGGAGACTAGAACAGAAGGCCATCTATACTCACAAGAATGATTTCTAAGTTGCAAACACATTTTAAAATCTATCTGAAATCTAACCAACATAGCCCTCATTGTGGCCATGACCTGCAACTTAAGACTTTGACCCAGTTGATCTAAATTCTTTAAAACTCCCATGTTTACAAAAGCCTTTTGGGTCTGGAGAGCTGGCACAGTGGTTATGAGCACTTGTTGTTCATTCAGAAGACCTGGGTTTGTGTACCACACCCATAAAATGGCTCACAACCATGTGTAACTCCAGTTTCAGAGGTTATAATACTCTCTGCTACACTCCATGTTCTCCAGGCATGCATATGGTGCACAGTCATACTTGCTGACAAAATTTAAATAAACTTAAAATCAAAACAATTCCTTTTTTTAAAAAATCTTTCACAGTATTGAAGGTGTATGGCAGACTTTGAAAAAGAAGTCGCTCTTTTCTAGTTCAGCTGGCTTCTTAATTAAGGTTGTTTTTCTTATCACAGCATCATTGCATGGTTGGTATATCTTACATCCAGAAGATGAACATAAATACAATAACAACCATTTATCATGTGGCATTGTATGAATTGGTTTAATGCTCCTTTCCCATTATCCCAAGGGGAATCACACAACACTGCCTTATTTGTAATCTCTGGTGAGGGTTAAATTTCAGGACATGTAGGATCTCATCTGACACATAGCAGAACTTAGTAACTGTCCTTTATTCCTGGCATATTACTCATAGCCCTTCCTGTTGCAATATATATTTCTAGTTGGAAAGCTACTTGGAGGGTATGCTGTTTAGTTTTTATTGTCCATTTGACTCAAAGCAGAGCTATATAGGAAGAGGCAGCCTAGGGTGTAAGTTTGCCTAGGTGAGATTGGCCACTAGGTATGTATGTCTGTTGGACATTGCCTTGGGTGTTGTTTAATATAGGAAGGCCAAGCTTACTATGCACAAGGTAATTGGACCAGAAATCTATTTTTTAAGTTGAAGCTAATTGAGTGGGAGTGGGAGCTAGTCCAAGTGATGGCAGGGCAGGATATAAGGAAAAACCCTGAAAGCATGAACAACAGAGGAGTGGTACTTGCTGGCTCACTCACAAACATTTTTATATAGCCCAGGCATCCCACACATCCATAGGCTAAGACCTCCATCATCAATTAATAATCAAGACAATCCTCAAAGATATATCCTCTAGAAAATATAATGGAGGCAATTCCCCAAGTGAGATTTCTTTTTTTAAGTGACTCTAGGCTATGCCAGGTTGACAGTTAACAATCTTACCCTCTCAAGCATTACATTAAAAATCATATCCTTGCTTCTGACTATGTACAAAAATAATGGTTACTTAATGACCATCTTTTCTATCTTGTATCTGTCCTATGATATTACTAGTAATCTCTCAAGGTTTAATAGGTCTCTATCTTCTAGAGTTCACAGAAATTTTCTGGAATAAGTTAATGCTCTTGCAAAGAGTTGAGGTTGTAATGTATAATTTTCTGCCATGCTAATGCCAAGAGAGTTAAAAAAATCTTGCTGCAAATTCTATGATAAAGAGGGTAGTTATATAAATGTCTCTTATAGCCCCAAGATTTGGATGTCCCTATGTGCTATGTGTTCTCTCCTGTATCATAGCTTTTGTTGAGACACTTTCTATAGCAGTCCACTTGTGTAAAAAAAAGTCATAGATGAGAAATACTCATGATTCTCATCAGGTGTGCTAATAAAAGCACATGGGAGACTAAAACAGGAGAAACCTTAATTTAAGGTCAGTCTGAGCATCTTAAAATGTGAAGTTAAGGTTGGACTGTATAGAAAGCTCTTGTCTTAAAATAAAAAGAAAATAAAATCTCCAAGAACAGCAATAAAAATCAATGGCCTGTGTCTTAACAACTCAGTGATAGAGTGCTTGCAGAGCATGTGCAAAGCCCTAACTTCTATCTACAGCAAACACACACATACACACACACTCACTCACACACCCATAACACCCACACATATCCTCACAGAATCTCACCCCTCTTCCCCAGTCTGTGACTGAAAAACAATATTTTCTAAGTGAAACCAATTTTGGTGCTAGCCTGTGTGATCATAACTCTCAGTGTGTACATTTGCAACATGTCATTTACTATAAAATATATTTCATAAAATGCCCTGAGTTCAATTTTATAGGAAAAAAAAAAAAAACAAGTATACTGGTTTCCAGTATCTGATAGAGAAATGTGAGTCCATACTCCAGTGCCAGAAAAGAAAGAAGGTCAGGTGAGTCTGAAAAGTTGAAGAAATTGCAAGGAGTCACAGGCAGATACAAGATAGTGTGGTGATTTGTATGATATGTCCCCCATATGATTCAGTCATTTGAATGCTTAGTCACTAGTTGGTAGCTGTTTTGTGTGTGGCTTTCATAGTGCAGTATGTGAATCCAGACAGACTTTGAGGTTTACAACTATTAGTGTGATTCCCAGTGAGCCCTCTCTTCTTGCTAATTATGGATACAGATGTGAGGTCTTAACTTCCCCTGCCACTATCCCTTTGCCCTGTCCTAATGGACACTAAGCTTCTGCACACACAAACCTAATTAAGTAAAAACAATGGTAATAATAATAATAATAATAATAATAATAATAATAATAATAATAATAATAATAATAATAATTCCTTATTGTTTCTAAGTAAGCCACTAGACAAGCAGATACCAGCAGGCTCACAGGTACACACCAGCACACAAAGGCTGAAACATGCAAAGCAGTCACAAGCAGGATCTTAGGGACACACAGGCCAGTGCAAGCACACACACCAAGCACAAGGAGGCAGACTCATAGAACTCCAAACACTCACAGACAGGCTACTGAAGGCACAAGACATAGATAAAGGCCTAAGGAAAGGTCCAACCTCTAACATCAAGGACATACTTATACAAAATCAATGCAAAATTAGCATTCTGAAAAATAACTAGTCACATATCAGATTTTAATACTTTTTACTTGGGGGTATACGGGACATCCAGTGTCAATGAGTTTTGATGACTCATAGAGTCCCCTGGATAATCAGAGTTACCCAACTAGGCTCATTGAAGGGATCCATTTTAGCATGTTGTTGTCTAAACATAAATTGGTCATTATTGTCCTCTGTTTTCTACCAGAGGTAGTATTTCAAGCTTATCTATCATGTGGACTCCTTCCTAGGAAGACTTGGTTTACATGAGCCTAAGCATCTAAACTGTAGAGTTTTTGTTGCTGTTGCTCTTGTTTTGTTTTGTTTTCTTTGAGCTCTCCATTAATTGATTTTCAGCTCAGCATTTGTAGCCTCAACGACCCAAACCTTTCCACTATGTCAAGTAGTATGGCTCAGTGTTAGAGCATTTTCACAGCATGTGATAACCCTGAGTTCCATCCCCAGCACAGAGGAAAGTATAAACAAAACACAGAATGTAGGAGGGAAGACTGACTTGGCATGGATCCAGTAGAAGTAGAAACAATAAAATATAAAAAGATCTAGTTTGGGTTAATGTGGATTAGGAATCAACTTCAATTAATTGACAGTTCTGCTGTTAGCTCTGATCAACCCCTCAATAGGCAGCTGGAAACAGGCATCTTGTTTTTACTGGTGATATCTCAAAGGCATGGTTTTCTGTCCTTGAAAACGATTCAATAAAATGTAGATTGTGGGTTTAGAACAGAGTGCTTTGTAAAAGCCATTGTCTCAGAAAACCTCACGAAATTTACTGGGTTTTTGTCTAGAGCCTTGAATACTCTAAGGAATGATGGTCCCAGGCCATGTGAACAGTCGAGTCTCAAAAGACAAAGTCATATTTGTCTCTCGGGACTTGGAGAAAAAGCAGAGCTCTGTAATCACCTCACCAATACTGACAGTATGGAACATAACCACAGAAAATAATTTCTATCCAGGTCTAGAGGCTCAAGCACACAATTCCTGGTATCTGGCAGGTTGGTGCAGGAGGATTGCAAGTACAAGGGCTTCCTGGACCTGTCCACTAAGTTCAAGGCCAATCTAAGAAAACATGTGAGATAAATGATGCACACCAACATCTAAAAGGTAGAAACAAAGGAAGACCAAAATGTGGATGCTTCAGTACTTCTTAGAAGGGGGAACAAAATACTCACTGGAGGTAGAGGGTGGGATAGAATTGGAAGGAAGAGAGGGAAGGCAGGGTCAGGTATGAGAGGAGAAAATTAGGATGATATACAAAGGATCAGGAAGTTTAACAGAGCTGTGTAGCAATGGGAGGTGGGGACCTAGGGGTAGCCAACAGCAATTCACAGATGCCAGGAATGCAAGAGGCTCACTGGACCCAACAGGGAGAAACTTAATTGAAAAATGTAACAAAGTTGGGGGACAGCCTGTAGAGACTATATCCAGAAGTTAGGTAAGGCTCCTGGTCAGGGGATGGGGCAACCCACACTTCTCCAAATTTTAACACAGAATGGCTCCTGTCTAATGGACATCCATGGACAATAAGTCTATCAGAGACTGAAGGAAAGCCATTCAGAGACTGCCCTACCTTGGGATCCATCCCATATACAGATACCAAACCCAGACACTATTGCTGATGGCAAGAAGTGCATGCTGACAGAAGCCTGATATGGATGTCACCTGAGAGGATCTGCCAGAAAGAACCTTACAGAAAGGTGAGGATGCTTGCAACTAAACATCAAACTGAGCATGGGAACCATAATGGAGGACTTAGAGAAAAGACTGAAAAAGCTGAAGTGGTTTGCAACCCAATAGGAAGGTCAACAGTATCAACCAACAGGACTCCTGAGTTTTCCCAGGGAATAAACCACCCAGAAAGATTACACATGCAGGGAACCATTGCTCCAGTAGCACATGTATTAGAGGATAGCCTTGTTGGACATCAATGGTTGAAAAAGCTCTTGGTCCTGTGAAGGCTCAAACTCTAGTGTAGTTGAATGCCATGGCAGTGAGATAGGAGTGGTCGGGGTCATCCACAGAGAAACATGGGAAGGGGAACTGGTGAGGAGGGAACCAGAAAAGGGGATAACATTTGAAATCCAAATACTTAAAATATCCAATAAATAGGTGGAAACAAATTTCAAGGCCATCCTTGGATACTTAAGCAGGTCTATAGGCTTCATGGGCTACATGAGACTGTATCTTTAAAAACAACAACAAAACAGTTTTTTGAAACTACAGAGGCTAGCCATGGTGGCTGAGACCTTTAGTCCCACAGCTTGGGAGGAAGAGGTCAACAGATCTGAGTTCCTGGACAGTCAGGAATGCATATAAAGAATCAATTCAGTGTGTGGGAGAAGCAGAAATAATTACAGACTTTAATGCAGTTGAAACATATCTGAATTTTGTCTTTATCTGCTTCCCTGGATTTTCACCAGTCCCTTACTATACTTCAGAATAATTTTACAACTACGATTCTGATATATTTAGGCCATGTACAGAATGGTTTGTGAACATAAATATTCCCACAGTTGTTCCCTTCAAATTTCCTTCACCACCTTCTAAGCCACCTCACTCCACATCATGAACTGATCACTGACAAAGCCCCCATCTTTCTCTATTTGAAGACTAATACCATTTTTGTTTTCTCAGTACCGATGGGGGCTTTAAACATGGCAGTGTGGTATGAGTACCCTGTAAATTTGGCACCATTTTCAATTCTAATCCTTCTAGAGAGACTCATTCCAGTTCTCCTGTGTAGTAGTGCCACCATACACACAAATAGATGTGATCTGGAAAATAAAATTAGATGCCATCTCTGTGTCCTGGACAGACTTGGGGTGGAGAAGGTTTGTTCTCTGTTCTCTGGTTCTCATTTGTCTCCTTCCTCTCTCATATCCTCACCCTCAACTCTTCCCCCTTTCCCTCCTAGTGAGTCTTTGACTTAGCATCTCCAGCCAGTGTCACAGGCATGAGAGTACTCTAGTATGTTCTACAAACTGTCCCTGGTATGACATGCATCTCTGAGAATAGATTAGAACTTGTGTTCAGTCACTGCACAATTAGAGACCAGACAGATAAAGAGGAGGGACGGAAGATGACCAGAGAGTTAAAGTTGTGAGGCATAATAAGGATTCAGAAGGAAGTAGGATAGGAGGGCAAAGGGTGACTCTCACTGGGATGTAGGAACAGGGAACGAGCCAGCAAGAGGTGAAGAAGTTCTCTTTGGGGGGGGGCAGAATAGTACAAGCTTCTGGGACTCCTCCCCTCCTTTCTTCCTGTTTTTCCTTTCCTTTTGTTTTTGTTTTTGTTTTTTTTTTTTTTTTTTTTTTTTTCTTATTTGTTTTGTGTTTTGAGACATGGTTCCTCTGTGTAGCCCTGGCTGTCCTGCAAATAATTCTTATAGACAAAGCTAGCCTCAAACTTAAAAATTTGTCTGCTTCTGCCTCACAAATGCTGGGATTAAAGGGGTGGACCTCCACTGCCAGATTTTGGACTCTTTTTACTAAGTTATATTTTCACTATAAGGGTTAAGCTGGCTAGAAGCACAATATCATCCTGACTCAGCCTCTAAAATGATAGCAATAAAAAGTCCACAACCACACATTCAGCTTTCAAATGTCACTTTACATAATGGGAGTGATGCTTGCAATATGTCTTCATTTTAATGTTGGAACCTTCAGAACTTTTCCTTTTCTCATTGCTTACACTTGCCTAATCAATCAATCAATCCAGTATGTGGCTTTCTGTTTCCTGCTGTCATTTATTCTGACATTTAATATATATATATAATTGATATTTATTCATTCATATAAATGATTAAAAAAGAAGGAGTGCATTTGAGAGGGTATAGGTACAAGGGGCAGGCATTGGAAAGCTAGGAGGGAAGAAGGTAAAATTGTCATCTTCTAGCATATTTCCAGGGAGGAAGAGAGAGAGAAAGAAAGAGAGAGAGAGAGAGAGAGAGAGAGAGAGAGAGAGAGAGAGAGAGAGAGAGAGAGAGAAAGTTTGTGTGTGAGTGCTGAGGCCAGAAGAGATTTTCAGATATTTTTGGTCTAATGTTACAGGCAGTTGTCAACCACATGATCTGGGTGAATCAAACACATGTCCTCTGGAAAAACAGCAAGTGCTCTAAATCAAAGAGCCATCATTAAAACCCTCCAATTTTTTAATTTTAATTAAAATATAATGACATCATTTTAGCTCCTCTCTCCTACACTTCTCATGTCTGCACTTCTGCTACATACCTTCTCCAAATCATGATGACCTCTCTTCAACTATTGCTACATATATGTATGAATGAACACATATATCTATGATTTGTCATTTTTTTTCTAACAATTGTTTTATTATATGAGAATTTCACAAAATGCATCTCAATTACACTCACCTTCCAGTACTCTCAGGTCTGCCCCCCACTTTTGTAGCTTCCCCTCACAAAAAAGGATAAGAAAAAAACCGTCCAATTGTGTTCACTGTGTACTCCCTTGAGCACAATCAAACTCCCAACAGTCATAAAATTGAGTCCTTACCAACTTGTAACTCTCACCAGAGAGTTGAGACCATGTGGATATCTGTGGTTCATGCTGTCACCAGAAACCATGAGCAAATTCATTATCCATGCTCTCATTGCCTGTAAAGGACAAATAAGATACTCTTGCCATAATACTGATGACTATAGACTCCTAGTTGAGAAATAGGGACATAAAAGGTTCTGTGACAACACCTGCCATAGAATTGATTATTATAGACGGTTAGTTTAGAAAGAAGGACATAGAAATGTTCTGTGACAACACTGACACCCATCTTTGACCTCCAAAAATGTCACAGTTTATACAGATGCTCAAGTATAGGTCTCCACAATTTGTCATTTGTTTATGCCCAATTTCTTACACAATTCCCATTCTTAATTCCTCAAAGTGGATATGATTTTCTAAGCACAATCATTAGTGAATAGAGCTTTTAGATTGGGAGTGACTACATTAGTTTTATGTCCTTAAGTCAAAGGAATACTTTCCCATTCATTGTAATCTGAATCTCTGGGAATAAGGATCAACCTTAAATGGCATATATTCTAAAATCCCATCCCAGGTCTTCTTTGCTCTCCAAGTGTACCGTTTCACCAGGGCAGTCAGTTGGGTTTTATAATGGGATGCAGTCAATATCTCTAAAAAATGGACAATGAAAGTGTCTTTAGTACTGATTGGTTGGTTATGTGACAGAGATTTCGGCATAAACAATAACATATAAGGCAAATAACAGAAGAAACATGACATTCAATGCAACCTCCTATCCTTACTTCAGCTGAGATCCTACAAGAAATATCAAGATGCATACAATATCCTCCACAGTCCAACCCAAGAAGGCCAAGTCAAGAAACACACAATGTACCTAAAGCAGTTGGAATGAAGGCTAGTTTAATGACTGAAAAATCTGAGTGGCTTTTACTTTACTTCTCTTTAAGTCATTTATTTTGAGTAGACATAAACATGAATTTTGCAATGGCCACTCTATTCTAGAGGGAGCACTTTACTTTAGTGACCAAGCCCATACTAACAAATCCATATCATTTCTGGGCTTCCCCAGCTGCCGGTCAATCAAGTAGATCAGAATATTGTTGGAGCGCTTCTGCAATTTCAACTTTTTCGGGGGAACCACCTCCATGTTCTGTTT